>NW_024081077.1:6056-240867 GCF_003009895.1 Hyaena hyaena | reverse complement strand
GGGAGGGAGGGAGGTAGCTAGCCAGAGGATCCAAAGCAGGCTCTGTGCAGACAGTAGAGAGTCTGATGAGGAGCTTGAACTCACAAACCATGCATGAGATCATGACCTGAGCCGAAGACCGATCCTTAACTGAACGAACCACCCAGGCATCCCTGTGGCCCAAGATTTAATAATGCAAGCTCTGCTTCTGTTTTCTTCTTTAGCTGTTATACCAGTGGTACCTTAAATCTCAGGCCCTAAATTGTGATCAAAGTGCTCTATTTATTTTCATGCCACTAACTTAGTCACGCCACTGTGGCTGCTGTAAGAAGGGCTGTAAGAGTGGGATATGGTTTCCTGCAGTATGAGATAGGAGACTTCACCCCAACCTGGCACATAAGAAAGATCAAGTGTTTACTGAAATGTGAGAGAACCGCCTCCCAGCCTAGTAGAAATCTGTGCCTCCAAGTAAACAACTCTATTGAAAAGCACCTCCCCAATCTTGGGGAGTGACCTAGTTGAGCTGCAGGATATCTGAGCGAAGCTAGCTCTCAGCTGGGGGTGCTGAGGGGGTGCTGTGAGTCAGCCCTTCCTGTTCTTCAGCATGGGAAATATTTTCTCAATCTCATGCAGACACAGCTTTAAAAAAAGGCCCCTACACCTGGGTGGCTCAGTCGGCTAAGCATCCAACTTCAGCTCAGGTCTTGATCTCATGATTTGTGGGTTTGAGGCCCACGTAGGGCTCTGTGCTGACAGCTCAGAGCCTGGAGCCTGCTTCAGATTCTGTGTCTCCATCTCTCTCAGCCCTTCCCCCGCTCACCCTCTGTCTCAAAAAATAAAACACAAAATAAATAAAAATAAATAAAAAATTAAAAGAGGCCCCTAGTTAGAATTTCCAGGATTTGAAAATGCGCAGGGAATCACACAAGGAGAATCACCCGTCTTGCCTTTTTCCTTCTCTCCCTGATGCTGATGCTGTTCCTAAACCAGCCTGCCTGTATCCACGTTTCTTGGTTACCACATCGTCTCTCAGGTGGCCTGCCTCCTGGCTCCTGCCCTGGGTTTATTCCTAAGCCCTGGGTCTGCCCCTGACGCAAGCTTCATTCCTCCCAGGCAGGCTCCAAACCGAAGATCTTAACTAAAGGTCACATTTTACTGGGCCAGCCCATCTCTGGAAATGAAACGCTGTATATGAAGGGAAGAGAAATCTTCTAAAGCCTTCAGAGAGGGAAATTAGTGCTAGGTGGTTGCACAGGCAAAATAGCCCTAACCTTGTTGTGGCAGAACCTAGACATCTGGTTTAAATTTTAAGGGAAAAAAAAAATGCTCTGTGTAGGTGAGTTGTAGGCTTATTGTGCAACTAGAGCTCGTGCGGGCCACTGTCATTTGTTTTACTGATAAGCCTTATGAGCTCTTCAGAATGGACTGAGAAAGATTCTTTTCTGAATTTGTTATGTTCTATAATAAGTAAGGTTATAGTGTTTCCCATACCGTTCAGAAAAGTTGATCATAGGGGCACCTGGGTGGCTCGGTCTGTTTAGCATCTGACTTCAGCTCAGGTCATGGTCTCATGCCTGTGAGTTTGAGCCCCATGTCGGGCTCTGTCGCATGTTGGGCTCTGTGCTGACAGCTCAGAGCCTGGATCCTACTTCAGATTATGGGTTTCCCTCTCTCTGCCCCTCCTCCTATGCTCGCTCTCTCGCTCGCTCGCTCTCCCAGAAATAAATAAGCGTTAAAAAAAAAGTTGACTGTGACTTCTGACATTTTTTTTTTAATGTTTGCTTAGTTGAGAGAGAGAAAGAGAGAGACAGCACCTGAGCTGGGGAGGGGCAGAGAGAGTGGGAGACACAGAATCCAAAGCAGGCTCCAGGTTCTGAGCTGTCAGCACAGAGCCCGACGCCGGGCTCGAACCCACAGTCCGTGAGATCATGACCTGAGCCGAAGTCACATGCTCAACTGACTGAGCCACCCAGGCGCCCCATGACTATTGACTTTTAGTCTTCAACTAGTGTATCAAATTTATATGAATCAATAGTTTAGAAAATAGGTAGAAAAATCTGTCACCTGTGCCTTCTATATCCCATGTTACTTTATCCAGTAGGATTGAAGGAGAGTTTAAATAATAAAATAATTGTGGTAAATTGCTTTGTAGCTTTTTAAAGCCTAAGTGAGTTTGTCGTACATAGGAGTCACCTTGGCCATGCATTCTGAACTTTTAAAACCACTACTTTCTAGAGCATCTGGGTGTCTTAGTCAGTTAAGCATCTGACTCTTGATCTCAGCTCAGGTCATGATCACACAGTTGGTAAGATTGGGCCCTGTGTGAGGCCCTGTGCTGACAGCAGAGCCTGCTTGGGATTCTTTCTCCGCTCTCTCTGCCCCTTTCTCCCTTGAATGCACACGTACTCTCTCTCCCTCTCTCTCAAAATTAAAAAAAAAAAAAAAAAACCAAAAACTATAGCCACCTCTTTCTTAGTATTGTCTAGCCGTGACAACCTGGAATAAAGCATTTAATTTTTCTGTATCTCCTGATATCTAAAGCTGTGATTGAATTTACCTGCTTTTAGGTCTTATTAGAGATGTTTATAGATAAATTTTTAGTGTAATTAATTACTTCTGATTAAATTGGAGAGATTCAGACACAGTACAGTTGCCTTCTCATTTGTAGCAAGTTACCCACTGGAAATGTGCAGTATAGAGAAAATAACTTAAAGCTCATTTTCTCTTAGGGATTGTGTATAAGGGAGATTATTTTAAGGGCCCTTTGTCCTTTGTTTTATAGAAATAATTACAAATACTTTAGATAGTATAATATAAATGCTATGCAAAGCTTTTCCAAGAACTTAAAAATTGATGGAATAGGAAAATATAGTAGTAATATAAAATCACATTTGATTTGGTGAATAGTAAAAGTCTCTGTTCATGTTCTTCATGATTCCTGCCTTATTTTTATTGTAACCATTAGAAGGTGAGTTGATGAAAGACTTTTTAAAGGAGAATGTCTATGAGGCATCTTTGAGGAGATTTGTGAGAGCTTTAGGTGTAGAGGATGATCTTTTTGAGAAACTGACCAGAAAGATGCTGGTCCTCCACATCTGTGTGTCATAGGGCCCACACACCGGTCCTACATGGGTTCTTTCTCTTAAATTTTTAAAAATGTTTTTATTTTTGAGACCGAGATGGAGGGGAGTCGGAGAGGAGCAGGGGGAGAGGGGGACACAGAATCCAAAGCAGGCTCCAGGCCCCGAGCTGTCAGCACAGAGCTCAATGCAGGGCTCAAACCCACAGACCGTAAGATCATGATCTAAGCCGTAGTCAGACGCTCAACCAACTGAGCCACCCAGGTGCCCTGGTCCTATGTGGGTTCTTAACTTCGGGTCTGTAAGTCTTCATGCACGGGCTTGGGGGCAGGAGAGTTTTTCAGTCCCTAGGCTGTCTGGTAACTATTTATTTGGATATTTACAGGTCTCTCTCTGGTGAAGGGAATCCATAACTCTCATCAGATTCTTAAGGGGTTCCTTGATCCAAAAGGAGTGAACTGTCAAAACTGGGACAGTTATGATACAGATCTCATGAGCTTAGGTTTGTCAGCTGCACAGTGGTGTAAAATTGTTAACCACCACTGCTGCCTTTCAAACCAAACGCCCGTTTTCCTGTGGCATCTCATCAGCCAGCACACTGCCGATTCCTCAGGTCCACCACTGAGGGAAGACTAGAAAAGGAATGGAGAACGTTGTTATTTTTTTCTATTTCTTGATGTGCGACTTGCTGTTTTAATTGGGAGTCTTTGGTCATAGGGGACAGAAAGCCCACTCGAATGGCCTTGATAATGAAGGGAATTGATGAGTGCAGTAACTGAAAGGTTCAGAGGTAGTTTGAGCTGCAGGAGCCACCCTTGCCCCTAGGTTTCATGGGAGGGACTCCCACCAGCGCCATCACTGTCCTTGTAGCTAAGTGGCAGTGGTGGTTTCCTACCTGTTAATTTCCTTTCACCATGTCATCCAAAGAAAGAAAGAGTTCTGGTAACTTCTCTTCCCTCACAGTCTCAGCAAATAGCTCTCATGGAATTAAAAGCCCATCCCTTCAACCACCATCGTGAACATGAGTTGCAGGTATTGTGGAAGTCACTTTAGCCACAGAAATGACAATGGGGACTGTGCACTTCTTTTGAACTTTCGTATTCTTCTAAAACTAAAATGGTAGTGAAATGTGTCTGTTCGTTCAGTGTACTGAAATGCAACATTTGATAGTCAGTTAATAATTTTATATTTGCTTTTGTTAATATAAAAATTGGAGGCCTCACACATGTGTTCTATTGCTCTGTCTTAAAAACAGAAAATCTAATTTTTGGGTGGCCCCCGTTAGAGTCCTCCTCTCTCATTAAGTTGGTGTGTTGGCAGCTCCTTCTAGAAAAGTGATGACTAAATATGCTCTTTCACTCTGTTACCACAAATTTTTTCAATTATTTCACTAGTACAAAGCAGTAGAAAAGGCTTTTTGGGAACGGTTTCTGATGTTAGCTTGACTAAATTGAAATCTTTACCCTGATACTTACTGGTTGTGCAACCTTAAGTAAGTTGGACTCTCAGCCATTCTTTCTTATTATAAAGATAAAATGAGATAATGCACTTAAAGGACTTACTATAGTGCCTGCAACTAGTAGCTGTTTCTATTAGGCCAACTATGCAAATCTCTTGATTTCAAATAAAATTATTATAATATGTACAAGAACTTAATTACAGGCATTCATGAATGGGCCCATGGCTAATTACTATGGCTATAGAATGAATCTGTTCATAGTAATTTTGCATGGATTCTCTTGGGTAGGATTCCAGAAGTTAGATTGACAATTTAGTGAAAAAACCCAAGAAGATTATTAAGTTGACAGAGATGGCATATGGTACATTAATATTACTAATAAGCATTACTTGTGTTACTGAATTAGGTCTGAAAATATCAAGAGGGAAATTAGCTTAAAGCACTGAATTTCCAAGTCTGTCTGAATGTAAGTACACAGTACGTCTTTAATTGATTTTATTCCTCAGGTGACTTTATTCAGTTTTTACTGGGGCTCAATTTTCATAATTTTATAATATGAATGAATAGAAATGAATATATTTACCTTTTATAAGAAATGGTTCTGATTAGAATTGTAGAATTAGAGACCTTCTTTGGAGCCAAGACCGAAACCTATTGAAAGTTTACTTTGTGGCTTTTGGTTTTCTTGTACTTTCCAGTGTAATCCTTTTTGAGTTCTTCAGGATTTTTTTAACCTGGGTCAGTATAGAGTCTGAAATATTTCTACCCTTGGGAATTCAAGTCAAAATAAATATTGCTGGTAGGAAAAAGTAATGGGACCAAGGTGGCTGGGCTTTGAAAAAGAAAGTTGACTTGTAGACTATAATAGTGCAGAGGCCAGCTGTGGAAATGGGTAGAGAGGGAATCCTGGTGGAATTAGGGAATTCATTCTTATAATTAACCTAATGGTATAGATTGTTAAACACTTGATGAGGTCTAAATATAGATTTTTTTCCCCCTAAGAATGTTTAAAAATAGATAAGGCAGTGATTGGTCTGACTCTGATACAGTGCTGCTTCCACTGGGGATAGACCAGACGGCTTCACATGGGTCAGTTCTATTCTACTTTCTGGTTTTTCCCCCCGAGTTTGTTTGTTTGATTGTGTGAGAGAGTGCATGTACATGCAAGCAGTGGAGAGGCAGGGGGAGGAGGAGAGAGAACCTCAGGTAGGCTCCATGCTCAGCACGGAGCCCAGCGTGGCCTGAACCAAAATCAAGAGTCTGAGCCACCAAGGCATCCCAGTTCTGTCCTACTTTCTAGTGAAATCCATTAACAGAAGGTTTAGGTGTCTGCTGTATGTCTATCAGTGTTAAAAACTAAGAAGGTGCCTAAAAAGAGTATATTAAGTGCCAGGTATAATTATAAATATGTCATATGTATTAGCATATTTGATAGCTGTAACATGCAATTAAGTAGGTGCTATTATTATAATAACCATTTTATAGATGATAAAACAAAACCATTTGAGGGTCAGGAAAGTTAGGTAACTTGCTTTAGTCACATAGCAAGTAAATAGTGAAGGTCGAATTGGAATTTTGGCTCAGTCATTAAGCTGATTCCTAGACACTCTAGTTATGGATACAAACATGAACAATAAGGACAGTGTAAATATTTGATTAATATACTGGGGGACTATGAATCTTACTTCATAATCTATAGAATCTCATTGCCATTAGTTTTGTTTGATCCACTTGAAAATCCTACTAATTTTTCCCCAGGCAGAAGGCTGATTTAGATATGACAGTAGTTCTTAGAGTTAATGGAAGGAAAAAGTTCAGTAAATATTACTGTAAAGTTACTTTGTTTCTGGCATGCATATATAATGGTAGTAACTTCATTCTGTATAGCTGTGGCACTTTGCAGTGAACAGAGTAGTTGTGTCTTATTTGATTCTTATAACAATTATGTGAAGCTGGCAGGACATCTGTTTTATGGATGACGAAACTAAAATGCTAAGTCACTCTGAACTTTGGCTGTTAGACTGCTCTGCTCTCCAGTTGAAAGACTTTCCATCACAGGGGCGCTTGGGTGGCTTAGTCTGTTAAGCGTCCGACTTTCACTTAGGTCATGATCTCACAGTTCGTGGGTTCGAGCCCCGCGTCGGGCTCTGTGCTGACAGCTCAGAGCCTGGAGCCTGTTTCCAATTCTGTGTCTCCCTCTCTCTCTGACCCTCCCCTGCTCACGCTGTCTCTCTCTCTCTCTCTCTCCTAGAAATAAATAAAACATTAAAAAAAATAATTAAAAAAAAATAAAGACTTTCCATCACATAGTACATCTAAATTTTCTTTTGTATCTATAGGGAATATACATGAGGTGGTAAAGCAAATGTATTTCGTGAGTATGAAACTTTCTAGAAAAAACCAGGAATCTGGGAGTCAGTTGACCTGAAGGAATATGGAGGAAGACCCTGGTAAAAGTCATGTAAACAAAGGTTTGTGCCACTAATTAGTACATGTGGGGTCCCACTGACTCAGTCTTAGAATGCTCTTCCAATTCACGAACATACGATCTGGGCCCATGTGGTCAGCCTTAGCCAAAAATAAGACCCGCCATTTATAATACCTCTTTTTTTGGGGATGAGTCTTCTGCAGAATTGGAAGCTGTTACCCTGAGTCAGGATTGAAATCTGATGATGTGGCTTAACCTTTTGTGTCTTAAAGTTGTTCTAAAATCATAATACTATATTTCAGTGGTACCACATAGGACTTTTTGTAGAATGAAATGCTAGAGTCGATGTTAAATTGCTTTGAAAGATTTTGAATTGTAGGTTGATAGAGCACATCATCCCTACTGCTATAATGTCTTGGTCTTAGAATACCTTTTTTAATTCTTAATTTTTTTCTTTTTAAAAAAAAATTTTTTTTTAACATTTATTTATTTTTGAGAGAGAGACAGAGCATGAGCCAGGGGAGGGTCAGAGAGAGAGGGAGACACGGAATCTGAAACAGGCTCCAGGCTCTGAGCTGTCAGCATAGAGCCCAATGTGGGGCTCAAACCCACAGACTGTGGGATCATGACCTGAGCTGAAGTTGGACGCTTAACTGACTGAGACACCCAGGCGTCCCATTCTTAATTTTTTTTCTAATGTTTTTATTTATTTTTGAGAGAGACAGAGCGTGAGTGAGGGAGGGGCAGAGGGAGGGAGGCCCAGAATTCGAGGCAGGCTCCAGGCTCTGAGCTGTCAGCACAGAGCCCAACCTGAAACTCGAACTCCTGAACCCTGAGATAGTGACTGAGCTAAAGTTGGACACTTAACTGAGCCACTCAGGCACCCTGGTCATTGAATGCTTCATAAATACAGTAACTTAGTTTCTGAAGCTGCAATTTATATATCAAAGAAGCAGAATCATAAAAATGTGTGATTCGAAAGCTATTATCTGATAATAGGAAAGAGTACGTTGTATAGTAAATTTGCCTAACTTGTATCCTGTTCATAAGATGTTCACAAATACTATTTTTTAAAGTTGTGATCAGCATTTCATCTTGAGCAGTTCTTCTGAGCTGTTTTGTTTATTCCTTTGGATTACAATCTGCCGTTTTGAATTTGGTTTATTAAGTATTCTGCAAGTGTATAAAGGTTTACAAATTCAGAAAATCCTTTGTAATGTAATAGAACTCTTTCAATTTTGAGGGGTACAGTCATGCATTTGAAAAATAAATTTTTTCTGAGGGCAAATTCATTGGCAGGGCAAGCCATTCCTATTGTGAGGTGTTTCAGGGGTCTCTTGTGTGGAGGATAGGCTATTGAGGATATAGTTTTGTTGAGGGAAGAAGAGAACATCCATCAGGTAATAAACTTGGTTTTTCAAAAATCTTGATAATATTTCATGTAAATTTAGAGTAAAGATGCTTCTGGTGGAAGATGTTAGACATTGATGATTCTCCAAATCATTCAGCCGTTTGTAGTCCTCTGACGTTTAGACACTTAGAATGTGCTAGTTGCCTGAATACCTGTATCTTAACCACTTTTCTTTTTAAATGTTTGCCAGAACTTGTTTCTTGATCTTTGGAATTGTTATCTTTTCTTTATTAATTAACAGTTTAATGAACATGGTATCCAAAAGACTAAGGTACTTAACGAGAAAGCTTCTTACCTTGCAGATCATTAATCTGCAGTTTCGGGTTCATATGGAGCCTAACAGACATCTGAAACATTTCCTGTAAACATTCACACAAAAGGCAAATCTTGGGAAGCTCAGTGTTGTTTTTAATATGTATTTCAGCTAACTAAAGAAATGAAACTCAAGAACCGTGTTACTAGATCCAATAAAAGGTCATAGATTGTTTTTAAGAAATTGGAATAAAATATTGATTGTGTAAGTACTGGAGAAAGTGACACCAAGGTTTATCGAAGATATTTCATGTGAAAAGAATAAAGAGGTGAAATCTTATGCATAGGGTTTGAAGTTAATACTGTTTTCCACATGACTGCAGCAAATGTTGGTCAGAACTTTTATTCCATACTCCCCAAACAGTAGTTCTTCCCCAATTCCACTCAAGGAAAGTGTTAAAGAAAGAAAGGCATAAGAGAGAAAATATGTCAGAATTATCCTTGACTCTTATTTTTTTAATTTTTTTGATGTTTATTCATTTTTGAGAGAGAGACAGAGCATGAGCAGGAGAGGGGCAGAGAGCGAGAGCGAGCGAGAGAGAGACAGAGAGAGATGGATGTAGAATCTGAGGTAGGCTCCAGGCTCTAAGCCAGAGCACAGAGCCTGATGTGGGGCTCAAATCATGAACCATGAGATCATGACCTGAGCCAAAGTGGGGCACTTAACCGACTGAGCCACCCGGGTACCCCTTCTTAACTTTTAAAAATAGGTAGGAGAGGGGCAGCCGGGTGGTTCAGTTGGTTAAGCATCCATCTCCTGGTTTCGTGAATTTGAGCCCCACATTGGACTCTGTGCTGATGGCTCGAAGCCTGATTGGTAGTCTCTCCTCCCCCTCCCCCTCCATCTCTCCCTCTCTCTCTATAAAAATAAATAAACTTAAAAAAAATAAAAGTAGGTAGAAGAAACTACTTGTAAGAACATGCATAGGTACTTTTTGAGTTCCTGCATAACAGTAAAAAGGTGGAGGTGGTATGTGATGAAACTCAAGAAGGGACTCTTGAGAGAACAAAACTGAGAACCTGGAGTCCTGGGTTCTAGTTTTATCATGATTGCTAATGAGCGACCTTGGGTATTTAACTAGTTTGGATCAGTTTCTTCAAAGCAACCAGTGTTTCACCAGCAGATCTTTAAAGTCCCTTTCAAATTTTGTGATTCTCTGTGTTGCATAGCAAACTCTCTTAAAATTTAGTGACTTAAAGCAACAACCATTAGATCTCATGATTTTGCACAGAGATTCATCAGGGTTTGGCTGAGTAGCATTTAGCTGGCAGGTGGTCTGGTCCAAAAAAGCTTCACTCATGTTTCTCTGACCTTGGTAGGGGTGCCTAGAAGCCTGAGTTGAGCTGAGGCTGTTCATTCAAGTGCCTACCTGCAGCTTCTTTGGCATAGTGGCCTCAGGGTAGTGGCACTTGGCAGTTCAGGGCTCAGAGAGTAGCATTCCAGGGAAGAAGACCGAAATTGCATGGCCTCTTAATGCCTTAGCCTTTGATGGCACAAGCACCATTTCCATCATACGTTGAAGGAAGCAGTCATGAGCCTGCCCAGACTCAAGGTACCTAAGGAGAGGAGTTTCCAAGAATTAATGGCCGTATTTTAAAGTTGTTGTAGTCCTCTTCACCATGTATGGTAAAGTTTGTTCAACTGTGGTAAAGCGTGCTATTTTAAATTTAGCCTTCCAAACTCTTAAGATGGAAAAGTCATCCTTATCCCCTGGGACCACAATTAATATCGTTTTCTTCCATTCCTTCCTTCTTGTCCATCCTCCTGTACTCTTTGCTCATTACTTGATATTTTAAACTTTTATTTGTTCAGCCTACAGCTCAGAGTCTCTCAGCCTCCACTTAAGCTTTTGTAAATTGTTACTTAATATAAAAAAATACTGAGATCTTGAAAAGTACAGTTTGAGAACAGTTTCTTTTCTTTGCTTATTTATTTTGAGAGAGAGAGTATGTGAGCAGGGGAGGGAGAGAGGGAGGGGGGAGAGAGAGAGAGACAGAGAGAGAGAGAGAGAGAGAGAGAATCCCAAACAAGCTCTGCACTGTCAGGATGGAGCCCAGTGAGAGGCTTGAACTTATGAACCATGAGATCATGACCTGAGCCAAAATCAAGAGTCAGACACTTAATGGACTGAGCCATCCTGGCACCCAAATTTAATTCTATTTTAATCCAAGTATAGTTAACATATTGTGTTAGTTTCAAGTATACAATATAGTGATTTAACAATTCTATATATTATTCAGTGCTCATCAAGATAAGAGTATTCTTGGGGCACCTGGGTGGCTCAGTCAGTTAAGCGTCCACCTTCAGCTCAGGTTATGATTTCATGGCTCATGGGTTCGAGCCCCACATCAGGCTCTGTGCTGACAGCTCAGAGCCTGGAGCCTGCTTGGGATTCTGTGTCTTCCTCTCTTTCTCTGCCCCTCCCCTGCTCATGCTCTGTTTCTTTCTCTCAAAAATGAATAAACATTTAAAAATTTAAATAAAGAAAAAAAGATAAGAGTACTCTTATCTCTTATTTCCCCCATCCCTTCACCCACCTCCCCTCTGGCAACCTTCTGTTCTCTATAGTTAAGAATCTGTTTTTTGATTTGTCTTTTCCCCTTTTCCACTTATGAGTGAAATCATACGATATTTGTCTTTCTCTGACTGACTTATGTTGTTGTAAATGAGAGAGGAGAGGGAGAGAGAGAGAACTTCAAACCCTATGCATAAGATTTCACTCTTTATTCTTTTCGCATGAAATATCTTCCATAAACCTTGGCGCCCCTTCCTCCAGCACTTACACTATCAATATATGCATGTTGTTACAACCTATTTTTATTATTTCTTTATTATTATTTTCTTTATTTCTATATTTCTTTATTTCTGTATCTATATTATTATTTTCTTCTACCTATTTTTATTATTTTAAAGTTTATTTATTTATTTTTAGAGTAAGAGACCGTGCAAGTGGGAGAGGGAGGAGCCTGCTTGGGATTCTGTGTCTCCCTCTCTCTCTCTGCCCCTCCATAGTGGCTGCCCCAGTTTGTTGAGAGCGTTTTCCATGGCTGACCTGGGGTGAAGTACATAGGACATTTTCCAACCTTTTGGTGGTTGCTTGAAACAGAAGCTGATAGTAATGCTGACATCACCTGGCAGAGCGCATAGACAGCCACACACAAAAATAATTTCAGCAGGTAGGAAATAGTAATTTAGGATTAAACAACCAAACTGCCTGATGCGAATCATCCTCTTTCCAAAATTTTGAAGTTATGTGAAATACTTTGAACTCCTCTCTCCTGGAGACCTGTATTTACCTGAATATAACAGGTGGTGGTGTAAAGGATTTAAAGAAAGTATTAAGCAGGTATTACAGGAAAGTGGTCAGAAAATTCTACACATAAGCATATCTGTATCTCCAAAGATACTTAATCATTTTTTTGAAGTCTAGGGAATTTTTTAAACTACTGTTTTTAATAGCTGCAGTTTATAAGAAATGACATCTCTCCATTGTTTTTTAGGGGCACATGCTGAAATTTGGCTGACAATCGGTGTTCTCATTAAATACTCATTTCACTGCTGTGAAGGAGTTTTGTTACCCAGGTCCATCAAGCTTAGAGTTGCTAGAACATAATTACATAAAGTGGTATACTTGGATACAGGTTGGCAACAGCCTTCACAGTAGGTAATTTACCCTTCTATTAAGTCAAAACAACTCTCACATTTATGTGAATCTCTAAGTTAACTATAAGGAGGTGGGGGGCGACATCAACATTTGTTTGATTTTCTTAAGTTTTTTTCATTTCATTATGTTTTAAATATAGTGGTTTGGTCATTGACACACTTAAATGTAAATATTTCAGCTCTGATAGGTAGGTTACGGTAAGGATATAAAATCTTTATAATCTCTTGCTCTAACTTTGGAGATTCATGGAACCTGTCACACAATAAGGAACTGTAATTCTTGACTCATTGAAGAATTGATGTCTTTTGTTTTTGTTTTTGTTTTCAGAGAGTTCGACGGTGGAGGGTTGGGAGAGAGAGCGAGAGCGAGAGCGAGAGCGAGAGCGAGAGCGAGAGCGAGAGAGAGAGCGAGAGAGAGAGAGAGAGAGAGAGAGCGAGAGCGCACATGCATATGCAAGCATCCTGAGTGCTTAAGAAATCAGTCACCCAGGCAGGCACCCCTCGGTGTCTTTCTTTTGAGATCCTCCAGGAAAAAATTACCACTATATTGTTCTTGCATACGCTCTGCAAGTGCTGACATAATTAATACTGTTTTATTAAAGGTTTATGGTGTCTGTTTTTTAAAATGACAACTTTTCTTTGTTCTGTAAAAAAAAAAAAAATTTATTTGCTATATTGATAGCGAGGTGTTCCAAATACGTTCTGTAGACATTCTGTAGATTGAGGCATAGCCTCAGTTAAGATCCTTACAGGAAGTAGTGAGCATTCTATATTTGGCCTGTTTAATATCACATTTATTTAACTGCGTAAGTATCACATGGTTACCGGTTTATATGCATTGCGAGTGAAATAAAAAATCTTTAACAGCCAATATGGTGCCAATGCAGGCACCAACTAATCAGAATGAACTCTGGCCTTACATAACACCTACTGTCTGGTTAAAGTTGGTCTTGGGTTGTATGCCTCTGAGTGTTTGCACATTTGTAGACATGCTCTATATATTTTAAACAATCAGCTTTGTTACCATGGCCCTCCCCTACCCCCATCAAGTGTTCGTAGGCTTCATAGACTGATTCCACCAACTAAATCTACGTAAGAGAAATAGAAGTTGAGTCTCCAGAATTGAAAAATAAGATTTACTTATTTATGAATTTCCTTTTTACCTGTCTTGTTACACATATAATCATGGAACATTTTCATTTAGTAAATGTAAGGTTACACGTTCATCCTTTTAAAAGCAGATCACATTTCAGGAAAAGGAGTTTAGTTTCACAGATTATCCTTTTCCTGCTCATTCCTACTGGGCCTTCCCATTTGAAGTCAGTGGGAGTCCAGAGCTTGCTTCTCATCTCCCTCCAAGCCTCCTGCCACGGATCTAGTTGCAGAGAAGAAAAAAATAGAATTCAGAGATCTTTAAATGTATAAAATTATTCATTGTTTGAGCTAATTTATGAAAGGCATGTTGATGCCATTAATAACAGTGAAATGTGAAATCGAGGTCCATGGAAGAAGCACATGATTTAAAAAGCTTAAATATTATCCCAAATCTGTTCATGATTGTAAGTTAAAAGATATACAATATCATTAACGTCAGCGGTTAACCTTTTGCTATATTAGAACATGAAAATGTATAATTAAGGTGTTCTTTTCAAGCCAGGTAAATGCATTAGATGACTTTGAGTAAGTTTTGATTTAAAAGCAATTTTTAATGTTTATTTCTGAGAGAGAGAGAGACAGACAGAGAGTGAGCTGGGGAGGGGCAGAGAGAGAGGGAGACACAGAATCTGAAGCAGGCTCCAGGCTCTGAGCTGTCAGCACAGAGCCCGATGCGGGTCTTGAATCCACAAGCTTGATCCGTGATCCATCAGATCATGATGACTTGAGCCGAAGTCAGATGCCCGAGTGACTAAGCCACCCAGACGCCCCAAGTCAGGTATTATTTTAAGTTATAGGTGATCATCAATACCCTAGTTCTTTTGTTTGTACAATGAAAGGCTTGGACTACACTGTATCCAAGAGCCCTCCCCTGCTTGCTTCTTCAATAGTTACACATTAGTAACTCTGACAGTGAGGCTAGAAATGTTTGGTGTATGCTTTAGATTTGCAAAAAGCTTTTCAGAACTTTCCATGTGGTAATTCCAGATATTTCATCAATCTTACGAATGATCATGGAAGTTGATAGATGCTGGATGGTACAGAAAGGAGAAGGCAGTAGGCAAAGACTTAGGAATTTTAGTGTGGAGAACTAGGGAAAGGTTACTCCAGGATTCTGGAAACCCAGATTTGTAACACATTCATCCACACCTCCTGCAGTGAGTCAGTAAGGGGACGAGGAGGATGGGGACGTGGTTGATTATTATTGCTGGGGAGGCATACCTGCTAGATCGTGGCTTTGGCCCAGTGAGGATTATTTTTTTCTGCCCTGTTTTCATACCAGTGTCATGTGTGGCCAAGGAATCTAGGCCACAACACTACATAATTGTATGTTTTGAATATATCTTCTTTGTTTTGACTGTGATCGGTGGGGAAATATTTACTTGGGTGGGTTATTTATTTACTGACTTATTTTTGTAGCTGCTGTTCTAGTTTACTAAAAGCCTGCCAAAATTAGGGGCACCATGAGAGGGAGCACCAGCATGAGTCAGAAGATTCCTACGGGGGCATTTACTGGTCGAGCCCTATGTTGACCCCTCACTAGCCTTGGGCTAGTAATTGTCTTTTATAAGTTCACCAAAAGCATGTGTAGGCCTTAAATTTTAATTAGGATGTGCTGAAATATGGTATTTTATGAGTAACTGATTATTAGTCAGACCTGAGCACTCAGACCTGAATTGATTTTTGTTTAATGGAAAGCCCACAAAATAGGTGAGAGCTATAATAATGATGATGATGATTATAATCATAATCAGATAATAATAAGCCAAGACTTATTGAATATGTACTGTGTGCTGGGGGCACTCCTAGGTGCTTCATATTAATTCATATGCTTTTCACAACAAGCTGGATTGGTATATAGTGTTATGGTCTTGTTTTTACGGGTGAAGAAACTGAGGCACAGAAAGACTAACTTGCCAAGGTCATACGATTAGCGAGTGGCTGAGCTGGGAATTGAACTGAGGCCATCTGTGTCTAGAATCCATGCCCTTGACCACTGTGCAGTACTCTGTCCTAGAAGACAGGTCTGCAGTGGCCTGGGCACGTTTACTGCAGGCATCGCAGATATCAACAACTGCTTGTAGTTAGAGAACCCAACTCTTTATCGTCACATTTCAAGCTTGTTTTTGGAAAATAATATTAGCACAGTTTAGTTTGCAGAATTTGTTTTTGTTTTATTAGAGAAAGAGAGAGAGGGAGTGAGCATGAGTGGGAGCGAGGCAGAGGGAGAGAATTTTAAGCAGGCTCCACATGGAGCCTGATGTGGGGCTCAGTCCCATGACCACGAGATCGCAGCCTGAGCCAAAAATCAAGAGTCGGACATTCAACCAACTGAGCCACCCAAGTGCCCCCGTTGTTTTGTTTTTAGTTTGGCTAATTAAGTGTTCATCACTCTTTGGAGTGAACATAAAATAGTGATGTTTAACTTTTTTATTAGATTTACTTATGATTAAATGAGTTGTGGAAAATTTTCCAAAATCATAAATACAAAAGATAACAACATACTAGTTATCAGTTGAAAGTGAGGTAGAAATCTGCATTATGACCAAGTTCTTCTACATAGAAAAATGTATTTTTTAAAATTTTTTTAATTTTTTTTTTTTTTTTTTTTTTGAGAAGGAGAGAGAGAGAGAGAAAGTGCAAGCATGGGAGAGGGCAGAGAGAGGGGAGAGAGAATCCGAAGCAGGCTCAAGGCTGCCAGCACAGAGGCCTGTCAAGGGGGACCAATCCCATGGACCATGAGACTCTGACCTGAGCTGAAATGAAAAGTTAGATGCCCAACCCACTGAGCCAACCAGGCACCCCTAAGCTCAATATATTTGAATGCATAAAGCAGTTTCCTGGTTCTGTTATTTAATTATATATTTTTATCAAAATGCCACGCCATAAAATAATCACATTTTAAAATAACCCTGCTAGATTTGAGTCATCAAATTTTTAACTCCCTAACATATTTTATAATTGAGAGTAAGCTAGATTTTTACTTAAATATGCCTTATGTAGTAACTCTTACTTTGTAAACACTGAAGAGTTACCATAGATTTTTCATGTCTCGATTACCCAGCTCAATTAAGACATTATTCCTATTTACCAGTGTTCTTAATTTCATAGTATCTATTTCCTGTCACTTATTTGTTTATCCCTTTCCTCTCTCCTCCCTCTCCTGATTTTATTATTCTGGTTATTTGAGTGTTTGATGTATTGAAAGCCCTTCATCTTGTTCACCTTTGAAAATGTAGAGAAAATTAGCTATCGTTAATTTTCAGATTCTCTCTCTTCCTTGGAATTCTCTCCTCCAATAAAAGCAGAAATGTTGCTGGAGAGGTTGTAATGGACATTACTCATTGGACATTATTCCTAAAGAAACCATCGTGGAACTGTAGGATTCTTCTCAATTTAGAAAGAACCGCCTCAAAGTCATTTTCATTTTGTTAAATTATAGTCGCTACTAGTGGTGACTTCAGTTCTATGTGATCGTTAAGAAGTGAAATTATGACCCCATTACTTTCTCCTGGGTGAACAGCTCTTGGCATCTCTGGCTGGCCCAAGTCCCTTCACTATAATCTGGAAGTTGTTGTATCTCCTCTTCTGATGAGGATCCCGTCAGTACGTGTGTACACATCACATGAATACATGTTGTTGAGAAAGATGACAAGAAAAGGAAGAATTCAACAGTATTTTCCCTTTCCTGGCTTCATCAAACTCTGCCACAGTAATCATTTCAGATTCTGGCGCTTTCCTGGCTTTCTAAACCACATTTACCTAAGGCAGTGAAGGTAATTTATTTTCATATCTGTCTGTCGTTGAACTGGTACTTTGGAAGGGCTAGTGTTTTCCATTTATTTGTTACTACTGTTAATCATTACAAAATCTTATTATTACTGCCCACATATAAATCAGGAAAAACAAATTTGATTTCTAGCATTTTAATGTGGTTAAAAAAATTCATGAATAGAGGAAACTTCTTATGCAAATATAAGCAACTGACAGAGAATAAATATGGGCACAAACTCTTGGTATTATAATCATCTTTTGACCTCAGCCACCCTCTGTATAGCCAAAGTAATGACTGTTTGATATTTATTATAAAGCATATTAAATTCCTTGATTAACTGAACCTTTCATTCCTCTTTTTTGTTTCATGTAGCAGTGAAAATAGATTGTTCTATTATCATTCTTGCCAGAACATTTATAAAATGTATAAAATTATTCATAAATGTATTTTAAACTGGAGATATATTAATGCATTGTTGGGTGTACTGAGCAGAAAACATTTCTTTTCACATTTGAATGGCAGGCACCTGATTATAAATTCACTTTCTACTGAATATTAATCACCCAACTCTATATGGCTGGTGGATAAAACTGAGAGGCACAGCCAGGAGATGTAAATTCTTACCCTCATCATAGACTTTTTATGTGATTTTGTTTAATTTTTAAAATAGACTGAGTGACCTTTGAATTTAAAAAAAAAAAAAAAGTCATTCCTCCCGAGAAGTCCGAGGGCAATATGATCTCAAGATGGGTTGTTGTTTGCTTCCACTCCCCTTTTGGCTTCTGTGATCTGGCTCTCGGCCCTCCTCCTCCATCTGACTGTTTCTTCTTGGTCTCCTGCTTCCTCTGCTCTGCAAAATGCTCATGTTACTTAGAGTATGAACCTTGGCCCACTTCTCTTCTTGCCCTTGTTTTCTCAGGGCTTGCTCATTCACACTTGCAACTTGGGAGGTTCTGCCCTATTCTTGGCCTCTGACCCCCTCCCCCCAGGCCATTTCCACTGGGATGCTCTTCCCCCTTCCGTGCATCCTTCTTTCTCCTTCACTCTGTTACCCCCATTCCACCTGTTCTGTGTCGACCTCAGTGGATTGATTGCCGACTCCCCAGCACTCAGGCACCGGCATAAAGTAGGCACTCAGGATGTGCTCAGTGATTTAATGTTCACGGTTGAACTCCTTGTCCTCCTGTGTCCAATATGCACACACTCAAAACACATCTCTTCCTGTGTTCTCTTTCTGAAGGAATGGCATCACTATCCAGTTTCCCTTCCACCCTCTCTCTCCTCACTCACCCTGCTGCTACTTTTTCCTCCTCACATCCAGCCCTTTCAGTTTATTTTTCTTTTTTAGTTTGTTTATCTGTTCATTCTGAGAGAGGGAGCATGCACGGGAGGAGGGGCAGAGAGAGACTCTCAGGTAGGCTCTATGCTGTACTGATAGCGCAGAGTCTGACACGGCTCTCGAACCCACAGACCGCGGTATCATGACCTGAGCTGAGATCATTAGTCAGATGCTTAACCAGCTGAGCCACCCAGGTGTCCCAAGCCCTTTAAATTCTATCTTCTGTCCATTCCCTTCCTTCCGTTACAAATACCACTACTGTGGTCCTTGACTTTCCTCTCTCTCACCTGGACTGTGGTCCTATCTCTTTGTATTTCAGCCTTCCAGTCTTCTCAAATCCTCTTTCTTCAGAATACCAGTGCCAGATTAATCTGTCTAAAGAACGTATCTGAACATGCCACCCTCCTACACTTACAAGCCTACGCTGAAGAAAACTGTGAACTTTACCAAGACTACAGAAAAAAAACAAAACAAAAAAAAAAAAAACAAATGCCGGGGGCTTTCTGTGCTCCCTGTATGGGGTGATAGTAGAAAAGTGTTGATGCTTCATAGGTTTGTTTTTTCAGTTTACTACAGTGCTAATCAAGAACCCAAAGGGAGTTTTCTGAGAAAATTGTATAAAGTGATCCGCTTATAAAATAAATGTGTGAGAATAAATGAGAGAAATTGAAATACAATTATTGCCTTTGCAGTAAGGAAACTTGGCATTGACCTCAGCTCTGGTACATATGGCCTTGTGCACTTATCCCCTGCCCTTTACTGTGTCTTCTCTTGAAAATGACATTAGGATAGGAACTACCTCTGAGAATTTTTGTGAGCACTAAATGGCATCGTGGCAGAATGGAGTTAGCATCGTTAGCACAATGTCTGTTATCTCAGAAATGCTTAATAAATATTAGCAGAAGAAAAGAACATGAAAACTACAGCCGCATACATATACATACATGTTTACATAATATATAAAGATGAAAGAACAGTAATAGTGGTTGTCTCAACATGGTGGGGTTACAGATTTTTCCTTTTGTACCTTTACTCTATTTTCTTTAACTATCATTTGTCACTTAAATTTTTTTTAACATTCATTTTTTAGAGAGAGAGAGACGGCCTGAGCTGGGGAGGGGCAGAGAGAGAGGGAGACACAGAATCTGAAGCAGGCTCCAGGCTCTGAGCTGTTAGCACAAAGCCCAACGTGGGGCACAAACCTATGATCTGTGAGATCATGACCTGAGCCGAAGTCAGAAGCTTATCCAACTGAGCCACCCAAGCGCCCCTGTCACTTTTTAAATAGAAATCTCTGAGTGACATTCCACCTTTACACAGTAAATACAGATTCCCCTGCACTTCATTCAGTGCCCTCTATAACCTCATTCTGCTTTACTTCTCTCTCCTCATTGATTATGGCTTCTTCTTGCTTACCTCCATAGTCACCACGAATCCTGAATTACCGTATTCCCTGTACACATGGTTTCCTGGTTACATGCCTTTCTCTCTCCTCTGTCTATAATGTCCAATCCTAACTTTGTCTTATTTCCTGTAGCTTCTACTTGAAGATTTAGCTTAAATTCACTTACCAGGTAAAAGCATTAGGAGCATCGTACTAAAAGTATTTGATCATGCATCTCTTTTCTTCAGCGCAGTGTTTATCTCCTGAATGAGAACTTTACTGGAAGCTAGAAGCAGATGTTGATTAAGTTATAGTCTGTACATTCAGGTTGCTTATAATTAGCAGGAGGAGAAAGGCATAAAATACACAAAGGTAGTAAATATTGTAGGATCTCTGATACAAGTACCTGAAGAGTTCAGTAGGGCAGAAAGAAGGGTGCAGTTAGTCTTTCTGCGAGGCGGGTGAGCTAGGGAGAAGAATTCATGAATGTTTTCATTCAAGAGGTGATGTGTCAGCCCCTGAATAGGTGTTTCCTGGGCAGACATGGGGACATGTGTTCTAGGCAGGGTGTGGGAGAATGGTGATGAGGTGTGTTTGAGGTGGGTTGCCATGGTGCTTGGCACAGGGTAGAAGCTCAAAAATATTCGAGCTGAACAGTATGCCCCCTCCTAGTATCTGGTGATTCAGGAGTTTGTGAATCCCCAGAAGTTGGATGCAATAGTTTATGTGCTTCTGAGAATTTTTCTGGAGAATTTAACGAGATTTCCCCAGAGAGTTGTATGGTCAATGAAAAGTTTAAAAACTTTCTTTTGACAAATATTGTAGCACAGGAAATAAGGGGAGGAGAGGTGTGGAGGATGGAAAATGATTTGCAGGTATGCTGACCCCCGCTGTAGCTGATGGTCACGCCCCTGGCATCTACAGGGCAGTTACCTGCTGGAGCCACTGAGGGCCTGGTCATGGAGGCACTTCTGGTAATGGTTTCCCGTGCTCTCTTCTCGCTTCTTTCACCAGGCAGGCTCATTTCTGTCTCTTCGTTTGCTCCCACTAAGCCATTACAGTGTTCTTTCGTTGAGAGTCAAAACAACTCTCCAGGGCAGGAAACATTATGGGGTTGAAAGACTGGGGAGTGAATGGAAGCACCATATGTTTTATTCTGAAAATAAAGTAGGGAGATGAATATGTGAGGGGAACAAGAAAGCAAATACAGTAAGGAAAGCAATTTGGAGGAAATGGTATTAAATAGACTGCATTAAAAGACTGCAGTGTCATTACCCCCCCAGAGACACTGTGGGTCAGCTCATTCATTCCTCAGCGCTGGCTGTTAAAGAGATGTGTGAATTATCCAGCTCTTTGAATCCTGTCTAGGCAGATTCAGAGTCCTCCTCCTCTGCCCCTCTGTGCAGCTATAATAATACCCTCTATTATACCTTTGTTCTAGAACAATATTGCACAGTGGTGGTGTAATTGTTGATACTCTCTTCTTGTATAAGACATGACTGTCTTATGTTTGAATGCCCAGCATCTAGTGTTGGGCTCAGTACATGTTTATTAGGAGAATGACCTTGAGCTTTCTAGCCTCAGGGTGGTAGAGTTCATGGTGTAGCCTGCACACACCCGTACACACAAACCCAAACCGCTGAAGATTTCCATTATCCTTTGCCTAAGGAGGCCCTCAAGTAAAAGCACTAATCATGGAAGGGAGGGGTTCTTTTGCAAAGACAGGGGCTCTTCTTTTGAAGGGAGGTTTTTGGTGCAGTGTTGAATCTGATGTAATATCAGATGGTGTCAGCTTGCTAACCGGTTTCAGTCAGTACAGGCAAAGCAAAGGACCAAGGTTACTGGAGCAGACAGACATAGCGGGCACTGTTGGTCACGCTTGGATCTGCCTCAGGAGCACCCACACACCCTCATCTGTTGCCCAAAGTCAAGTAACCTTCAGAAGCATAATGATCATGTAGTTGTATTTTTCAAAGCTGAGCACTCCACGCGTGAAGCAGGCGGCTGGCTGCCTTTGGTGATGCTCATCCTCTTCAGACGCCTTCAGAGGATCCCCAGCGGACAGAGTGTGGGGGCAGCTTGCGGAGGGCTCGGGGGAGTCACAGATGTGGTTCAGGGAATGGGAGTTTTAAAAATTAGAATGTCAAAGAAGGAACTGAAGGGGCGCATCGTGGTCTCAGGCATACGAAGTATACAGAGAATAGTGATTAGTATTTTCCAATTACTGAGGAACAAAGACCAGGAAGATTGTTCTGAACTATATGTCACGAGCGCTTCCGAAATGATGGAGTTAATTTGGAGATTATTGAAAATATCTTCCTATATCCCTATCATGTTAACTTACTAGTTACAGATAGTTGTGCATTTTAGACATTCAAGTCATTTACACTTGCTTTCCAGGGTTAGCCGCTTGCTGTGAAGAAGGAAAGGAAAAGAAATTAGGGGTATTGCCTGAGCATCTCCTGACAACAGGCTCTGGGTTTTCCAGTATCTCTGATTTACAGACGTTATATGGTTTAATACCTGAGGGGTAGGTGTTATCATCCCCATTTATTTATGGGGAAACTGAAGCCAGGAGCTTCAGGTGGCAATCCTCAGTCTGTGATACTTCAGTTCTAAGTCTGTGTGACTCCAAAGGCCTTGTGTCTAATTTGTCTGTGAAATGCAAGGAGTCTAGTTTTCCTGAGGCTGCCTGGATGTCTCATTCTCTATGAGGAGGTCCAGGCTAGCCTGTCCCAGGTTCTGAAAACCTTCACCTGGGAGTATCACCGTGCATTCGTTCCAGTTTGGCATTTACATGTCCAAAATCAACCTCTATTGCTACGTCTCAGCCTAGGCAAAGCACACTTATGGAGCAGCAAATCTGTAATGTGTGTTTTTTGGCATAGCAAAAAGAAAAAGAAGAAAAGTACTTTTCAATCTAATAAATACAGACTTTTACCTCCACTGGCATGCCGGTGGACAGCCTCCACTGTGAAGGCAAGCAGAGGTGGTATGTGGTATAGAAGTACATCAGGGGTCTCAGCAAGGTGGATGATTCCCAATTTGCTGGTGAGCACACCTTCCTGTCCCTGACGCTTGCTGTCTGTATCTTTTTCGGACTGTATACATTATACACGGGCATTTGTGGATATTTTGGAAAACACAGAATTTTAAATACAATAAAAATCCGCCCCCCACCCCCGGCCGGTGCTACCACCCTAAGATAAACCAATCATGAATACCTTAGTGTGCTGCTTTCTGGCCTTTTAGAAACAGATGTAATTTCATGTAGTTTAGACATATGGTACCCTGCCTTTTCATTCAACGTGCCTCATAAGCATTCCCTAATATTTATCTTTTCATCGTGGTAAAACATACATAACATAACATTGGCCGTTTTATCCACTATCGAATGTACAATTCAGGGATATTAGGTAGTCACAGTGCTGTCTAACCATCGTCACTGGGCTTCCCCAGAGGTTTTTATCCTCCACATTTATCTCTATTTTTAAAAATGCTTCACAAACCGCACTTAATAGCTGTATAATATCCAGCCATGGATAATTTACTTGAAAGCATTTACTACCAAACATTCAGCAGATACTGATTTTTTTTAAATGTTTTCTTTCTTTCTCTCTCTCTCTCTTTCTTTCTTTCTTTCTTTCTTTCTTTCTTTCTTACTGTTTTTTTTTAATTTCTGAGATTGAGAGCGAGAGAGAGATTGAGAGAGAGATACCGACAGACCACGTGACCAGGGGAGGATCAGAGAGACAAGGAGACACAGAATCTGAAGCAGGCTCCAGGCTCTGAGCTAGCTGTCAGCACAGAGCCCGACGTGGGACTCGAACTCACCAACAGTGAGATCATGACCTGAGCTGAAGTCAGACGCTTAACCGACTGAGCCACCCAGGCACCCCCAACAGATACTGATTTTTGTGTTCACTATGATGTAGACTTTGTGGCTAAGGTAGTGAACCAAATGTGGTTTTTGCCTTCTTGGCCCTTAAGCCTGGCAAAGGAAGTGGCCGGAAGTGGGCAGCTGGAGTCCTGCAGAGCGTGAGCACTGGGGCCAGGGGTGCAAATAGGAAGAGAGCCTAACTGAGGTATAATTTACATAATCTTTCCTTGATTATTATAGATCTAGTGTGTAGCAGATTTTTTTATTTTTTGCTGTTATAAGTACTATTGTGAGATATTTGTAGGTGTAAATATTTGTTCACATGCAGATTAGAACTGAGGGCAGATGGAGTGGGGGGAGGGGAAGGGGAGTGATGGGCATGGAGGAGGGCACTTGTGGGGATGAGCTCTGGGTGTTATATGGAAGCCAACTTGACAATAAACTATTAAAAAATATGAAGATTTTGAAAAGCGGAATTGTCGAACTGCTTCCTGCAACAGTGCAGTAAGAGGTATTCTTCTGGAATACTGGTTTAGTTAACCCAAACTTTGCCGTTCTAAAGGTTAGGAGCCATCACCAAACATTTCCATTGCCTCTTACATCTTGTGAGCTCTGCTAACGTTTTTAAATAAATGTATGTCTAACTTGTAGGATTGTGTGAAGAGCTGGGGCTGAGAAGTGGGTGTATGCAACGGGGAAGAGCCAAGGAGGGCAGGGGCGAAGGGTACGTGGCTGAGGTTGACATTGTGTCACAGGTAACGTTTGAACTGTCCAGCTCATTGACGTCTCTCACAGGCCTTCGTCTGACTCCTGCTTTAAGGCTATGCTCAGTGTACACACTCAATGTACACACTGAGTTTGCCTGCCTTCTGTGAAATTCGGACTTGCAAACTTGAAGCTCATTATGAAATAAAAGAAGCCTATAAAAAAGTATCATCTCAACAGAAATTTATGGTCTATTATCAGAGCTGGAAGAGACTTTTGGAAAGTGTGTAATCTTCCCTGTTCAGACAATAGAGGAAGGTTCTGAGGTTTTGAAAAGTTAAGAAACAGTCTGAAGGAAACCAGTTGGGTAGATAGAGAAATCTCTCTTGATTTATCTTGTGGTTTCCTCCATAACCTGCCCCATGTTGTCTTCGCCTTTGTTCTTGTCCTCGTGGGAGTTCTTTTCTTCTCTAAATTCCTGATTTGGTTTTCTGCCATTTTCTTCTAGGATGCTGTTCATCCTTAGTGTTGAATACATGTAGGTGTTGGCTAATGTCTATCGACGGTCATCACATTCTGCTGGTGTGTTTGCATGCCTTATTCTGTGTTGGTCTTAGCCTACTAATTTATTTGCTGACTGCTGTCTTCATCTTGGCCTCGTTGTTTACTGGAAAGTCCCTGTTGACTCTGGCAAAAGTACCCAGTGATGTTTTATTTTGCTCCCTTTGTGTTAGCCCTTTTGGGTAATTTTTTGGGGTTTTGTTTTTTTATTAATGTTAAGAAGTAATATACCCTCCAGTGATGTAGTAAATGTGGAAACTTGGTCTGGGGCCAAAGAGTAAATAGTTTTCAAATAGATCATTAATGTTGAGAATAGGAATAGTACACATCTCTCATGTCTTTATTTTACGATGACTGATAGGTAACAATTAAGTTGGTAAAGCTTTGCCACAAATACACATCGTTATATACATGTGCATATACTTTTTTATGTATAGTAAATCTTGTAAGGTCAAACTGACAAAAAAATGTTGGCATTGCCTTGTGTTTGACAAAGTGCCATTATCTTCAGTAGAGCCTCATATCTACATAATGACTCTAAATCTAGGACCAGAGGCCCCCTGATAATAATTAGAAGAAAGAACTTGAAAGGCCAGAGCCCCAAATTTGGTCTGAGGCTGTCAGAAGTGATTATTATGCAGTTGCGAAATCCTGTAGCTTAGATTCTAAACAATTTCTGGTGATCAGTAGCTCAAAATAATTCACAGAGTTATCAGGTTCTTTCATTTACGAGGGAAAAGAATGATTCCTCATTTATCTTAAGTCTTTTATGTTGGCAATTCCATCCTTAATTAAAAAGGCATTGGCATTTTCATTATGAAAATGGTTTTCCTGGATTTATAGCTGAGTCCATTAATTTAGTGTTTCAAAACTGATTGGCATTAGCCTGTTAGTTACTTTTATATAAAAACAACTTAAAAATTGATTTTAGAGTGTCTTGATTTTAAAGACCATTTCAGACATCTGTTCCTTCTGGGTCTACTGGATCGATGTGTTAAGTTCTAGAGAACTAGAGAATAAATATAGCACACTCCACTTCCAAAAAAGACGACAGCCAGTATCACTCTCTGTTTAAGGCACTTCAGGAGTGTCACTTCAGGGAGACATACCCTAGATGTATACCTTACACTTGTTCTCTCTCTCATTTTCTTCTGTATCTTTCAGCGTAGAAAAAATAATTATCATAGTAGCAACGGTATTTCCTTAAGTGCTTACTGTCAGGACATTTGTCCTTTTAGCATTCATAACAGTCTTGTAAAGATAGGTAGTATGATGCCCATTTTACACATTGGGAGGCTGAGACTCCCCAAGAGGTCACCTGATTAACCCCCTGATTACCTCTTCATTGATCCGTTCTTGGCATTCCTCTCCCCCCCTCTGTTCCCTTCTGCACATCACTGCTGGTCCCATCTGTGTTCTTTATAACAGTCTCCTCCAGACACACCTTCTAAGAGTCCACACTGCATAGGGGTAAAGCCCAAATTCCAACATATGTAAAGATTGACCCCGACTTCTTTAACTTTACACCCCACAACCTCCTTACAAGAATCTGCACTAGATTCTTACACAGAGGTGTTCTTCCCCACCTGTTGTGCCTGCAAGTGGCTATTATTTGCCAGACACTCTGTTAGGATCTTAGGTAGATGTCTTACCTTTAAAACTTCAGTAGCAAGATATATGTAGACATAAATCACTTCTCTTTACCGTTTATGTATCTAACCCCAGGTTGGTTTAGAGCTTCTGTCCTTGGTGAAAGTTTCCCTTACCATTCAAGGCAAAAGTTGACTCCACCTTCCTCTGAATGTAGTCTGAACTGACTGTACCAAATATTTATCTTCAAATTTTTATCTTATTTCCATGTGCCTGGATCTTAGTCCACTTCTAGGTTATAGACTCTATAGGTAAAGTCTGTTAATTTGTAAAGGAAAGGTTAATTTGTAAAAAGTCTATAAAATGTCATAAAGAAATTTTAGCATTGGACCACCATATTTTTAATATATTGCACTGTGGTCTGAGACCACATGTATTAAAGTATAAAAAATTAGGTTGGCACAACAATGTGGCATGTCATTTATTTTTCTGGACTTTAAGAAAACCTCTGGCACCAAGTTTGTTTTTTTTTTTTTTTAATTGAATTAATAGTATTACTGTGACCCCTTCTTCTTCATTAGTTATCAGCACAGGAAGAAAGCCTTTTGAACATGAGCCAGGCCTTTAAAAGACACTAATAAATATCTTGGGTGCTAGTCCTTCATGTTATGGGACTTGTTAAAAATATCATAAATGATAAGTGGCATGAGCAAATGGGAGTCCTGACTGTGGAGGGTGGAAACCTGTTCTATTCCTGGCTCAAGTCACTGAAAGGGGGGTGACTCTGATGTCAGAGGCACAGTGAGCCCCAGTTTCGTTGCATGCCAGATGTGGCCCTGATTCCTTTGTCCACTATGACGCATGCCAAGGGATGCATCATAGCAGGCATTGTGGGGTTTTGACGCATTGAATACTTTTATGGTTACCTCTCCCCTTGTGGTGTTAGTTGAACCGAATTCATGTGTTTATTTATAGATAAACAGACTGGGTGGCTAAACAATGGAAATTTATTTTCTCACAGTTTTGGAGGCTAGAAGTCCAAGGTCAAGGTGTTGGCATATTTGGTTTCTTCTGAGGCTTCTCTCCTTGGCTTGCAGCTGCCACCTTCTCGCTGTGTCCTCATGTGGTTTTTTCTCTATGTATGCAGTTCCCTGCGTGTGGGGTCTCTCTGTCCAGATCTTCTCTTTAAATTGAACCTGTCAGGGGCGCCTGGGTGGCTTAGTCGGTTAAGCGTCCGACTTTCGCTTAGGTCATGATCTCGCGGTTCGTGGGTTCGGGCCCCGCGTCGGGCTCTGTGCTGACTGCCAGCTCAGAGCCTGGAGCCTGTTTCAGTCTGTGACTCCCTCTCTCTCTGACCCTCCCCTGCTCACGGTGTCTCTCTCTCTCTCCTAGAAATAAATAAAAAACATTAAAAAAAAAAATAAATTGAACCGGTCGGCTAGGATCAGGGCTCACTCGAATGGGCTCATTTTAACTTCATCACCTCTTGAAGGTTCATATAGTTATATTCTGTGTACGGGGAGTTAATGCTTCAGCATTTTGAGGATTTTGAGGAGACGCAATTGAGCACATAACATCTATTTAAAATAACCTTCATTTATTTTATATAGAGACTAGTATAAAGAAGAAACCAAAAATAGACTTCTACCTAGTTAGTGCCTATTGTTAAAGAGGGAGGGTAAGAACATGAAAAGATAATTCAACTGTATTCCGGTTATAAAAGGAAAATGAATGCTCTCCTACCCCTTCCTTCCACCCTAAGGCAACCTCTTTAAATACATTCACACAGATGTTTACTATACAGAGTCCAGGTCCATTTTTTTTGGATCTTAATGTATCACACAAAACACAGATCTATCTGCACACCCTCTGTATGACTACCTAGTATTCCATCGTATATGTCCTGTATTTTAATGTCACTAGTGGCCTATTCATGGGCATGTAGATTGTTTCCAGGTACCTCCCCCCACCCTCGCTTCCATTACAAATAATGGAGTTGGATTCCTTTCAAATATGCATTATGGAAAGAAGAGTGATGAGCTACCTAATAAAAACAACCCGCATTTGGTTTTGGTAAAGACAGCCTTTGTTTTTCACCTTCCTGTCTATTGCCCCTTATTAGTTGCTGTGAAAGGTACTTCAGTCTTTCTTACCCTCCAGCCCCTGACCGTATGCCGCAGCCTCCTTCCTGCATACTGTGGGAGGGGGGACTTCCCTGGACAGCGATATCACTCCGCTGTCCTTCCTCCTGAGGGAGAAAGGTCTCTCTGAATCATGAGCAGGCAGAAACTATTTTTAGTTAAGTAGAACAGTTTTTCTGGTAAGAATTGCTGTTTCCGTGCCTGCGACGGCACATGAATCCTTTCTGGCTGCTTCCACCCTTTGGAGAGGGGCCAGCTTTCTAATGGAATGTAAGCAGTCTTACTGCTAATCAAGATTTACGGCTGAGCCCGAGATGCCCGTCCGCTCACTGGATTTGGGGACCCTCTGAGCTAGCAGCAGCAGCAGCAGCTCTGAGATGAAGCGCAGGGCGCGGGCCCCCATCCTGCTGTCCAGGCCCTCCCTGCTTCCTCAGGCGCGGCCGCTTAGCCACAGGTATCATCTGGCATTATTTTGTAAGCTGTGCCACGGTGCAGATGTTCTTTGCTGAAGAATTACTTTCATTTCTGACTCATTTCGGAAATGAGGCAGTCTATCAGAGGTGTTCTTCGTTTTCAGACCCGTGGAGAATTCATTTTCTCCTGGGATTTCTAACCACATGTGGGCAGTGCTTTATTTACCCAGATGTGAGGAATAACAGTCATGAACAGCCCTCTTACAAAGCAGGCCTTACTTCCTGGCAGAACCCAATGTGAAGACCCAGAGGAGCTTATGCTCTTATTAATGTAAATATTTCTGAGGTTTTGGTTTTGTGATGCTTGTGGACATGCTGTGTGTATGGGCTTTGGTGCAAGAAAAATATAATTTAGCAACAGATTTAAAAGGTAGTCCGGAGTGTTTCTAATTACTGTTTGTTTAGTTCACCATTGCCCTAATAAGTGGATTTAAGTAAACTTGGGGGTAGGGAATGTAATGTTCATATTATAGTCAGCCATGCGAATCAAATTCTAACTCAGTATTGCAGAGAACACACCATGGAGTCATTTTATTAGATGTATTCCACTGAATTTTAAATTTAGAACTGAGAGTATTTGGGAATGGGCATTTTCTGCCGTCCAGCATCAACGTGAATTATGTACATGTCCAAAACCAACCCTACTGTGTGCTACAACCCCATTAAATTTTTTTCAATGTTTATTTATCTTAGAGACAGAGAGAGAGGGGGGGGGGGGAGACAGGATCTGAAGCAGGCTCCAGACTGAGCTGTCAGCATTGAGCCCGACATGGAGCTTGAGCCCACGTACTGTGAGATCATGACCTGAGTGAAGTCAGATGCTTAACCGACTGAGCTACCCAGGCACCCCGCTACAGTGCTATTTAAAATCCATCAGTGGTCTTTGACATTCAGTTTTCTGTTTAACTTGACATAAAAGAGAGGGAGAGACTTAAAAATTTCTCTTCCCACCCCCCCATCTTTCAATGGCTATAATAGGAAATGGAAGTATTAAGGGGGCCTAGAGCAGTGGTTTCCAACCTAGGACACACCTTGGAATCAACCTGGGAACTTGAAAAAATACAAATGCCTGGGTCCCACCCGCAGATTCTGGTTTAACTGTTTGGAATGCAGCCTGCCTGGGGATTTTTCAAAAGCTCCCCAGAGGATGTTATTGTGCTCTAGAGGCTGAGGACCACAGACATGAGAGACCTCTCATCCAGGGATTCCCAGCCCCGGCTGCAGACTCACATCACTTGGAAAGCTGTTGAAAGAAACACCGATCCCCCACCAGTTGAAACTGTATTTCTGGAGGAGGGTGCCAGTATTGTTAGAAAGCTCCCAGATGATTCTGATGCACAGCAAGGGTTAAGGTAAGCTGACATAATCTAACCATCCCGTATCACAGATGAGAAAAAAATGAAAACTAAAAAGGGCAGACGGCTTGCTCAAGGTCATATCCCAGTTGTTGCAGGAGCAAGTTTGGGACTCAGGTCTGACCGACCAGTCTCTGCTGCCTGACACCACGCCCTTGTATTTGTCTGTTGTATTTATTGATGCTTCCTCATCCTTCAGGTGGTGTTCCTGCCTCCAGGAGGCCTTTTCTGGCTCCTCATACTCTGCACTCATCCGGTCGGGGTAAGATGCCCTTCTTTTATTTTTGAACAGCACCTCGAGCTCTTCTCTTAAGACTGTCAACTCCCGGACGACAGGAACTGCCCTTTCTGTAACTTGCAGGCATGGTATATGCTCCCAGATACTTTGTTGAGTTGAAGTTCTCTCATTCTTTATTTTTCACTTAGTCCACATGGATTGCTAAAAAGAATCCATTTCTATAGGTTAGCTTCTGAAAAGAGCTTCTGAAAGCAAAAGTCATTCATTTTTCTAGGGCCCACTGTCCTGTGGGTCAAGATCCCATATACAAGGACTCTCCATCCCTACCTTCCGGAACAGAGATTTTGGGGGGAAAAATTCACAGGGCTTTTAATAACAATGAAAACAAAATTTCAGTGACCTCACTAGTTGTTTAAGTTATTTACAACATCCGGGGACTTTTGAATAATGTACTTACAAGCGTGTGTGGCTTAAGTGGAAGGGAGTATGTGGCATTTACTCTAAGACAAAAAGTTGTATGAAGAAAATAATGCTGTTTCATGGAAATATGTTTTAAGGATTAAATTATGTCCTTTATCATACTATATATGACTCTGAGAAGCCACATTCTGTTAGCATAGCTGAATTAAATACTTTGGCTTCTCTGGATTCATATGTTAAATTCTTTTCAGTTGATTAAAAAAAAAACCTGTCTTCCATCATCCCAGTTTACTTAAGGTCATGCTTGGTCAGTGTCTTATTTTTATTTGGAAACGATCTCCAGGTTTGCAGTATTCGTGTTTGCTCTTGTAGCTGTACCAGAGATTTGTCTCAGAAAGCAGGTTGCCACCAGTATCTCTTTGGCTGAAGAGGCCAGGAGGCTGCACACAGGGGTAACATGAAATAGCTGTTTTCTTGTGTGGAGAGAATTTAAAGATTTTGGAACCTAGACTGGGCTGAGAAGGAGAGAAGGAGAGAAGAATGACGTGAGTGTGTGGGCTCATTCCGAAGTCTTAGCTTTCCCAGCCTCCTGCTTTATTGGCTCGGGTCATGACCTCATGGTTTCGTGGGTTCGAGTCCCATGTCAGGCTCTGTGCTGACAGCGCAGAGCCTGCTTGGGATGTTCTGCCGCCACCCCCCCCCCCCCCCCAACTTACGCTGTCTCTGTCTCTCCAAATAAATAAAAACTTAAAAAAAAAAAAAAAAAAGTGTCAGTGTGGCAGCATGCAAATGATGTCACCATGTGTCCAGGGGAATCTTCCTTAAATAAATATTCTTAAAAACTTCAGGAGAAAGCTAAGTCATTTAGCTGGAGGTAAATGTTAAGATGTTTTTATATTAAAATATTTTTGAGCATACTGTGGAATATAAAGTGCGACATTTTATATGATTTTTAAAGATGAAAGATGAAATTTTAGAGAAGTACTTCTTTCTGGTCTCTCCTTTGTTGCTATTTGATTGGAAAATGAACAGACTGATAAAACTTTGCTAAGGAACCAGCCTCTATCATTACTGATTTCAGGGACTCAGCAATATACTGTGGGAGAGAAGGGGAATGGGGGAGAGGAGGGTTTATGAAATATGTAAGACACAGTGTTCAGAGTTTCAGCCATGTTGTGCCATCAAACCTTTATGACTGCCCTGCAAATTAGGACTTATTCACGGCAGCTTTTACATGTGAGGAGACATATATGCACCTGTCCACTAGGGAGTAGAGCCAGTATTTAAATCCAGGTCTGTCTGATTCCAAAGTTGTAATTTTTCTTACCAACGTGACCTCTTAGGAGAGTGGAAGTCTCCGGAGGAGAGTAGTTACTGTGCTGGTAGAAGTGGGCTGACTTCAGCTTCCTGTACAGTTGTTATTTAACATTAATAGGTTAACATTTATAAGCTTCTGTGACATGGTTAAGAGCATTTCTTCATAATGTCCTAGAAAGTTCTGACTTTCAAATGGCATGCCGTTGTTGCGGTGACGGAGAGTTCAGGTGTATTCATTGTCATGGTTTGAAGAGGGGAGAGGAATAGTCAGCAGTGGCCGTTTTTGGTCCCAACACAGGCAGAATTTTGTAATCCATCTCAGTCATCACGCATTTGACTTGAGAGAGGCAGCAAAGCCAAATGGTTGATAATTTGCACTTTGCCATGGGTTTCCTGGGTTTGAGAGTTATGGCTCTGTTGCCTGCTAGCTATGTGATCTTGGGCAAGTCACCTAAGCTGTTGGTGCCTTAGTTTCATCAAAAAGGCAGGAACAATAATAACTTGATTAAACTTGCTGTTTTAAGAATTAAATAACCTGAGGCATATAAAGGGCTTGGAACATTGTGTGATAGAGAGTAAGGGGTCAGTAGATGTTTAGCTACTCTTAGTGGACAAAAGCTAGATGCTCCATAACCCAGCAACCCACTGCTGGGTATTGACCTGAGAAATGAAAACCCATGTCCATAAAAGGCCTTCTAGTAAATGTTTTTAGAAGTTTTGTTCATAATAACCAAAACATGGATACAACTCAAACGTCCATCAGCTGGTAAATGGATAGATTGTCGTACATCAACACAATGGAATGGTGTTCAGTAGCAAAAAGGAACAGATTGCCGATACAGGCAACAACATGGATAAATCTCGAGAGCATTGTGTCAAGTGAAAGAAGCCAGGTAGAGAAGGCTGCATATGATTTGATTCCATGTGTATGACAGTCTGAAAAGGCAGAACTGCAGGGAGACATCGGATGGTTGCTTGCCAAGGACCAGAAGCAAGCAGAGGAGATTGGGCCTGGAGGTTAAGGGGAAGCTCTTTGGGGTGATGGAAATACTCTGTTGTCCTGGAGGTTGCATGACTCTATACATTAGTCAACATGCATCAGACTGAGGGTAAACTTTTTTTTTTTACTGTGTATAACAAGTTAAACCTTAGTAAACCTGATTAATAACAAAAGGCAACTTCTGCATCATATAACAAATAGTGGGATAAGGGGATTTAGAAAGAGTAATCGCAAGTTGCAGAAACTCTAGATATTTTACAGTTTCAGGGACTATGGAAGATGGGTGGGATGGTTTCATTAATTTTCCTCTCACAGGCTGTGAGTTAGAAAAATGTAGAAACCTGTGGAATGGTTCTGTCCTACCCGAGCATACCTGATTCTCTTTGTTGTGTGGGCACTGGTCTGTTACCCCATTTCTTTTAAGCCTCCGCATGAGAGCTGCTTGTATTTCTCAGGCACGGGGATCGCCTGGGTTGATTCCTGGGAGAATCCTGAAGGAGGGAGGGAGGGCTGGCTGTGTGATAAGGCGTTCATGGAAACAGAGCGTTGGTGTTCTGGATGAGCTGAGGGTTACAATTCCAGATTACTAAGTAGTCTGAGTGCATTTATGGGTAAGGAATGTTATCTCAGAGCATTGTTCATTTATCATGAGTCATGGAGGCCCTGGCCCTGGATCATGGAGCTCATGCTTAGCGTTAGCAGCATCGGGCACAGCTGACCACTCCCTCCTTCCTGAAATTCTTTCTGTGCCGAGCTTCTGTGGTGCTGCTCCATTTTGATTCCACTTGCAACTCGCTTATATTTTCTGTCTCCCCTGCTGGGTCCTTCTCTTCCTAGCCCTGGCCTCTAAATTTGGAGTGCCTGTAGCCTTGTGCTGTGACCGCTTACCATCTCAGCTCACTACTTAGGAGAGAGTCATTTCCATCTATTTGGTGATGACTTTCGTATCCGCCTCCCCGATCTCTGTCTCTCCCTGGCTTTTCAGATGCTTGCTTTATCTCTCCACTTGGTTGTCCTCTAGACCTTGCAAATATGGCATTTCCAAAACCAACTTCGGATTTGTTTTCTAAACCTACACTTCTTCCTTTTTTCGTCATTTCGGCAGTGACTCCACCCAGTTGCTCAGTCCCCCAAACCTAGATCCCTGCCTTTCCTTCACGCTTCATATTGGACCCATTAGCATCTGTCTCAAGTCCAGGCACTCTTCGTGTCCCACCCCACACCTGAATCGGAACCCAGGCCTTCATCACGTCTTGCTGGGACTTCGAATCCCTTCCACAGCTCTCTTCCTGCCTCTACTCATTACCTAGTGGTTTGAGTTCACACAACAGTCACAGGAATTCTTCTGTATTATACTTTTATACTACGTGCAGTGGCTTCTCTACAAACGGTATAAAGTACAGACTCTTTGCCATGTACCGTAAGGCCCCGCCACCTCCCTGCCCTCAAGTCTTCTTGCTCTGCCTGTCTCTCAAGGTGCTCCAGCCATACCGGCCCCTCATTGTCCCTTTACGTGTCCCCCTCCTGCCAAGAATGTTCATCTCCTCCTCCTCCCATCTGCTCTCACCTCCCAACCCTTTTCTGTCTAGGATTCTTGCTTCATTCAGTTCTCGCTCAGATGCCATCCCTCAGAGCTCCCTGGCTTCCCTGACTCACCTATCCCAAATAGCACAGTTAACTCTCCGTTCCCTTCACCTGCTTTATTTGACTTCAAAGCATTTAACTCTACCTGAAATTAGCTCTGTGTGTTTTGTTTATTGCCTCTGTCCCCCAGTAGATCATAAGCTGCATAGGAATACTGTTCTGGTGCTTGATAAGTGTTTTTTGAATGACTGAAGGAACAAGTGAATTAATGCTCAGGTACCCCTGTATTAAAAATTAAAGAACCAAACACCTTCCTCACCCCAAATATCCCTCTCCATCTCTCACCCCATTTCTCTGTCTTTTGTTAAAGGAGACTCCCTAAATGTTGTGTAGGTATACTACAGCTCTCCACCACCCATTTCCTCTTCACTCTGCTGTAATCTGGGGTCTTTTCCCTTCACTCTGGTGAATTCTCAGGGTCATTTAAGCTGTATGTGTTGCTGCTTCTAACAGATACATTCCTATCCTGTCTTAGGTTCATTTTTTTTAAGTTTATTTATTTTGAGAGAGACAGAAACAGCATGAACGGGGGAGAGGCAGAGAGGGAGAGGGAGAGAGAATCTCAAGCAGGCTCTGTGCTGTAGCACAGAGCCTGATGTGGGGCTGGAACTCATGAACTGGGAGATCAAGACCTGAACCGAAACCAAGAATCAGACGCTTAACTGACTGAACTACCCAGGTGCCCCTTATGTTTAGTTTTATTATGGAACATCAGTTTCCTGACGAGACTTTTTCTGTTACCTGTTACGTGTTCTGGCACATCATAGGTGCCAGACGTGGGATTCTAATGTTCACACGTGTCCTGTCATGAGATGTTAGACATGAGTCCTCACTTGGAGGTTTTTTTTAATGGAAAAAATTATTTTTTTTATTTTGACAAAGTGTTGTATATAATTATTTTAAAAAGTTTATATAAGTAGAAAATGAAATAATACAAGATTTGTTATGAAAAAGAGCATCTCCCCCTCCGTTTTTTGTTCCCCAGAGGCAAGTGTTTTCAACTTGAGCTGATTATTTTAGCAATAACGTCTAGATTTTTAATTAACATAGTCATGCTGTTACTCATCTGTATTTTAGTTTCAGGGATTATCTACTGATGAAAAAGTTTAGCTCGGGTTCATCTGCCTTTGCTCCTCTCCCCTCTCATGCAAATTTCCCACCCCCATCCTCCCCATATTGTACTTGTATTGTAATTTTGGTAAGATTGATATGCAGCACTTAGTTTGTTAGAACTACATGGTACTTTCCACAGAAGAGCCCTACAGTATAGTTTGATTACTTTTCCTTTCAAAACTACACAGCATATACTGACTTGTTTTTTTATCTCTTTATTTTGGATGTACTAACGAATATTCACCCTGAGACTCTACGCCAGGTGTAAATCTCTCAGTCGACCACCTGGAGAATGCACCAAGTTCATCTTTTTGGAGTCAATTCCTGTCAGACGCTTCTGATCTTGTTTCTGTCTAGGTTGCTTTCTTGGCCCCCACACAGCTAGGGCTTCCCCTTCACTGCCCTCCTGCGGACTCCTTTTGCCTCTCTTCTGTTGGAGCCACTGATCTCTGGAATGTAATGACTTATTCTTTGTTGGTTTACTGCCTCACAGTCTCCAGTTCCTTATGGAGAAGAGGTGTGAGAAGAGATACATTTTTGAGACTCGCAGGTCTGACCAATGCCTTGGTTCTCCCTGGCTTTTAACTGATGGCTTGACTAACTTTATAATTCTTGAGTAGAAATCATCTCTTCTCAGAATTTTGAAGGCTCTGCCTTCCAGTGGTGGTGTTCTTGAGTAGTTCCTGCCATTTGGTCTTAAATCCTTGGTATGAAAACTCTTTCGGGAAATTCCATTATAATGTACCCTGATATAGTTATGTTTGCATTTAATGTGCTGGAAACTCAGCCTCTTCACTATGGAAACCCTGTCCCCTCTCCCCATTCCTGTCTTATCTTTAAAGGGAAAACAGCGTCCTTCAGTTTTGGGTGAAAGATATCTTCCAATCTTGGGGAAAAGAATGCCCTTCAGTGCTGGGAAATTTCTTTCCTTTACAATCAACTTCCCCTCCATTTTCTTTGATGATGAACACTCTGTTTTCTGGATTTGGCTATCCTGAACTGGCCCCCAAACTTTCTATCTTTCCTGCTTTCCATCTGTCTTTTTATTGAACTTTCTTAGACATTTCCTGAATTATATCTTTCAAGGCTTCTATTGACTTTTCAGTATGCCATCATTGTAATTTCTAAGAGTTAATATTTTTATTTCTGATAATGTCTTTTTTTCATGAATGTACTTTTTTCAGATATCTGAAGAAGCTAAAGTTTTGGATTACTTTTTTTTTTTTTTTTTAACTTTCTTCTTTCTGTGAGTTTCTCTCTCCTCTAAGTTGCTTTGTTGTTTCTCTGTTAGATGCTTTCCTTAATATCCAGAAAGTCTCATTATTCACTCTTGTTTTAGGTTAGCTATCTAAAAGGAGGACTGGAAGTTCTTTGATAGCACATTGTGTTTAGCTTCATTCTAGGATGACCTGGCTGAGATGTTTGTTTTTGCTCTGTTTAGGAAATCCTGAAGTTAGTATTTTTAGGGTTTTTGTTGTTTACTTTTATTTGTTTGTTTTTATTTTGTTTTTTTGAACTGACCAGATTGTCTAGATAAAAGATAACTAGTGAGAAAGCCAAGTGCAAGGCTCGGGTATCTCAACATTCAGTAATTTTACTGTATATAATCTCTCTTAAATATGGAATCCCAATCTTCAACTATTCCTAGAATCCTCTAGTCCGAAGATCCCTTGTTGACTTTTTTTAGAGAATATATTCCCAGTGTTCTTCTACGTAGGGCATGGGGGTTTGGAGACAATTACTTCAAGGAGTGAGGGAGAGAATCTGGGGGTCTCTCTACTTCTTAAATGGATTTTCAACCAATTATCTGTCCCACCTTCACCCCCATTTCCAGAGGAGCCTGGTGCTACCAGTCCCTCAGTCCCTTGAAGTTTTATAATTTAAATGAAATTGCTTCTGGATAGTCCTGGTTTTAGATTGCACTTTCTCCAGGTTTTGGATTGAACTGTCTCCAGTTGGCCAAGCTATTGGCCATTAGTCTATTTGTTCTCTGTCTTCCAAAATTGTGTTACTATCTCTTCTCCTGTTCTCTTTATATCAGTTTATTTTCCAGTGGTGTTTGGGGTAGAAGCAGGACTCCCTGCAGATGTTGAGCACTCCAGCTTTAAATGAAAGCCTCACTTGACATTTTTTTCTTTGTTGTTTATGAGCCATTTGATCACACTTGGGAATCTCCATTTTCACTGACTCTAGTTCTTTTCGTACTGTGTACAGTTGGGGTCGAGTATGGTGGAGCGTTCCCTGCACCAGGAGTTAGGAAGCTTGGGTTCCCAGATTTCATACTTAATCCTGTGCATTCTCTCTCATCATTATTTTCTCATCTCTAAGTCCAAGGGATTGAAGTAGATGATTTTGAGATCTCTTTGTACCCAAAGATTGCTTTTCTTTTTTTTAATCATTTTGTAATTTTTTTTTTTTTTTTTCTAGGAGAGAGAGAAAGAGCGTGAGCAGGGGAGGGTCAGAGAGAGAGGGAGTCACAGACTCTGAAACAGGCTCCAGGCTCTGTCAGCACAGAGCCCGACGCGGGGCCCGAACCCACGAACCGCGAGATCATGACCTAAGCAAAAGTCGGACGCTTAACCGACTAAGCCACCCAGGTGCCCCTGCTTTTATTTCTAAGTAGTTGACATAATCATATGTAACTGAACACCCACCAAATTAGGAAACCGTTGCAATAGCCAGCTGAAGAAATGCAAGAGTTAAGCTTTTCTCTGTATTGGGCAGTCTCTGTAACTCTGATATCTTTAAAGTCTCAAGTAAAATTGCAGAACCGTTTCATGAATACGAAACTGTTAAAAGGTTAAAAATTCTGAATTTTATTTTCCTCTGGGTTATTTTCAGCTGATAGGAATTTAACTGCAAAGCATATTTGGATTCATGGTCTCGATAGGGAGATAAAGTGTTAGTTTTGGGCCAGAAAAACAGGGAGGATAATAGAGAAAGAGGTCTGGTTTTTTTCCCTTTTACCCTCTAGCAGGGATGGCCATTCTTGGTAGCACCCCACCAGGAAATTGTCGTTCCTGTGGGAGCCATGTGTGAGTAGATGATAGCCGCATCTGTATTTTCTCTCTCCTCCATGTTGCTATTTCTTGTTAGATGGAACAACAGAGTGGACCTTGCATGTCACTGTGGTTTTGACTGGCTGCTTTGATCACTAACCCAGTGTGCTCGGCAGTGGTCAGTATGGTGACTGAGGAGAAAGAAGGATCTGTGAGGCCAGCGCCCCTGTGGGCCAGAGACCAAGGCGAGGCTCCTTAGGATAGTGCTTCCCAAAATGAGTTGCACACCAGAGCCACCCCGGCCCCCTGTTACTGACACAGAGTCTCCATGGGGTGGGACTCGGGAATCATTTTGTGACAGTTCCCCAGGCAACATATTAGGATACACTTGATTCTTACACTGACTCTGGGGAGCTGTTGTCTTAGGGGCAGGAGGCTAAAAAGAGAATCAGACTCTTGAGCGTTAGCGGAGCTCCGGAAAAAAATAACAGAACCGAAACTGAACCCTGCACACCTAGCCAGCTGACACTTGTACACTGTACTAGCCCTGGAAAGGATTTGACTCTCACTGCTTTTCTCATGTTCATATGTCACGCTCTTTCCCCTCATTCTTGGTAGATCGTCTTGCCTCTTAAATCACAGAAGGAATAGAAACCTTCAGGGAACACTGCCTCAACTTTTCTTCCCTCAAAAAAATATTGTGAGCGGGGCACCTGGGTGGCTCAGTTGGTTAAGCATCCATCTTGGGCTCAGGTCATGATCTCACAGTTCATGGGTTCGAGCCCCATGTCAGGCTCTGTGCTGACAGCTAGCTCAGAGCTTGGAGCCTGCTTCAGATTCTGTGTCTCCCTCTCTCTCTGACCCTCCCCCACTCATACTCTGTCTCTCTGTGTCTAAAAATAAAAATGTTAAAAAAAATTGTGTGTGCATATGTGTAACGCACGTATAAATTTATGTTTACACTTAACTTTGCTTTCCCGATTGAGGTTAACCCCTCTGCCTATGCCTCTCTCCATCAGTCTTACAAGACAAGGCGCAACAACAGAAATAGGCCTTCCTCAACTCTGTGGCCAGCCTGCGTTCTTGCATCTCACCCATTCATTTAGTCATTCAGCTCGTTAGTTCATATTTATTAGGGCCGGCTGTGTGCAGAGACCTGGCCAGGCACTGGACTTCAGCATCAGACTAAACAGACATAACCCTGGCTCTCATGATGCTTATAGTCTCTTTGTAACCAGACTCCTTTAAAAAATTATTGTCCTTACTCTCCCCCTTTACAGAAAGAACACATGCTTGTGATCATAAATTCGAAAGTAGCTTCCTAACGGCAAGCCACTAAAGGGTTTAAAGCAGAGAGTACTGAATTTCATTTTCCAAATTGCATTTTCAAAGGTCACTTAGGCTACTGTAGGGGGAAAGGATTGGGAGGGGGTGGAAATTGCTGGCAGGTGATCGGTCAGGAGATTTCTGCTCTAGCCCAGATCAAAGCTGCTGGGTATTGTAAGAAGGAGAGGAAAAGCAGACCCCAGATCTGTTCAGGACGATAGGTTGGTGAATATTTGGTTGTGGGGATGAAGAAGAAAGGGGAGTCCAGGATGTCACCCAGGATTTTGGCTTACCCAGCTGCGTGGATGGTAGTGCCGTTTACTCAGACAAGAAATAATGGAGAAGGAGTAGCTCTGTGCATGTGTGTAGACATAAGTCCTGTGTGAATGCTTTGTGAGTCTGACATGTCTGCGGAGTTTCTAAGTAGAAGTGTCACATAAGCAGGTGGATATATGAATCTGGAGTTGAAAAGAGACCCCTTGAAATAGAGCAGTGCATTTGGAACGTTCAGTCTAAGGCTGTCAACACATGCCGTGGATAGATTACAAAGGAGCAGGCCAGAGGTGGACACCTGAATATTTTCAGAAGGCAAGCTCCAGTCCAGGAGAAGGCACCCACACAGGGAACCAGAGAGATGGGAGAACCTCTAAGAGAAGAGCGTCTTCAAACAAGGTTACGGTCAGCTGTGTCAAAGGTTATTGCCATGTTAAATAAGATAGAGCTGTAAAGCAGACATTAAGTTCAGTTGCGTGCAAGTCATGGCTGGCCTTAGCCAGAGTCAGGTGGTAGGTGGTTAGAAGTAGAGTCTTCGGAAGAGGGGTGCCAGCTCATCTAGAGCCCCAGCAATAGTATTAAGGATTTTGGACTGTGTTGTAATAGAGTAGGTACAGTGGCAAAGGCTGATAAAGTTGTTTTTCCTTTTTATGACAGCCTCTTATCTTTATTGCTTTATTTTGATTTTCAAAGCAATATGTACTCATTGTAAAAGTTTTAAACATCCAAAATATGACTGACAGTTGAGCGTTTGACTCTTGGTTTTGGGTTGGGTTGTCCCAGGGTCATGGGATCGAGCCCCATGTTGGGCTCTGTGCTGTGTGTGGAGCCTGCCTAGGATTCTCTTTCCCTCTGCTCCTCTCCCCCACTCACACGCGTGCTTTCTTTCTAAAATGAAAAAAAAGTTAAAAAATGTGAGAATAATCTCTGTAATTGCATTCCCTCATATATAACCACCGTTAATAGTTTGAAGTGTATCCTTCCAGCTTCTTCTGTGAATATGCTATCACAAACATATTGATACACACTTATTTTACAAAAACTGGATTTATTGCCATATAGCCTGTAAAGCTTGTATTTTTGCCTGTGTATTTCAGACCTTTCTTCACATAAAGCAGATGTATATAGTCTGCTGTTGTGTTGTAGTATATACTCTGGATTTTTGAGTTTTATTTAGAAATCTTTTCTTTCTCACTATGCTGTACTGAACATATTTGTACATATTTACCTGTACATTCCTATGTAGAGGAATCTTTGTGGAATAAGTCCCTAAAATGGAGTTGTGGGGACAAATGGCATGTGCATTTGACATTTTGATAGTGCCACAGTGTCCAAGGAGAGGGCCCTTTTCTCTTCTTTTCGATGGAAGAAGTTTGAGCATGAAAAATGTCAACAAGGGGCAAGTGAAGAGTAGGTTGAAGTCACAGGAAAAAGTACTGAATGTCCTCTAGAAAGAAGCCATTGGGAATGGGAACCAAGATGTGGGAGGAAGCTTCAGGCTGAGGAGGATGAGAAGGTGGGAAGCAGGGTCGTCAGTCACTGATGCAGCCCCAGAGCCTTGACGGGTGCTGGCACCAGATATTTGGTGGTTGAATGAATAAATGAATGTAGTTTGGATGATTTGGCAATGTCATGATGTTCCTCTCTGAAAGCATCTAGTTTTGCACTTTCTCTACAAATCAGAAGATTAAAGTTTCTTACTGAAAGTGGTAAAGGAGAAGTTGGAGATTTGAAAAGCCCTTCTTGCTTAGGGAACCCAGTTGCCCAGGTCAGGCAGGACTCCAAGACAGAAGTCTCTAACCTTCCTCACCAGTCACCTGCAGGGCCTGTTGATTTTAAGGCCTCAATATCCCTGGATTCCATCTGATTCTGTTCATCCCCTCTACCACCATCATTATGTTAGTTCCAGCCTGGATTTTCTTAGCCTCTTAGATGGTCTCCTATCTCTTCTTGTACATGGCTCAGAACTTGGTGTAGGGACCACCCACCTCCTCTAACAGCCAGCCAGGCTGGTCAAGAGCACCTTCTGAGCCTTGTATGGCATCTCTTCTCTCTTTCCGGATCTCTGTCATCTCTACTCATCTCCCTAGATGGTCACTTGTATGTTGTTTGTTTGTTTGTTTACCTAAAACCTTCATTTGTAAATGTCTTTATTTTTTTAAAAAATTTTTGATGTTTTATTTATTTCTGAGAGAGAGAGAGAGAGAGAGAGCGCCAGTGTGAGCAGGGGAAAGTCAGAGAGAGAGGGAGAGACAGAATCTGAAACAGGCTCCAGGCTCTGAGCTGGCTGGCAGCATAGAACCCGATGCGGGGCTCGAACCCACAAACCATGAGATCATGACCTGAGCTGAAGTCAGACGCTCAACCAACTGAGCCACCCAGGCGCCCCCATTTGTAAATGTCTTAATGAACATTTTTACATCTCTGACACCTGTAATGCTTACCTCGTGTTGCATGCTGCGTTAATGATTGATGTTATTGTGTGTGAAAGCCTGATGCTTATATAAACTTGGTACACAGAAAGGGGACAAGGACAAAAGCAGTTGAGCTCACAAAGGACTGGTAATTTAAGACATTTGATCCTGGAACAAGCCTCAGGATTATTACTCCCTAGGGAAAGGCAATCTGCTTTAAGTGTCATTTGTATTAGTGTTTCTGTAATTAGCATGTTAAATGCAGATTTTGAGAAAATGGAAATACCTCGTATCTCTAAGCTGATTTAGCTATGTTCAGATGATCTGTTTAGTTTTACAGTCTCAAATAACTACTTTGTGGTATTTTCTGGAGTAGAAATGCTTGAACCTCTGTAGTTGCATCTGGCCAGCTGGAGGATAATCACATGATTGAAGTCCCTGATGGGATTCTAAAAGAAATGGCCTTCCAGCCCATTAAATAAAGAGCTTCCAAATTAGGATTGGAATGTTCCTCTTTGGGTCTGCCTTTCCTCCCCTCCCCCATCACCGTGCCCCACGTCATCTACTGGGAAGAGTAGTGGGAGGTCCTTACCGGCTGGTATTTCAAGTTACAGAATCAGAGTGTAATGAAAGAAAGAGACACAGGGAGTTATTTTTCTGTGGAGCAGAGAGCCTGGGTTCATTCTCTAGGATCATCTGAAGAGGCGTTTGTCTGTCTGAGGGGTGCTTCTTGCTGTGATTCCTCTCTCCCCACCCAGGGTCTCAGTCTCCTAGCGACCACATACTCCTAGCACATTCCCTGCATCCTCAGCACTTGTTAGGAAGGCCATTGCTCCCGCCACTTTTCAGCAGAAGGGAATGGCTGGCCCTGGGTCTGAGCGGCCCTCTTCCCCAGAGGCCTCTGCGCTGTAGAAAAGTAAAAAGCAAGAGGATGAGGTTTTTGCTGCTAGGGTTGCACGTGACTCTGTCATGTTTCTGCTGAGCAGCGGCAGCAAAAGGGGCAGTGGCCAAATATGAATTTAAATCACCTTGACCATATAGACATTCAGTTCTCTTTAGCCTAAAATAATATCCTGCACTAATAAAACTAATCCATTTGGAAGGAATTTTTGTCCTCTCAGTTTCTTATTTAACCAGCAGCTTAAAAAAATATACCTATACATCTAAAATTTAAGTAATCAGCATGATTTAGAAATATTTAAATAATAGTATAGTAGAGAATACATAAAAAGGGATTTACGTGTTTCTTGAATCCTCTTCGTTTTCTGTATTAGACTAAATTTACACTTTTCCCAATTTTTTTCAAGTTTGCTTTTTGTTTATTATTTGAGAGAGAGACAGACAGGCAGAGCTCACATGCATGCCAGGGACAGGGGCAGAGGAAGAAAGAGAAAGATTCTTAAGCAGACTCCATGCTCAGTGCAGAGCCCAACACGAGGCTTGATCCCATGATTCTGAGACCCTGAGCTGAGTTGAAATCAAGAGTCAGACACTCAACTGCCTGAGCTACGCAGGTGACCCACTTTCCTAATTTTTGATGTAGCAGAACATTTAATAAACTGCTGTCAGCATTCTAATTTCTTGGCATAGTCCAAAGACTGTACCCCTTTTTTAAAAAAAAAACTTCAGGAAGGTTCAAAGGTAGGTTCAAACATACCTCCCCCCCTCGTTTTATAATACTTGTAGCTAATGTTTATCTAGCGTTTATATGTGCAGGCACCATGCTAAACATTTCACATGTCACAACTTGTTTCATGTTCAAAACAACCCCGAGTGCAAGTACTGTCATTGCCATTCTTCAGGTGTAGACTTCGAGGCATAGAAAAGTTGAATAAACTGCCCAAAGTCACATAGGGAGCAGTAGGTCTGGGATTTGAACTCAGGTCTATCTGACTCCAGCAGCCAGCCTTCTAGAAGTTATGCATCCATTTGGTGAGTCATTCAGCAGATAACTACAGAACACCTCTAACACGGCCCAGATACTGTTCTAGGGAATTCTGCTGTCCTTGGGATTCAGTTAGAAACTGGGCAGAGTCTCTCTGTCATGGAACTCTCATAATATATAGTATTGAAGCTGTTTGAAGTACTAAAGTACAGCAGGGCAAGGTGCAGAGAACAGTGGCTCTGCTCTGGGGCTGGAAAAGTTAAGATTTTAGGAACAGCCTCTCTGAGGCAGGGATATTAAACAGAGAATACAAGAGAGCAAACTTCCTAAAGCCAAGGGGCAGTGTAATATCATGTTTACAAGCATAGTTCATGGGCTTCTAAGTTCAAATTCTGATTCTCCTGCTCATTAGCTGCGTGATGCTGGACAAAATATTTGACTTCTCTGCCTCTTCAATGGTGATGTAAAGGTAGCTATAACGTTTATACCCTATGGGGCTGCTGTGAGGATGAAATGGGCTCATAGAAAAAGAACTTAGCTATAAAACAAGCACTGGCATGTAACACTCTTTAAGTGTTAGCTGGTATTCTCTAGGCACTATGGGAATGGTGAGTAGCTGTTTTCTGGATCATCTAAATCCAGGGCACCTAGGTGGCTCAGTTGGTTAAGTGACCAACTTTGGTTCAGGTCATGATCTCGTGTTGTGTCAGTTTGAGCCGCAGGTCGGACCCTGTGCTGACAGCTCAGAGCCTGGAGCCTGCTTTGGATTCTGTGTGTGTGTCTCTCTCTCTTTGCCCCTCCCCCACTCACATTCTTGTCTCTCTCTCAAAAATAAATAAACATATTTTTTTAAGTAACATCAAAATTTGGGTAGACTTTGAAAATTCAGTTGACAAGATTTATTGAGGAGTTAAATGCAGAGGTATGAGGGAAAGGAGCCGGGGAGAACTCCAGTAATTTTCATCTGATTAATTTGCTAGATCTGGGGGCCATTTACTGAGATGGAGAAGCCTTGGGTATACCAAGTCTTTTTTGGGGGGAGAAGGTGTACTAGAGGGTGGCAATCAAGAACTTGGTTTGTAGTAAAGATTGAGACATTTCTTACATGTTCATGTTTTTTATTCACTGTAGAAAATCAGAAAATATAGACAAATAATAAAGTGAAAACACCTGATACCCCATCACCCATTATCTTTTGCTTAAGTTTGTTTTTACCCTGCACAAATTGAGATCATTTGGTATATATAGGGTTTTGTTTAAAGTTTATTTTTTTAGAAATAGGCAGTACAAATGGGGAAAGGGCAGAGAAAGAGGAAAAGAGAATCCCAAGGAGGCTCCTCACTGCTAGTGTGAAGCCCAATGTGGGGCTTGAACCCACAAACCATGTAATCATGACATGAGCCAAAACCAAGAACCAGAAGCTTAACCGACTGAGCCACGCAGGCGTCGCTTTTGTTTGTTTTATATACACTGCAGTTTAATGGAAAATCGCTCCTGCAAACGGGGAGAGGTAAAGTATAGGCAAGGTGATAAGAGCCCCGTGAAAGCCCTCTACACCCGCCATCTCAGAGAACAGGGATGGTCTCAAGCCTTCAAAGCGCTCTCTTCTAAGGAAGGTAGAGTGTATGATACCTTGTTTCTGCTCGTCTGTCTTTGGACCCCCAGCACCTGCTACCCTGTGCAATTTCATCCGGTTTTGTTTTTTAAAACTATACAGTACCTTTGTTTTCAGTGTGGAGAGGGGACATCACCTTAAACTTAGTTACCATTGTAACTATTTTTAAAAAAATTTTTATATGTTTATTTTTGAAAGAGAGATAGAATGTGAGCAGGGATGGGGCAGAGAGAGAGGGAGACACCAAATCCGAAGCAGGCTTCAAGCGCTGAGCTGTCAGCACAGAGCCTGACACGGGGCCCGAACCCACAGACCATGAGATCATGACCTGAGCTGAAGTCAGACGCCCAACTGACCGAGCCACCCAGGTGTTCCCCATTGTAACTGTTTTTAAATGTACAGTTTAGTGGCCGTAAGTACATTTACACTGTGGTACAACAGTCCCTATCATCCATCTCTGGAATTTTTTCAGCATAGAAAACTGAAACTGCACCCATTAAACAGTAACTCCCCACACTTCCCTCCTCTTAGCCTTTGACAACCACTGTTTTACGTTCTGTCTCTGAATTTGACTACTCTAGTGATACCAGATAAGTGGGATCATACAGTATTTGCCTTTTTGTGACTGACTTATTTCACTTAGCATAATGTCCTTAGGATTCATCCATGTTGGAGCACGTGTCAGAATTTACTTTTAAAGTCTAAATAATATTGCACTGAATATTTTGTTTACCCATTCATCTGCAGATGAGTACTTGGTTTGCTCCCACCTATTGGCTGTTGTGAATAATGCTGCTGTGAACAGGGTATATAATTATTTGCTTGAGTTCCTGCTTTGAAATTTTTGGGCAGTTTTTAAAACTTTTGTTAACATTTTTATTTATTTTTGAGAGACAGAGAGCATGAGCAGGGTAGGGGCTGAAAGAGAGGGAGACACAGAATCTGAAGCAAGCTCCAGGCTCTGAGCTGTCAGCACAGAGTCCAATATGAGGCTTGAACCCATGAGCAGTGAGATTATGACCTGAGCCGAAGTTGGACGCTTAACCAAGTGAGCCACCCAGGTGCCCCTAAATGCAGTTTTATAATCTACTTTTTTTTTTTACATTAAAATTGTTAAAATTTTGTGTGAATATTTTTCTACAAAATTATTTTAAATAATTGCATTATATATTATCAATAGCTATATCTTCATTGACTTAAGCAAGAATGGTTTCCTAGAGATAGAATTATAAAATCAAAGAGTATGACTAATATTAAAGCTTTTGCTCCAGTTGCCAAATTACCAACCAGAAACTCATACAACCTGACACTAGCAAAATCTGTATGTGTTCCCTGCTCCTTTGCTAACATTAGGTATTAGTCATTATTTTCTGTCATTTGATAATTTTTAAAAATGGTATGTTAATCCTGGTTTTCCTTTTAGGTAAATTTAGGATTCACATTCTGGGTTTATTTTTGTAGCTGATTACTGGGAGAATACTGATTTGGGAAACATTCAACTTGTGAGGATCTGATGAGAGATGATGGCCACCCCATGGGGTTCTTCCCAATGCTTAATTCTAAGGCCGTTGTGAGCCTTTTGCTCTGTGAATATATGACAAGCTGTGTAATCGGGTTTTGGGTTTTCTCTTTTGTGTGCTAACCACATTCTCAGTAGTTAAACTTTCACACTTTCTTATTTAGAATTCAAAAATCTAAAAAGTGTTGAAAAGAAGGCCACCTGGGTGCTCAATTGGTGAAGCATCTGACTTCAGCTCAGGCCATGATCTCATCGTTCATGAGTTTGAACCCCTCATTGAGCTCTGCACTGACAATGTGGAGCCTGCCTGGGATTCTCTCTCTGTACCCGCCCCCCTCATTTTCTCTCTCTCTCTCTCAAAATAAATAATTTTTTTTAAAAAGTGCTGAAAAGAAATTTTTTGATAATTCATTTGGTTATAAAACCTGACAGATCATACTGTGTATCAACTATACTCAAAAACAAACCCCTGACAGATCTGAATTCATTTGGTAGAGAAACCTGACCTCCACCAGCATGAGGCTATTTATATATTTTATTTATCCCGCTTAGAGTGACTGTTCATATTTTTGGCTGCGAAACATGACTTTGTTTGAGTGAGGAGTGCTGTCCCAGATCCCACTGAGGGTGCATATACTGTATACATATGAGAGTTATCTTTTTTTTGAATTCTGAAACACAAAGGTTTGGGCATTAATGATTTTGGATAAGGGTATACGGACCTATATATTTTTTTTCTTGCATTTATATGTTCTCATCCCTCCTAGGCTTCAGAACTGATTTTGAAATCATTCCTACTCTGGTTAAGCATGGAGTTATAGCTCAATGTGCTTTGAGTTTAAAGACAATAGAAATTTAAGTGGGGTGCCTTCTTTCATTCCCAGGACACGTATGATCACTATAATCTGGGAACTGACAGGTCAGTGACTGGAACCAGGTTTTAGCTGAGCTATAGCCAACTGCAGACTCAGGATAGTATTCAGCTGGGAACCCTGAGGGTCTTAGGAGGAGACGAGTTGAACTGTGAAGTGATAGTAATAGCTTTCCAAGATACAGTTGGAACATATTTCTATAATTAATACCACTTGTCCTTTATAGAACATAAACCATCTTAGCCAAGCTTTTAAAAAACAATATCAAATTGGTAAAATGAAGTAAATCAGTCTTCAGTTATATGATTATTAATCTATTAAATCTAAATTTTTAAAAAAGTATTTATTAAAATGGTAAAGGTTGCAGAAAATGGAAAAGCTGACTTGAATTCATTTGTAATTTTAAGGAGCCCTGAATAGCCAAAACAATTTTGGAAAAGAATAAAGTTGGAGGACTCCCATTTCCTGATTTCAAATTTTACTTCAGTGCTACTATAGTAATCAAAACAGTGTGTACTAACATATGGATAAACATATAGACCGGTCCAGAAGTAAATCTCTACATCTATGGCCAATGGATTTTTGAAGTGTGCCAAGTACACTCAGTGAGAAAAGAAGAATCTTTTTAACAAATTATGTTGTGACAACTGGATTTCCACATGCAAAAAGAATGAAGTTGGACTCAACCTTACATCATATACAAAAATTAACTCAGAATGTATGAACAACTTAACTATAAGAGATAAAGCTGTAAAACTCTGAGAAGAAAACAGGGATGAATCTCTGTGACCTTGGATTTGGCAATGGATTCTTAGACATGACACCAAAATCAAGAGCAAAAATAGATACATTGCTGATGAGAATGTGAAATGGTACAGCCACTGTGGAAAATAGTTTGTTAGTTCCAGAAAAAGCTAAACATAAAATTATTATATGACTTAGCAATCTCACTACTAGGTATATACACAGAGGAATTGAAAACCAGAAACTCAAATACTTGTATGTTATCGTTCATTGCAGTATTATTTGTAATAGACAAAAGGTGGAAACAACCCAAGTGTCCATCAACAAATGAAGGAATGATAAATAAAATGTGGTTTATTATACACTCACACACCCGCCCACCCACATACACACACACACAGTGGAATATTCAGTCATAGAAAGGAAAGAATTTCTGACACATGCTGCAACATGGATGAACCTTGACATCATTATGCTAAGAGAAATAAGCCAGAAACGAAAGGTCAAATATTGTATAATTCCACTTATGTGAAATATCTAGGAGGCAAATTCATAGAGACAAAAGTAGATGAGACATTATTATGGCCTGGGGGCAAGGGGAAGTGGGAGTTCCTCCTTGGCAGTTAGAGTCTCTGATGTGATTAACAAAAAGTGTTGGAAATAGTGGTGATGATTGCACAACATTGTGAACAGAATTAATGCCAGCAAATTCTGCACTTAAAAATTGTTAAAATGGCAATTTTTCTGTTTGTTACTACAATAAAAGACTTTTAAGATGGTAAAGAAGCTAATAAGTTCAGTTGGAATCTGAGAGGCTTGTGACATACATTGGGCTTTTCTGTAAAAGCATTAGGTAATCTGGGTGGGATGTGAGAATGAATAATGTGATGATTGTTCCCAGCTCTCCAAAAGGAGACAAGTTTAACTTCCAGGTATATTTTTGGGGCTGAATTACTGAGGGAGGGTTGTGGGAATAGGGAGAGGCAGGCATAAGAGGAGCTAAAACAATATTAATCACAGAAATATAACAGGATGAGGAAAATTATGTTTATTAGAGCTCTTCTCAGGGATATTATTGTTATGTGTGGATGGAAGAAATCCTTAGGGTTGCCACCAGGATGGGGCTAAAAAGGTGAGATGCCCTAGCATCAAATGCCCTCGCCAAACTGTGAGAAATGAGCACACTGACCTAATCAAAGGAGGGACGGGGAGACTCAGAGTACAGTGAAGCGAGGCTTTAAACCATGTTCTTGCAAGAGCAGGTGTCTGATGATAGGCACACTCGGGGGCAGTTAACAGCAGGCAATTTATCTCCTAACATGCAAGTCCCTCCCCTGATTCCTCATTGGCTGAGTACTACAGAAGGTAATAGCCTTGCCCAGAAGTCATCCATGCCCATGTAAGGCAAAAAGTAGTCAGATTGGAACAAATGTGCATTCTTTGGGTTGACACAGAGACTTCAGTTCTTTGGTGCCTGCTCATTGCAAAGCCTGCAACAATAAGCTTGTGAAACAGAGAGGGAAAGAACCAGGAAGTGAAGTGTGTAAGGGTTTGGGACTCATCTGTGGGGGAGCAGTGTTTGTACATATTTCCAATAGGTTGTAAACCTATTGTAAGCTAGACAGCACAGCTTTTATTTGGTTATTTCTGAAAATGAATGATCTCCCTCTTTTGTTCTGCGGAGTCCCTTGTCCTGTGGGAAGGAGCACATTCCTGTTTGATGCATTGCTGGAGCAGTGGGCAGGTTGGATGAAAGGTGGAGATCCTCCTTTTCATAAATATCGTCAAAATATTTGCAGAACACTACCTTGGAGGAACACTGTATTATTAGCCTGCTTAGAGTGTGAACATACCCCCCTGTGGCCCGATGCAGTATGTTTCTGGAAATGTAAAAACTCTTTTATCATTATGTAAGTCATCATATTATATTCTGAGGAAGTGAAGAACACAAGTAACTTTTCTAGAATGACAAAGAATTTATAATTCATTTCATCATTGGTTCACTCACTTATGGAGCCTCTATAGTATAGTAGGTATTGTTTCCAATTCTCAGGAAAGAAAGTAGAATAAGAACATGACTTCCTCCAGGAGTTCATGGACTAGTAGTGAAGAAAAATAAGTCAGGACCATACACTGTGATGGGGGGATGGACACCTATGTTTTCCCCAGGTTTTGTCTTCTATGGTGGTGGCCAATTGTGAGGGAGTAATTACCATGTGATTATTTGATACTCTGTTCAGTATAAGCTACAGATTTGTTTATAATCACTCATTTTTATCTCTCTTCCACACTCTAGAGGACCAACTGAAAAATACTGTATTTTAATAATAATGCAGTAGTTGAGTTTTTGGACACATATTGATCTGACAGGTTTTACTAGATAATGCACAGTACTATAGGAGCATGAAGTTGAGGCAAGTAACTTAACTTGGTACATAAATGGTGATATTGAACTAAAAATGTAAAGAAAGGGTAAAGTGTGTGTATAGCTGAGGGGAGGGCGAAGGGATGTGCATTCCAGATGGAATGTCCTGAGGATGAGGTTAGAAATAAAAAGAATAAAATCTGGGTACCAAACCGCAAGTGACGGAAAGAGAAGAGTGACGAATGGATCCAGGTCTGGCTTAGGTAGTTATAATTAACATTAATATAGCACGTTAATCAGAAAAGGCAAGGGCACCAGAGGGAACTTTTGGAACAAGGCACTGTTTGCCATAATGTAGGGAGAGTATTTTTTAATTTTCTAAATTACCTGCTGGATAGTATTGAGTTCCAGACAGGAGTCAAAAATTTCCTTACCCTAGGGGCGCCTGGGTGGCTCAGTCAGTTAAAAGTACGACTTCAGCGCAGGTCATGATCTCACAGTTCATGGGTTCAAGCTCCGCGTCGGGTTCTGTGCTGACAGCTCAGAGCCTGGAGCCTGTTTCAGATTCTGTGTCTCCCTCTCTCTCTCTGACCCTCCCCTGCTCCTGCTGTCTCTCTCTCTCTCTCTCTCTCTCTCAAAATAAATAAAAAATTAAAAAATTAAAAAAAATTCCTTCCTCTAACAAACATGGCCTCTTCATGAATGACTTTTTTCCTTTGCCTCTTTTTCTTTCCCTTCAGCTGTTTCTTCCATTTCAAGAATCATGTGAGGGAGAGAAAGAGCATGTACAAAAGAGAGAATGAGAGAGCGTACTTTTGCCTTAAGAGGGAAAAAACAGAACTCTAATAGAAACCATCAACTTGAACTTAAAATTGCATTCTGGAAATGATTTAAAGATAATGTCACTTTTTTTTTCATTTAAATATTGCCACTAACAAACGGGGTGGAAATTTGAGTGGAAATGCCACTAACAAATGGGGGTAAAAAATGATCCATCCAGATTCAGAAAAATGAAGAAATATTTCCTGAGTCATACCTCTTTTCATTTCATTGTAAGTAGTAGCCAACAGTGCATAGGACATTGAGGTCATTCAAAAATATGTGCTGAATTAATGTTATCTTTTTTTATGTTTGAATTTATTTTATTAGTTAAAAAAAGTAGTCTAGATGAAAAGTGATGAGGAAAAATTCATGCCTTACAAGGTTAAGAATGCCAGAATTTATTAAAGATTGAAGTAAAAAAAAATAACAGTAGTCAATATTTATAGAGTACTTAACACTTCTCAGGTCACTTTTATATATGTATCAGTTAATTTGTTCTCCACAATGACCTTGTGATGTAGGTATTATAATTTGCACTTTTATTGATGAGAAAACAAATATAGGGTTAAATGGTGTGCCTGAAGCCATAGAGTTATAGTGTGTAGAGGTCTTACAGTTCAAGTCCACTCTCCTGTGTGGTAAAACACAGCCATCTTAGCCTTGAAAGAAGCTCTCCTGTCTTTATGCTTTATGTTTCATTATTAACTTTTCATTTATGGTGACTCTTTGGCCTCATTTTAGAATCTCATTTAATGCAGTGGGCTCTGCAAGCTACAGGCTTACAATCTCTAGATATTATGGGAAATAGATTTTCCCCTACCTAATTGTCCCCCAAATACAGTAGATCCTGTTAAACCGAGGTCAGAGAAGGAGGTACTGGAACCTGGAGACCAACTGTGACTACCACCGGGTGATGTGGGACCTGTGGGGTAAGCTGGGTTATAAGTGATGTGGGCAGTAAGGCGAGATGGACCCACGTAATATCTGGAAAGTATGAAGTGATAGGAAATGGTGGCTCAGGTATGTAGTTACTTTAAAAATATAGTGGTGGTTGTGTGGTAGCATTCAGGTCAAATATCAGATATGTGCTGAGACCAATATTCAGAGACTTCTAGTCAAATGGGAGAAGAGTTTCAGGTACAGGACTGCCTGGCAAATCATTAGGCATCCTTCCCAATCTGGATATATGAATATATTGTCATTTTCAAGGTGAATGGGCCAATCCTTGGATATTTCTTTTTTTTTTTTTAATTTTTTATAGTTTATTTTTGAGGCAGAGACAGAGCATGAGTGGGGGAAGGGCAGAGAGAGGGGGGAGACACAGAATCCGAAACAGGCTCCAGGGTCTGAGCTGTCAGCACAGAGCCTGATGTGGGGCTCGAACACACCAGCCGTGAGATCTGACCTGAGCCAAAGCCAGATGCTTAAACGACTGAGCCACCCAGGCGCCCCTGGATATTTCTTTAATTGTACATTGTCTAGATCATGAAATTCTTGACGACAATTTCTATACTTTTTTCATCTTGATGCTTGTACTCATATCACCTAGTTCCATCCTTGATACATGCCTGTTTTTAGCCATTTGCCTGAGTATTGTATCTGTTAACTTATTTTGCGGAGCTTTTCTGTTCTAATTGTGCTGGCTATATCTATAAATTTCACTATTCTGTCATTAGTTTTTCAAGATACGTTTGTCTGTTATTTGTTAATACTTATTTGACTGATAATGTGAGATGCTATTCCTTAACAGGTTACATTTTGCAGTGGGGACTCCCTTGGAATTATTCATAGTAGCCCAGGAGACAAATCAGTATATTCAAAAAGATGTTCAGTTCTGGAAGCAGACAGATTCAGATTCTCATTGTGTCATTTTTTGTGGTGGACGTCAGGCAACTAATAACCTCAGATTTTCATCATCTGTGAAAATAAAGATAAAAATAGGATTAAATAAGATCAGACATTTAGAAGTGCTAGACACAAATAAGACACTCAGGAAATTTCTGTTTACATTTTTTCATATCTCTGGGTCTGTGTACATGAACTTAATTTATATTTAGATAGTGCTGTATTTTTGTTTTTACAACATGCTTTTGAATTGTCGTTTGTATCCTTTGCACAGCCCTGTGAGATAACAATGGAAAGTAATTTTACTACCAGCTCCAGATAAATAAACTGAGACTTAAATTACTGCCTAGGGGAATGTAGCTAAATTGCAGAATCAGGACTTGAACTCAGTCAGTCCCCTTAATCTTTGCCCAGTGCCCTTTGCACCAGGTTCATCTATTTTTATCTGCTGTCTCTCTTCTATTCACTATGTGTCTCATCATTTCCATGGCAAAAAATCACCATTTGGACCCACCCAGTTCCATGCCAGTGCTCTTAGATAAAGTGTGAATGCCTAATTCTGATTACTTTTATTGCTAGGGCACTTTGTTTTTTTACTCATGAGTTTCCTGAAAGACCTTTTTGTGTTTTCTGATGAATAATAGATGGTCTGTGTTTTAAAATTATAGATAATGGCTCCTTTTATCTCCCACTTTAAATAAGTCTCCAATCTGCTTTGCTACAGAAGTTCTCGATTTTGTAATTGAAATAATAAGTGTTAGTTACTCCATTTCTTCTAATTGATAGACAGATAATCCTATGAATTGCAGCTTTCTGGTGAGGTTTCCACTGTGTTGTTGTGAACCCATTAATGTGACTAGACTTCTAGATAGTGGCCCCTTCATTTTGTTCTGCCAAATAAGTCAGAACTAGTACCACCAATGACCACACTGCCTTAACCTTATTATATTAACTATATTGATAGTTTTTAAAATATGCTATTCTTTTAACTAATTATGATGTGATTGTAAAACTTAGGAAAAGTAGAAATTTAGTCGGTTTCTTTTGCCCTAAACCCTAAATTACTTGACTTTTACCTACGCAAACCAATTGCTAAATGTGTGTACAGTGTTTTCCACAGTATTCCTTTGGCACTCCATAAATCTGTCTAGCTTACTAATTAGCTTAAAATGAACATTCATCATGTCTCAATTTCTTTTTCTCAAGAAGAGGGAAACTTGCTTGCCTTGTTTTTCTTGGTGTCCCCAGGGCCTCACAACACAACTGCTACATAAAATTATAAACAAGGTAGTGAATGTTGGTTGAGCCTGACTTTCAGTTGTCCTTTCATTGAACATCCATACAAAATTCCACTGATAGGTCAAGACCAAAGTTTTTTCGTATTTATTGGAATAAATAATTTTCAGTTCTCTAGTCAGCTTTTTGACAAACAGTTACAATAGAGGTCCCCAAAATAAACTTTTATATTTCAAATGCTTAAAATGAAATGAACTAATCACAGAGCCATTCAAGGTGGTACTTCTGTTGTATAAAGTGAGTCATGGTGACAGTACTAAAAATACATTTCAAAATAGTACATGAAAAATGATATAAGGGAAAAAATAGAATTAACATTTTTGCCATATTAGAATGTTATTTTCCCTGATTCTGCCCTATTTTTCATAAAAAGCCCTCCAAAGTGTCACCTTGATTTTGACTATTTTTGCTGAGAAATGAACTTTTTCAGCTGTGTTAGATTACCAGAAATGAGAATATCAAACAGTAACGGGAGCCCTTCAATAGCGGAAGTATAATTATCATATTAGCATCATAAATCATTTGCTTCTCAGTACTTATAGTAGGTCATTTGAGCAGCAGCTGCACCCTTGTTCTACCTAGATGATGTTTCAGTAAAGCCATTTCTGTTTTTATTTACTCAAATTTACAGTTTCTCCTTTGTGTTGACATTAAGCAGTCAATCTATTAGTTTCCATTATCAGCAGAATAGCTAAAACTATAAATAGTTCTATATTTTCTCTCACAAATCCTTTCAAGCTGCATAGATGCCTTTAATTTGATAGAACATCTGGGCAGTACATCTTGTTTTTCCTCTATCTTTAGGCAAATGCACACTTTCTTAAGCCTGTCCTTAAAAAAAAAAAAAAAAAAAGGAAAAAAAGAAAAGAAAAATTCATAGCAGCTCTATCCTGTCTTTTGACCCCAGGTTCCTAATAGATAAATTGGGCATCGAATTGTAAAGTAATCCAGATAAGATTCAAGAGTCCGGTCACTCCCTCAGATTTCCAATACTCGTTTAAAAAAATATCTGCAGTATTATGTTTTATTGACTTGCTGGTTCTGTGGGAAAAAAAACAATGTATTATAAATACCACGTACATAATTTTTCTAAGTGTATAAAAAGGTTAAGTTTTTTCCTTCTTAATGTAAACCAAGCTGCAAAACACCAATTTAAAAGAGAATGTCATAGCCACTAATATAAACACATTTTAGCAAGTTCTAGAGTTGGCCTTCAAGAATGTACTTATCTTGGACAGCTGTTGATCTCATGTTGGAATAAGCGAGTTTATTATGGTGCAGGTCCCTAAGTGTGACAGAGTGGGCAGTAACTGCCAGTGTTCGCATAGAGTTCTCAGAGGCAAGCACCCTAATTCTGGTGATGCCTGCAGCTCTGTAAGCCTTGGCTCACCTGATCTCTTTCTTGTTTCTGCTTTGGTTCACATTTAGAGATCCTGTGATGAACTCAGTTTCTTTTTTTTTAAATGTTTATTTATTTTTGACTGAGAGACAGAGACAGAGCATGGGGGGTGGGGGGTGGAGGGGCAGAGAGAGCAGATGACACAGAATCTGAATCAGGCTCCAGGCTCCAAGCTGTCAGCATGAAGCCTAATGCAGGGCTCGAACTCATGAACTGTGAGATCATAACCTGAGCCAGACACAACCGACTGAGCCACCCAGGCACCCCTGAACTCACTTTTTTAAATCACTTGTTTGTGTTGTCATACCTACTGGCATTTATTTTTCAGTGTATAGATGTACAGTGATCTGAATTTAGTGGGCAAGATTTTGAGTAAATCTAAAATCTAATCTAGATACTGTTATGTTTCTTAGTGATGTGCCAAACCGGAGTATTTGGTAGCTGAATTGTTGGCTGACGTTTTGATTATGTTAAACAGTTACTTAGAAATCTTTTAATCAATCTCCCTGACAAGTTTTTTTTGGGCCACTGAAGGGAATTTTTCTGGATTGATAGGGACTCAGCCTTTTCCTTCACAAAAGCCTCTAATGGATTTTTTAAAATTAGTATGCATTAAAAGAGTCACTACAAAGCCAAGATTAACATCACACTTCATAAAGTTAAAAGTAATTTCTTAACACAATTTAATGCTTATTCCATACTCAGTCACCCTATTTTTGATAAATATATCCTTTACAGCTGGTTTGTCCAACTCAGGATTCAGTTGAGTATCCCATATTGCTAATGGTTTTTGTGATATTGTAATTTATAGTAAGAAATATATATTTGGTTTTCAGTTCCTGGCATAGAGCTCCTGCAAGGCATAATTTACTAAGTGAGGAAATAGATAAAGGTGTCTTTTGTGATGTTGATGAGGTGACTTTTGGAAAGCCTTTAGGTAGCCACCGGGTGGGGGCTGGTTGCTAGGGGAACTCATCACAAGATTAGAGGGTTGAACCTTTCAGTCCCACCCTCTGACCTCCAAGGAGGTGAGAGAAGGAAGATTGAATCAGTTGCTAATGGCCAGTGATCAATCAATTATGCCTAAGTAATGAAGCCTAAGTAAAAACCCAAAGGGACCAGGTTTGCAGAGCTTCAGGTTGGTGAATGTGTGCAGGTGGGGAGAGTGGTGGCCTCAGAGAGGACGCTGAAGCCTTATGTCTCTACTCACTTACCTTGCCCTTGTATCTCTTTATCTGGCTATTCATCTGTATCCTTTATAATACCCTTTATAATAAATTGGTAAATGTAAGTAAATGTTTCTCCAAGTTCTGTGAGCGGCTCTAGCAAATTAATCGACCCGAGAAGAGGGTGGTGGGAGCCTTTAATTTACAGCCAGTCAGTCAGAAGCACGGGTACCCACCTGGACTTACTGGTGACTGTCTTGGGGGACTAAGTCCTTAATCCTTGGAATCTGGTGTTATCTTCATATAGATAGCATCAGAATTCTGTTAATTGTTTGGTGATGCGGGGGAAAAACATATATTGGAGGCTATATTCCTTAGGCTATATCTGCCATTCTCATGTCATTGATTTATTAAAGAGGTTAGACATGCTGATAAATTAGAATGTTTATTTAAATTTATTTGAATGTTTAATGTTTATTTAAACACATTTAAATATTTAAGAATATTTCGGATGCCTGGGTAGCTTAGCCAGTTAGGCTTCCAACTTGGCTAAGGTCATGATCTCACCTCACGTGAGTTCTAGCCCCGCAGAGCTAGCTGTTCACCTCACGTGAGTTCTAGCCCCGCAGAGCTAGCTGTTCGAGCTAACAGCTCGGAGCTTGGGCTGCTTCAGATTCTGTCTCCCTCTCTCTGCTCCTCCCCCGCTCAGGCTCTGTCTCTGTCTCTCAAAAGTAAACAAAAATTTAAAAAATTAAATTATTTAAGTTACTTTTTTTCTTTTTCTTTCTTTCTTTTTTTTTTTTTTTTTTTTTTTTTTTAAATATTTTTGAGAGGGAGGCACAGTATCTGAAACAGGCTCCAGGCTCTGGGCTGTCAGCACAGAGCCCGACGTGGGGCTTGAACCCATGAACCATGAGATCATGACCTGAGTTGGTCAGAAGCTTAACCGACTGAGCCATCCAGGTGTCCTTAAGTTCTTTTAATTACGAACATTTTCCTACATAGCCCAAGTTACATTGTTGCATGTATTAATGAGATTGGAGGTGATATTGGGATCCAGAGCTGACAGCCAAGAAAGAATCCTTGAAGACGTCTTTGGTACAAAAGGTGATTTTATTAAAGCACGGGGACAGGACCCGTGGGCAGAAAGAGCTGCGCTGGGGTTGTGTAGAGTGACTGGTTTTATACCATGGACTTGGGGGAGGTAAAGACTAAAGGGAGGCCTCCAAGGGGACTTCGATATGGTAAAGAGGACTCCTAAGATACCTCAGGCCTTGCGTATTGTCAGGCTAAGGTTTTTCCTCCAGTAAGGCCTTAACTGGTAGAGGGTTCCTGGAGAAACGTTTTACTCTGTCTGCCTCAACTGTTTGTCAGTGGGCTGCAGGTTATAAGGAAGTTCAGTTTTATCTGCCGTTTCCTTCTTGCTTTTGTTCCCCACATCACTGTGGACGGTGATGATGGGGCTCCAGGAAACTGAGTCTACAGGGTACTGGAGATTAGTCTATTGATAAGATTGCCTTTTTCTTATAATTTACCAAGACATTTATAAATTGATGGAGACTGCGGCCTGCCCGACTGTGATCTCTATCAGCTATCCATTTGTTTCCTTTCCTTTCCTTTGTCCTTGGGCAGCCAGGAGTGCCTGAGGAATATCATACATATCTCCCCTGGGATGGGGGGTGGCTGCTGTTAGCTTGTACTTTGCCCTTAGGCTGCCTTATGCTCCCTCATCACTTAGCAATACTAATAATTCCTGAATATAATCCAGCACAGTCAGTGTTCCCATTTTTCTAATTTAAGTCTTCTGTATTGGCCTGTTTAAACCAGGATCCAGTCTAGAAGCACGCACTGTAAATGGTTGTTTTGTTTTCTCCTTATCTTTTCATCTGGAACAATCCCTTTTATTTGTATCAGGAACTTGTAGACAAGGTGAGACTGGTGTCTTGCAAAACAACTCAGCTTCTGGATTTGGCTCCTTTTTCCCTCCCACACTGTGCAGTGACCACTAGTCACATGTGGCCGTTGAGCTGTTGAAACGCGGCCAGTCCAAATTGAGATGTGTTGTGTATAACATACACGTTGGCTTTATAAGACATAGTATAAAAAAGTAAACTATTTCACTAAGAAATTTTTATGTTGAATACATGTTTATTTTTTTGTTACTTTTTTAATGTTTATTTAATAATTTTTGAGAGAGAGAGCATGCGCGTGCGTGAGTGCAAGCAGGGGAAGGGCAGAGAGAGAGGGAGACACAGAATCTGAAGCAGGCTCCAGGCCTAGCTGTCAGCATAGAGCCTGATGCAGGGCTCGAACTCTTGGCCATGAGATCATGACCCAGGCCAATGTCAGCCTAACTGGCTGAGCCACCCAGATGCTTCTTGAATACCTGTTTTTTTTGTTTTGTTTTGTTTTGATACAATTTATTGTCAAGTTGTCTAACTTACAGTATATACAGTGTGCTCTTGGTTTTGGGGGTAGATTCCTGTGATTCATTCCTTATATACAACACCCAGTGCTCATCCCAACAAGTGCCCTCCTTCGTGCCCATCACCCATCCCTCTCCCCCACTGTCTCCCCATCAATCCTCAGTTTGTTCTCTGTATTTAAGACTCTCTTGTGGTTTGCCTCCCTCTCTGTTTGAAACTATTTTTCCCCTGAATACATATTTAAATAATAATCTGCGTACATCAAGTTAAAGAGATCATATTGCTAAAATTAATTTTACCTGTTTCATTTTTATTTTCTTAATGTACCCTACTAGATAATTTTATTTGGCTCCCAGTGTATTTCTATCAGTGGTATTCAACAGGTTTTAAAACAGAATATTGCTACCCCAAAATGACTCCACATCAGTTCCCTGAGATGTAGTTGAAAAAAGAATATCAATAGGCTGAAATGGTCCTTAGCTAGATTTTTATAACATCGTTGTAAACATAGTTGCTGTGCCCTTCCATGTAGAAACTAAATGATTTTCCATGGTAGATCTAGTGTACAGCATTTTAAGACTGAATACTGTAGAAACATGGCCTTGTCCACTGGATGAAATAGCTACTAAAGATTTTGAGCGTCCCTGATAACTGAAAGTGTTAAATAATATAAACTTAGAGGTGTGCCATAAATACAGTTGTTAAGCCAGTGATGATTTAAAAGCAAAAAAGTATATGAGCTAATGAAGTTATGCTTTATTTATTTGTTTATTTTTAGTGTTGGAAAACCTTGAACAGACCGTTGTCTCCAGTTTCGGAACACTGGAAAGTCAGCCTGATTTCCAAACCCCAGAATTTGTAAGTACTCCTACTCTATCTTAAATTTGAGTTGGTTAGCGAGAGATTTCTTACAAAATGGAGAAAAGGATGCTTTATGAAATCTTGCCTTTGGCGCCTCTAGATCTGGCACCGTCTCACTTGCAGTGGCTGTGTATTTAAAGCTCCTGTTCCCTGGGGGACAAGTTACTGAACTACAGTGTCTTGGCATCATGATGCTCTATAGGTTTGTTCTTCATACTGCTTGTAAACAGCAAATGGGAACTCTTTCTGCAGTAAAGTAGCAGTGTTACTGCCAAAACTTCTCCTTCGTTCATTAATAGCCTTGGTATTTATTGGTTTCTGCTGTTAGCAGCTCTGGAAACCAGTCTTTACTGAGCACATCTAGGTGCACTGACCAGCCTGATTTCCATTTCACTGTGGACGCCTACAGTCATACAGCCTATATAGATGTATCTTCTAGGGCTAGGAATATTTTATTGGTTGTTCCTACCAAGAGGGGAACTAAATGCTCTCACTAAATTAGACTCATTAAAGATTAGCCATGGTTCCTACCCTCCAGGAATTAAAAATCTTATTAGATGCTGCTGTGGTTTTATTAATGCCTTGTTTAAAGAAAATTAAGCACATAGGATGCCTTGTGCAGAATGTCCTTACTAAATAGATTTTATACTAGGCTCATTTGAAGAGGGGGATGGGAAGAAGTATTTCTATGACTCATGTACCATATTATTGCACCAGATGTATAGGAAAAGCCTGCCGGGATCCACCTAGATTTCATTACTGTAAATGCCTCCTTGCTTTAAATGGCTTGGCTACCACCTTAGCAATGCAAAAATCTCTTCTTGCTTTCTTTTCAAAGTGTGATATACAGTCACCACTCTAGTAATTGGCAGATCACAATTGTATTATTGATAAAGACAAAAAAAAAAACCCTCATTATGTGCTTTTCCTCTTCTCACTCATTCTTTATGGATTACCTACTCAGTTCAGCCAAGAGTAAGGAAACTAGGCAGTGCTCTGGACTGAAAAGGGATCGCCCATAAAACTATATCCACAATGCCACTGTATTTCACAGTGTGGGACTCCTGTGGTGTACTAGCAGATTGCCTACTGTGAAAAGCACTTGGATATAATAGAAAGACATAGTATTCAATGACTTCCCTGTTATATTCAATGAGATTTTCAGTGAAGGAAAATTGTGGGCGCTCACCAATATTCCTGTATCTTAAAGTAGCAGAGCAGCTTTGCAGTTTTTCTAACTTCTCCAGTTAGAGCCCCTAAAGCAGAATTGACACAGATATTTCACATTTGAATGTGAAATTGGTACAGACTCATGGAGCTAGCCCTTTTTGGTTTCAGTCTCTGTTTGTTGGTACTCCTTAAGCACTATAGGTAATCTAAAACGAGCTGTGTGCAATGAAGTATTGATGTGCTTGGTAAACACCTATATAGTTCACACCGATTCCCTGGGTGAAAAGGAAAGTATTTTTCTCAAGAGCAGCTTTTAGTAGATGATGACGTTTGAGATTGGTGTGCCCTAGCAAAGTCTTTGCCATAGATAGTCTACACTGGTAATTACACTGGTGATGTTATTCAGCCTTCAGCATTAACTTCTTGACTCTACCGCATTTTCCTTTCCAAGGGAAAGGAAGGCTGGTGAGTCTAAGAGCAATCAGGAGTTGAACTTGAGGGATGCAGGATACACTTAATGTTTTGAGAGATTTGTCCTAACAATGGGTCTGTGAACACCCAAGCTGAAAGGAGATTTTTCAGCTAAATCCCCATATTTTTATTTTTCCCTGTCATACTTCAAGAATATCTGGAATCATTTTTTTAGACTGCGTTAGTGCAGGTAAATATGTTAATCATGGTTTCCTTATATATGTGGTTGATACAACATTTCTATATCCAGCTATTCTCTTTCTCTAATTGCGTGTCCTACCTTGTTTAAGAAGGAGTCTGTGATTTTTCTGGTGCTTTATAGGTGTTCATACATTTGATGCTCATTGCACACCACGTCTTTGGGTTACATGTACATGGCTGCTGGTTTCTTCTCGTCACATCACTGGAGCCCCTGTACTTCCAGTTCCATAGTAAACGTGTATTTCCCCAGCTGCTGTCTCCGTGGCAAACAAACAGGAGTGATACTCGAGGGAATCCGGCACGATGTTTAAGGGTAGCCTTTTTTGTAGGCAGAAAGCTACAGCATCAGCGAGAAGGGGTGGCTCCAGTGTGTAGGCAGGTGCATTGGGCAGATGCCAGGACAAAACCAGGTAAGCTGATCCAAACCAAAACTTTAAATCAGAAACGGGCAAGAGTATAAACCTAGGAGCAAAGGGAGCCTGGCACAAAGCAAGATTGAAACCAGAAGGAAGATGGGGAAGGGTAAAAGCTGAAATATCAGTGTTCTGTGTTTCTCCATCTGGCATTTGGAAGGTGCACCTGCCGTTTGCGGAGGTGAACGGAAATAAAGCGAAGCACGGACCGTGTTTGCTCAGGCCTTATCCTCAAGTCATTCAGATTTTAGAAGGATCAAAGCCTAGTGTTTTCAGACAGCGGAGTGTATTTGTATAGTTTGGCCAACAGGGAGAATGCAGTGCTTATCATTATTAGTTTGTTTCCTTCAGGATTTCTGTTCTTCTTTAGTTTAAAACAAGGCCTAAGCCAGCAGTGCTGGTCGAGGAGCCTTGGTCACCGGAATGAGAAGCACCTTAAAGCTTTCCTTCACAGCTCAGGTGTCTGTAATGTGACTAGTCAGGCAAAGCCAGTGTTACCACATAGTCTGTGTGAATCATGGGTAAGCAAATGCTACTGTGAAGCCCCTGGGTGGCTCCAAGACAGACAGCAGGCCGCCTTGTTCTCAGTAGGGCCCACCCTGCTGCTCCTCTGGGTCTATGCAGGGTTTGTCCACCAATGACAGGTCCCCTGCGTACCTGTGTTGGTCCTGTTCACCTCTCATTCTACTTTGCAGACAGAGGAGAGTGAGTTTTGCCAAACCATCTGAAATGCTAGGGGGCGAACAGAGACGTGGACCTAAAGTACCTGTGTTCTTGCTACCCCAAAGCTTGTGACAGAGCCCACTTGGAGGTGGGGTGGGGGTATGGATGGACTTCATGGTGAAAGGGGTCTGGCTAAATGCTGACTTTACAGAAGGTAATTAGCTGATCTTGTGGTAGGGCACCGTCTCGATCCCGGTTTGGGTTTTTGTTCAAGTCCAGTAAAAACCTGTTTACAATGTGCTTTATTAACTGGATATTTCATCCTGAATAATTTCCCACACTGTTGTTTTTCCAGTTGTTTTGAGATATAATTGACGTGTAGCACTGTGTAAGTTTAAGGTGTTCAGCTCCACGCTGTTTTTTTTTTCCTCTGACGTTATTGTTATCTTCTCTAACATCTGTTCTCTTGTGTTGAACTATAATTGATCAACATTATAATTTTTGGAGCAATTAGTTTAAGGGAGATCTAGTCGAGGAAATGGTGACATGGCCAGATGTTCTGGAACCCTGTGAACGGTGGCCATCATTTATAGACGTGGGTCCTGGAAATAGACTAGGTTCATGATGATGGGCATCAGACTCTGGAAAAGGAATTTGGCCAAAGTGAGCCTGGGGAGTGAGTATCAGAGACCCAGATAGCCTTGTAGAATTCAGACTTTGAAGCAGAGACTACAGAAGTAGGCAGTCTGAACCAAAAATGAAGAGAGGAACCTGAGTGCCTCAGTCAGTTGAGCATCTGACTCTTGATTTTGGCTCAGGTCATGGTCCCAGGGTCATGGGATCAAGCCCCACATTGAGCCCTGTGCAAAGTGTGGAGCCTGCTTGAGATTCATTTTCTCTCCTTCTCCCTCTCTCTTTCTCCCCAACCCCCATTTGCTCCTCTCCTCTACTTGTGTGTGTGTGCTCTCTCTAAAATTAAAAAAAATAATTTTTTTTTTTTTTAAGTGAGGATGGGGACACCTGGGTAGCTCATTAGGTTAAGTGTCTGGCTCTTGATTTCAGCTCAGGTCATGATCTCATGGTTCGTGACATCGAGCCCCACATCAGGCTCTCTGTTGTCAGCACAGAGCTTACTTCAGATCCTTTATCCCTGCCCCTCTCCCACACTTTCCCCCTCCCCTGCTCATGCTGTCTTTCTCTCTCTCTCAGAAAACAAACATTAAAAACAAAATGAAACAAAACAAAATGAAGATGAGGAGCCATCCACATCATTGCAGAAAAAGGTTTTTCTGCAATATGGTAGCAGGCAAGTATAGGGCAACCTAGGCTTCCCCTGGTGCTAATTTCAGTTCTGCTTAAGAGCAAAGGTGATATGAGGGGATAGTCCAGAGGCTCATCAGTCATGGCTGGCCCAGAGGAAACCAGGGTCATTCCAAGCCCCAAGGAGTAGGGAAAAAAGGAGAGGGAAAGTAGAGGAAAGGTTGGGTAATGGTCAAGGCTCTTTCTAGAAACCCTGATTCTGCTTGGTACTGACCCATGAACTCTAATGGGCATGATTGACTTGAGTTGAGCACACAGGAGTAAGGAGTGTGGTGTGGGAGGAACTCTGTGAACCAGTGGGGAGACTGCTTGTAGCTGGCTGGGTGGGAACTGTGGTCAACACAAAAGCACATGGAAGGAAAGGAAAGGCTAAGGAATTACATTTTATGAGCTGAGTCTCGCTAGTAATATTCCCTTTTCCCGCCTTTCCAGAACTTAAGGTTTATGTATAACTCTCCTGGCTTTTTAGAGACAGGATGATTCTTTTTTTTTTTTTTTTTTAATGTTTTATTTATTTTTAAGGAGAGAGAGAACATGAGCAGGGGAGGGCCAGAGAGAGAGAAAGAGAGAGAGAGAGAGAGAGAGAGACAGAATCTGAAGCAGGCTCCAGGCTCTGAGCTGCCAGCACAGAGCCTGATACGGGGCTTAAACCCACGAACGGTGAAATCATGACCTGAGCCGAAGTCAGACACTCAACCAACTGAGCCACCCAGGCACCCCAGAAGCAGGGCGATTCTTAACCAGCTCTAGTGTCATGCCAATTGATGATGTTTTCCTTGGCTTAGCTTCTGCCAAACTCTTAGATAATAAGAGTTTGGGCTGGCAAAATAATATTAGGATTATGATAGAATAAACCAGGGAAGATGTTGAGAAACCACAGGATTTAGAAAGACTAAGCTAAAACATAGATTCAGGAAGATGAGGATCAAAGTGGAACAAAAATATGTCCTCTTCATTTCACATTTGTGGTTCTGTAGAGAGAAGGAGGTCTGAAGAGTCATTATCCTCTTTGGGATTTCATGTAACTGGCTCCCTTTTTGAGGGAATATGCTTCTTTACAAAAAATACAGTTGATTTCCTGAAATTCAAGTTTGATTGTCTTTAAAAACTAGATGAAAATACATGTGATCCCCAAGAGTTAAAATGTTAATCTACTGTTTTAGGCACTGTAGCGAATGACAGAAGAAAAAAATCCCTATACTTGTGGAGCTTACATTTTGGTGGGGAGACATAAAAGACAAAATAAATAAGGTCTATAACATGCCATTACAGGGTAAGTCCTTTAGAGAAAATTAAGGGTTATATGTGTGTCTTGGGGGTGTGGGGGTTGGCTATGGTTTTTTGTGTTTTTTTTGTTTTTCAAGGACAACAGTACAGTTTTATCATAAGTCAGGGCACAATTTAAGCATAAGAAAGTTACTGATATTTGAAGACAAAGGACCATTTTGCCCAAATGCCACAGGAAGCTTGTGGTCTGTGTCAGGGGGCAACACCACAGGGAGGTGATGTCCCCTGGAGGTGATGTCCCCCTGGAGGTGGTGTCCCCTGGAGGTGATGTCCCCCTGGAGGTGATGTCCCCTGGAGGTGATGTCCCCCTGGAGGTGATGTCCCACTGGAGGTGATGTTTCCTGGAGGTCATGTCTCCCTGGGGTGGGCTGTGGTTTTAAATAGAGTGTTCAGGGGATTCCTCAGCAATAGAGTGGTCAGAAGGTGGCAAGTGGAAAGACCTGAAAGCAGAGGTGCTGGGGCAACCTATTTGGAAATCTAGATGAAGGGCATTCCAGGCCGAAGAAATAGCATAGACAAAGGTCCTGAGGTAGGAGTTTGAGATATGTTTGAGGAAATGGAAGGAGGCCAGCATGACGAGCAGAATGAAACGTAGTGAAAATAGTAGGTAGTGGGGACTTTGTTGTAAACACTTTGGTTTTACTTTGACTTGGGAAATCATTTGAAGTAAGCCTTTGGAAGAAAACTGGGGACTTTGAGCAGAGGAGGGACTTGACCTGCACTGTCCCGTGTTTTAACAGGACTTTGGCTGTGTTGAGAATAGACTGTGGAGGAACGAGAGCAGAAGCAGGGAGACCAATGGGACTTATCAGCAGCCCAGTGAGAGGTGGTGGTGGCTTCGCCCCGAGGGTTATTGTGGCGTTAGTGAGACATACTCAAATTCTCCGTATGTTCTGAAGAACCAGTAGGATTTGTTGACAGATCGGATGTGAGGTGAGTGAGAAAGAGCAGTCAAGGATGACTCCATAGTTTTTGACCTGAGAGGGGCTGGGGAAGGAGCAGGCTGAGGGGAGACTATGCAGAAGAAATAAAAATTCTGTTTTCAAGCTGGAAAATTTGAGACATCCAAATAGAGATGTCGATGTGCAGTAAAATATATGGGTCTGGAGTTAAAGAGAGCTAGAGACGTGGGAGTTGTCAGCACACAGGTGGTGTTGAAAGCCGTGGACTGGATGAGAACAGCAGGGGTGAGGTGAAGACACCCCGGAGCGAGCCCCGGGGACTCCCCTGGTCACAGGTCAGGGAGACGAGGAAGCAGCAGCCGCGGAGGCTGAGAAGGGGGAGCCAGTGATGCTGGAGGAGAACGAGGAGAGTCCTGGAAGCCAAATGGGGAAAGTAAAAAGTCAGAGGGAGTGACCACATCCGCCGATGAGGATGGGAAATTGGATTTCGCCGTGTGGAAGAGACCCTGACAGGAGAAGGCTCAGCTGACGGGGGGGCTACAAAACTACGGAGGATTGAAAACAGGTTGGGAGAAAAGGGACCAGGTACATAGCACTTAGGTAACACTTTTCTTTTTTTTCCTGAACGTGAATGTAGAGCAAGAGGTTATTATGGATTAGGGTGAAGAGAGGTTTTTGGTTGGTTGGTTTGTTTCTTTATACAGTCAGTGTTCAGATGGCAGGAGTTGCCCCCACGCCGCCAGCTGGGTTAGGTCGGGGCCAGGGTGGCGGACAGGCCCCATGCTCCGCCTGCCGGGGAGCCCTACCAGAATATCTGGTCTTCTGCAGCAAGAGCTGTGGCAGTGTGCTGGTGTTGGATGGTGGCATCGAGCGTACGGAGGGGTGAGTGCCCGTACCAGGAGCTGGCAGCCAGCCCGCCCGTCCGCAGCCACCAAACTCACGCAGGGTGCTCAGCGTCACGGGTGGGGCGGGGGGTGCCCTGCAGGAGGTGGTGAAGCGTTCCTCCGTGGAGTCCGTGGCCCAGTGTGAGATCGGCGAGGATGTCATTCGGGTCTCTAAGAAGTCCTGCTGGGCATGGCGTGGGCTACTCCGGCTCCAGGGTGACCCTATACGTGGGCGACGGTCTAGAATTCACGGATCAGAACCAGGACACCTTCGATGTTACCATCACAGACTCCTCAGACCCCATGGGCCCTGGCTAGAGGCTCCTCAGGGAACCCTCTTACCTGGACCCCATCAAGGAGATGCAGCGGTTCTGCAGGCCGCTCCTCCCTGTGGGGGCCTACGCTTACTGCACTGTCCCCGGAGAGGCAGGCAGGCCTCGTGCCGTGCAGCAAAAATCTGAGCACCAACTTCTGGAAGCCCATGCAGAAGCTGAAGCAGGTAGAACAGATGCAGCTGAAATATTACAACTGTGATGTGTACCAGGCAGCCTTTGTCCTGCCCGAGTGTGCCGCTGAGGCCCTGAGTGGTGTGAGCTGAGCCCAGGTGCCATCTGCCCACGCTGCCCAGGACCTCGGGCCAGGGAGCCTCCCGGACTCCTGGGCATGACAAGACGCCCCTGCCCTGCCGACGTGCCTGTAAAGCAAGTGTTACAAGCCCCAGAATGCTGCCCGCTGTGCTCTGCTGGGCGGACTGTCTGTCTGTCTCATTGTGGTGGTCAGCTTCCAGGCCTATATCAGCTGCGTATACCAAAAAAGAAAAAAAAAAAAAAAAAGAAGCAGGACTTACTGTATGTAAGGTGATGGGAGAGAAAATTTGAGGATGCAGGAGTGAGAAGGAAGAAATTTTGGAATGACATCCTTGAGAAGGCAAGAAAGGAATGGAATCTGGTCCATAAGGGGAAAGGTTAGTTACCCTTCCTGGCTATAGAGACCACTCATTCTCGTAAGTAGGAGGGAAGACCCAGGTGGAATTAGTTCAGTGGCTTTGCTAGTAAGAGCTTGTTTTTTCTTGATTGCTTCTTGTTTACCAGTGAAATGAGAAGCAAGGCATTAAATAAGATGGAGGAAGGAAGAAGAGATGAAGAGACCTGGAGAGAGAGAGAAGGTCTGACACCGTTGCCTGAGAGTGAATGTTCTGGGAGATGTAGTATGATTTCCTGGCAGCACTGAGAGCCCACTTGAGGTTCCTGGTCATGATGAGTGTGTGCTTTTCCCATTCAAGTCCAGCTCTGGGGAACAAGTGTACATTAGGCAACAAGTTTGATTTAACAGATTAGGGAGTTTCTTCCAAGTCAGTTCAGCGAAGCAAGACAAGGCTAAGTGAGTTTCAGGGTGTTTGCAAGAGAGCAGAGGACCAGAGTGAGGCAGTAGGATCAAGAGAGTGAGACCTTGGTGGGTTTGATCATTTTTGCAGTTGGGGTATTAGAGAGAGTGAACTGGAAACTAGGAAGTGTTGGTTGGAGAATCCGATCTTCCTCACTGAGGGAGGGATGACAGCAGCCGGTACGGATGAGGGCTGGGATATGAGCATGGAATGAGGGGCTGGGGCAGCGTGGAGTTGTAAGGACAGGTGGTGGAAGGGTCGCACGTACGTGTGGAAATCCCCAAGAATTCTATCCAGAGACATGCCTGGGAGAGGTTAACAGTGAGGCAGGGCTTAAATCTCTAAGGAATGAGGGGTAGTGACTCAGGAATGAGTAGATGGCTGCCAACGGCGATTACCAGAGAGGTAGGAGAGCAATCTGAAGAGGGGCAGGCCGGACACCAAGAAGCAGATGAAGTGGTGAGTAGTCTCACGAAGTTGCAGTTGTATCAGGGTTTCTCACCCTCAGCACCACTGAAATTCTGGGCTGGACTTCTCCTTGTTGTGGGGGTTGTCCTCTGCATCATAGGGTGTTTAGCAGCACCCTTGGCCTCTACCCATGAGACATAAGGGTTCCTTCCCCCAGCTGTGACAACCAAATAGGCCCAGACACTGTTAAGTGTCCCTGGGGGAAAAGTTGCCCTTATTTAAGAACCAGTGAGTTAGAGGAATACTGAGAAAGCATTGGGGTCCCTAGTGTCCTTCGATAAAGCTCTTTCTAGGGAGTGCTGGGGATGCCCTTCAAATCCAGATTAGGGCAGATTATGCAATGAGCGGGAGAAAAAACAGAAAATGCCTCTCTTTCTAGGAGTTTGACTATGAAGGGCTAGAGGATGAGAGAGCAGTAAGCAGAGGAGACTGGAGAACCAGAGATGATTTCATTCTGTGGGTCACATGGAGCCAGGACCAGATTTAAATATTGATGAGAAGGATCCATGCGGGGGGAGCAACTGACTTAGAGAAAAGAGTGGTTTGAAATGGGCTGTGGGATGATTTGTAAATGTGGAGGAGTCAACATCAGGTCATGGAGCAGCGTCCCCAAAGGTCCAGGAGCAGCAGGTGGATGCGACTGGCTTATGGATTTGTTGGAGAGAAGCAGAGGAAGTTTTCGTGCAGCAGCTTCCATTTGCAGCTGCTGAGAATGAAGAGAGCAGTGAGTGCAGGGGCGGAGGTGGGGGGTGGGGGGCAGAGCTGGCGTGTTGAATTAGTTGTGAAGTGAGAGACCAAGCTGGCTTGGAAAACCTAGGAAAATTTCTAGGATGTCTGGGCAGTGGTGAGGACCTGTGGGGCTAGCGGCCTGAATTTACATACAGCTAAACCAGCCTGTGCTTCTGTGGTTTCTCCAGCATCACTCAGACACCAAGAGAGCAGGCAGCAGGATTCAGCCCGAGTTAGGGCTTTGCTAGGTGGTTGTGATGGAAAGAGCAGAACATTGGCAAGAGTGCCTTTGAAATGATGAGCTGGGAAATGCAACCTTACAGAAGGAGGGGAGGGAAGGAAACGCAAATCTGCAGATTGGTGAGAAAACGTCACAGGGCCTCTGAGGTCATTGTGCACTTACGACAGGATGTTAGTTGTGGTCAGAAAGGAGGTTCCTGAGTAAATGACTTTGGAAAGGCAATTTTTCAAGTGATAACAAGGTCTAGGTTTGGACCATGGAAGTTAGTGCATGAAAGGGAGACCATCATTGGTGATAAGTTACTAAAGGGCCAAGGTGGCCCAGTCATGTCTGTGGATGCAGATGTCTTTCTGAATGAGGGAAAACTTAGAATGGAAAGGGAAATGTGAGCCAGGGGCCAGATTTTCCGCAGGCTAGGAACATCAGCTGGGAGGTAGAAGATGAAAGGCTCTAGAAAGCTCTGGGGTCTTACTTTTTGCACCTAAGGGTGCATCTTACTCTTTGGACCTAAGAGGAACTATTTTCATCCCAAGGACATAGAGGACAATGAATGTCCACCTTCTTGTGCTGAGTGTGAAAGGTGTAAAAGAATAATCAGAGCCAGCTGCCCATACATCTGCATATTTTTGTTTGCAGGCTATGTTTCAGAGTGATTGATCAAGTTTTATTTCAAGGTGGGTTCCAGGCTCTGTTTTAATCTTCATTCCCTCCTACTCCCCACCACCAACATCCAGACTTCATTTTGGTTATTTCTGGTCTAGATGGCCCTGAGGCAAATGAATTGATGCTGGGGGCTATTGAGAGAGATGATAGTTTATTTTATGAGCTGTCCAGAGTCCTTCTGGCTAATCCCAGAAATCCAACTGAAATACCAAGGTCTGCCTCAGGCTCACAAGATCTTCTGGATCTGGAAGACTGTGAATAAGGTAGGACCCTTCTGCTCAAGCATTTCTTTACTAGGATTTGTGCTCTTGTATCTTCTACAAACAAAGAAATAGGATGGTTTTGCCTTGTACCTTTTGGCACCAAGTTCACCAAAATAAAAGAGAAAAGGAACTAAACCAAGAAAGGAAACCAAATAAAGGAACAGTGATTTGGCAAAAGGAACTCTCAAAAGGAGAAAGGAGAAAGGAGACCATAGATAGGCTAGTAAGAACTGCTGAATTGGCCCATTTGCTATGAGAGGAATGCACATGGCATTTCAACTTTGAAAGCATTTTGTATACTCAAGAGCAAAAGGTGAGGGAATGTGTAGTTTGCCTGAATATGGAAGGAAGGGGATGTACTCATTTGCTGTATGTGGCTGACTCCGAAGCTACATTTGTGCATTTGTTGGGTTTGGAGAGTAGGAACAAGAATCAGCGGCAGTCCAGCATGCAAAGTCTCAGTCAGAAATCTCTTTCTGAGTCACTTCTTTGGAATGCAGAATGCATTTTCCCAGAGAAACAGTCATAAATGGTGATTGGGCTTCTAGGTCCAGCCAGCCAGACTAGCTAAGGTCAGTTTAACTCAGAGTGCTAACAAAACTGTCGTCCCATACTAATAATCCACTGGAACACCCCAGTCTTATTTTTTCCATTATTATTAACACTTTAGAATAAACCTAAAGTCCAGAGTGAGTGTGTGAGTGGAACCTTGTGGAAAAAATGCTTGGCATGATGAGTGAGAGAATTGATTTTGAGTTATGTTAGATTCTGAAGCAGTGTCCTGTCCAAAATTTGAGGAAGACCGTGTAATGGTATGAGATGACAGAAAAGAGTGTATCAACTTCCATATTGCTTTTGTCTTTTCTGCTAATGAAGGTGACCTTTAGATTGAAAAGATTCAAGCCCTGGGAAGGAGCCGTAGAAGTCCATGTTGGGTGTGCCTGGGTGGCTCAGTCTGTTGACTGTCTGACTTTGGCTCAGGTCATGATTTCTCCATTCCCAGATTTGGGCCCCACATTGGGCTCTGTGCTGACAGCCTGGAGCCTCCTTTGGATTCTCATTCTCTCTCTTTCTCTCTCTTTCTCTTCCCCTCCCCTGCTTGCAGTCTGTCTCTCTCAAAAATAAAAAAATAATAAAAGAAGCCCATGCTGCATGAGACTGTTGTAGGAAAGAATATCATTATTCCAAATAAATTTAAATTTCTTAGCCAGAAAAATTATATATCAACCAGGGTATTAAAAGAGCATGTGGATTTGCTCATGGAACCACAGTTGCTAATGGGGGTGATATGAGGGCTGGGACAATTACCAGAATAATAGAGGGCCAAATGTGGCAATTTTCCAGAAGGGGTAGGGTTAGGGTAGAAGTTGGACGTGGACAAAATTCTGATAAATGGAGATACTAACACTGGAGTATTACCCTCCAGGAATATTACAGGATGAGATTTTTAAGGGGGTGGTTTGTAAATGTTGGAAAAAGGAAAGGCCCCCAGGAGCCAATGCAAGTTCAGTATAAATAAGTCATGTCAAACAGAGCCCATTACCTTTTTTTTTTTTTTTTTTTTAATGAGGGTAGTTATAATGGTAGAACAGGAGAAAGTCACAGACATGTTTGTGTTTTTTAAAAATTGAGGTATAGTTGACACATTTTTGTGTGTTTTGATTTTAGCAAATGGTGTAAACAAAATTGTATTTAAATACAGAATGAAGAAATGTGGACCTAGTGAGAGTATACTTATCTGGGCAATTGATCTTGGTACCAAGACTGTGGAACAATGGCTGGAAATCAATTTCTAGAGGAGACAAAAATCAATATGAATTAAAGTAACGGCCTCCTCCTGATTCACAAATATCTGCTGCCTAAGTACAAATCATAAGGGCTGAAGCTAATGACTTGATTATGTGAAAAGGCTTGGTGTTTGGCTAATTAAATCGTAGTATGAATCAAGCATGTAATAACAATGTCAAAAAGTTCATGCAAGTTTAGGTTGCATTTGCACCTACATGTCCAGAACAAAGAAAGTACTAGGCTTCTCCCATTCAGTATTGGTAAAAGCCTCCATTTTAAGGAGGGGAGACCATGTTGATTTGGGAAAATCAAGTGGTAGACCCTGACACTTAGGCAAAGCAGGAGTTTAAATATTTGATGATAGCAATTGGCAGATGAAGTTGCAAAATACAGTATTAAGACCCATGAATCGGAGGTATACATAGGCAGACATTTCAGTTTAGTGGAAAGACGTTCTCATAATTCTTTAGAAGAGTTTAAATATAGACGAACTGGATAACAATGTAGGCAGATGATGTATGCTATAACCAGGATGTATCCGTGAGGATGGGAAGGAAGGGCATACATGTTTTATGTGTAGCAGGACTTGGTTGCTGGTGGCAAGCAGGGAATGAGAGAAAGACAGAATGCTTTGGGGAACAGTAAGTTCTCTGTGGCTCATTGATGAATTTGAGTTGCTTTTGTTTTATTTCCTCCCCTCTTTCAACCTACTGTCATCATCAGCCAGATTTCCTCCTTGTAACCGTGTTCATTCCATTGCTTTTATTCCCCTATTTTCAGAAAGCCTCCACTGAAATGCCTTGTGAATTCTTGCCCCACACAGTATCCCATTTGAAATTCAGTGAGCTATCCATTATTTGGGGACATGTCAACATTAATTTGACAAAAACAGGCATGAAGAAAGCAGGGAGCCCTGGGCATTCTGAACAAAGATGTGATATCAGTATTTACCATGCAACTCATTTGATTATAAGTCCTCTAGAAGCATGCCACAGTAATGGCCAGAAAAGCCCACAGAAGCAAAAGAATCGAGTTAAAGTTGAGAGTCTGCTGGTAAATAACCTGACTGTGCCATGACCTAAAACAGCGCTAATGGAAGAAGTTGTAATAAAAATTTAAAGAGAAACACAGAACTTGGCAGAGATGTATACACAGAATGGATTCACAAGATTCTTGGAAAATTGAAAAGGAGAGAGACCTGTAGGATTTCAATTATAGCTACCCTCCCCTACCGCCCTACACCCCAAACCCCCATATTTTGAATTTGTACTAATTTTGGAAGGCTCAAGGGCTTTGGAAAGATCATTTAAAATCCCGTTATTTCTGAAGTCCTACTAGCTAACTGCAGTTTCCTTATTTTGACAAATTAGTAATAAAAAGTGCTTCTTTACTGTAAGTCTCAAATGTATTTCTTAAATCTGTCTCTGGTTTAAAAAAAACTGTAAGATAGGCTTTTATCAAAAACATTCTAATAGCTCCTTCAAAAGGAAAATGCATTTACAGTTCCTTCTCCCAAATCACTTTTTGAAATGTGGATTAATGTGACCTGATAGATCATAATAATGACCAAAGAGCATTTTCATTAATTATAATGAGCAAACCAATAATATAGATCTTTACAATGTTAGTATGAATTAGAATATATCAAGACCATACTTGGAGCTGGAGTAAAATTTGACTGCTAAGTCCAAATCCCTTAAAATAAAAACACAAAATGAAAATTTTGACAGATCATTCAGTGGTGCTAATGTTATCACCACTATTTCATGGGTTTTAACACATAGTCTTAAGTGTTTTTAAAAAGTAAATACACTGTCTTGCGAAATAAGTCATAGGAAAGTTGAAGAAGACAGATGTGAATGAGCAGAGGTAATTCTGAGACTTTGAAAAGTGTTTTCCTTTTTCTTTTCATTTTTCTTGTTTGTTAAAGTCATTTCTAAAAGTCCCCCCAGGAAGTTGAGCATAAGGTGGAATTCCAGGGAATTAGGAGCCCTCTTCTGGTTCGGCTCTCAGTCCCCTGTGGGCTTTTTCTTTTAGGACCTCAGTCTCCTTATGTGAAAAGGCAGAAAAATCAGCAGATTTCCTCACTGGGGTGTTGTTCAGGGACTGCACAGTGATTGAAAAGCATTTCAGCTATCTTAAAAGCATATTCATAAAATAATAATATAGTGAGAAGCCTTATCTAAGATTTATGGATACTTACAGCTGGCAATACAGGTTGCAGGCACAGGAATAGCCAACCTTGAAATGACCAGAGCCCCACGTCGCTCGCCCCAGCTGCGCCCCTTCCTGTTCCCTTTCAAATGGAATCGGACGGTGTTGCCATCAGAAATGAGTTCTGTTCTCCGTAGAAGAGCTCACAGGGGCTTTTGTGACTCCGCCTCTAAGAAAGAGGCATTAGGTATCTACTAAATTGTCAGTGGGTTGAGAATGAATCCTACTCAGCAATATTATAAAATACCAACAGTACAGTCTATCAATTAATAAATATGTTGGGCACTTACTAACACTTGCTAATAGGATTTTCAGTTGAACTAGAAATAAGAACTATTTAAATTATGCACTATTTTGACTAAGCCACTATCAGCATCACTAAATTTTGCTGTGAAATTTTCATGGATTCATTCATTTAATATTTATTAATCAGTGTGCTTTGAGGAATACCAAGCAGTATATCTCAACGTTTCCCCTCACGGCCAAGAGCAGGAATACTGTTGCCTCTGTCCCCTGCACATTGTCTTGGTATCTGACAAATGTTAGTCCTGTAACCGCTGCTGGTTAGTTGAAGGAAAGAGTATCAGGCAGTGTGCAGTGTTTGGGGAGTTCCAGAGGCACTTACGGTAAACGTGATAGAGGAGTTCTGTTAGGATCCCAGTTCTCAACTCTGGTTGTGCATCAGAACTCCCTAGAGTGCTCTTTGGAAAAGTGAAGGTCTGAGGTGACCTTTTTGTGCTAATCTTGCTCTTGGTTAAAACCTGAATATGTTTAAATAAAGTTTATGAAGGTGACTCTAAAGTACAGCTAGTTTTAAGAGCCATTATCATTGAAAAATCAGGTTTATAATTTAAAATTAAAAAAAAATTTTTAGTGCTTATTCATTTTTGAGAGAGAGAGCGTGAGCAGGGCGGAGGGCAGAGAGCGAGAGAGACACAATTCCAAGCAGACTCCAGGCTCCCAAGCTGTCAGTACAGAGCCGGACACAGGGCACGAACTCACAAACGGGGACTATGACCTGAGCCAAAGTTGAATGCTTAACCGACTGAGCCACCCAGGTGCCCCTAGGTTTGTAATTTTAAAGGTGGTGGTGGTACATACCTTGAAGGGTACGTTTCACTAGGTACTGAAACCTATACCGTAAGGTATACCAATCCAGAAAACAGAACCAGTAGTATAGATACATACTACACACAGGTTCACACACATTCAAATGTGTATAGATAGTTGTATAGGGGCACAGAGTGAGAGAGCGAGGGACAGAGGATCTGAAGCGGGCTCTGTGCTGATAACAGGGAGCCTCATGTGGGGCTCGAACTCACGAACTGCGAGATCATGACCTGACCCAAAGTCCAGACGCCTAACCAGCTGAGCCACCCAGGCACCGCTGATTTATTAGACAGAGTTAGCTGAAGGAATTGGTTTATGCAGTTGTGGGATCTAATTCACAGAGCATGCAGACGGTAAGGACAGGGCTGCCTGCTGCCGTCCATGGGTGGAACTTCTTTCAGAGAAGCCTTAGGATTTTTTTTTTTTTTTAAAGATCAATCAACTGATTAGGTGAGTCCCACCCAGATCATTGAGAGTGATATCCTTTCAAGTCCACCACATGTACACAGTACCTTCACAACAACACCTAAATTAGTGTTTAATTTCATAACTGGGTCCTCGAGCCTGGCCAAGCTAACACACAACCTGTCCATCACAGTAGATATATTACAGAGGATATCCTACTTGGATGGACAACTGAATGGAAGTGGAGATGAGTAAGATGTGTCCAGTTTGTATCCATTTGATCTAGGCCAGTGGAAGGAGATGAAGTTAATTTAAGGCTAAATGTAGCTATATTGGACTAAGGATTTTGGACTTTTGAGCTAAAAGGACAAAGCAGTGCTATTAGCAGCACTATCCCAAAAGAATATTCTGTGATGATGGAAATGTTCTGTCTCTGTGATGGCCAGCACCGTAGCCGTTAGCCACGTGCAGCTGTGGAGACATTTGAAGTGTATTGGTTCAAAACCTGCTTGGGACCTTCCTGGGTAACATCTGAAAGGGACACCATACCTGAAGGAAGGGAGAGACTGAAGAAAGAGGCTACTCCAGTTTGGGAGCTGGAAGGTTTAAAGAGCAAGAGAACTTGAGGCTTTTCTTGGGTGGACCTAAACGCAGGAAGATCTCTACCTCCCACCCCGCCACCCGCCAGAATTTTCAAAGTTGATCTAGAAGCCTTAACTAGTTTCCGTCATGTATATTGACCAGATGGTCTGAATTCCACATCACTATCTCAAGGCTGTGTCCTTGGGGTAGCTTCTGGGAGCTTGCAAGGCAAGCGGAAAGTACTTTCCAAGGACGAAGGAGGGGGTGAGGAGCCTCCGAATGCTGGGGTCCAGCTCCTGGGTCAACCAGAGGTCATGTCCTCTCAGTGACCTACCCTAACATGGGGCTGGTGATACAGAGGAACTGAATTTGAATTTTTTAAGTTTATGTAGTTATTTTGAGAGGGAGAGAGTATGTATGCAGGCAGGGGAGGGGCAGAGGGAGAGAGAGAGAATCTCATGAACTCACACCACGAGATCATGACCTGAGCTGAAGTCAAGAGTCCGACACTTAACCGACTGAGCCACCCAGGTGCCCCAAAGAGGAATTTTTAATTAATTTTAGGTAGCTCCCTGTGGCTAGTAGTTACTGTTGTACAGTGCAGCTGAGGAGAGGTCAGTCTGGCAGGGAGTATACAGAATGCACTAGAAGCAGGGAAAGAAGGCAAGGAGTCCAGTGAGTAGACGAGTCCTGGGCAGTGCAGGACGAGGCAAGGAAGGCAGAGAGATGGGAAATGGAGGAGAAGGGAACCGATGAAGATCTTAGGGTTGGCCGCGTCTTCACCTCCTTGCTTTCCCCTTGTCGCCCGCCTGAGCCCTTGCTATCAGGCAGATGTCCGCAGCTCCTCTTTTCTCACTGGCTGCCCTCACACCGGCTTCCTTAGCTTCAGTTACCACAGAGCTCTGGGTTAACAGCTCCCAAGTTTCTACCTACAGTCATAGCTCGTTCCTCTCAACCTCAGGCCCCTGATGTCTCCACTTGGAAATCTCACAGGCTCTTATTAGTCTCCCCTCCTACCTGTACTGCTTTTCCAGTTTTGTGTGTTCTGGTTAATACAATCACCATCCTCTCAGCTGCTCAAGCCAGAAACCTCAGACTCCTCCTGACATTGTTTCTGACCTGCTGTTCTTTAAAATCATTTATGTATGTATGTATGTATTTATTTATTTTGAGAGATGGAGCATGAGCGGGGGAGGGGCAGAGACAGAGACTCCCAAGCAGGCTCTGTGTGGTCAGTGCCAGAACCCGATTTGGGGCTTGAACCCACGAAACCATGCTGTCATGACCTGAGCTGAGATCAGGAGTGGGATGCTGAACCGACCGAGCCGCTCAGGTGCCCCTAACCTGTTATTTCTAAGTGTAAGGTACAGCTTACCTGTCCCTTGGTCTTCATTTCTGTTGCTACCCCCTCAGACTAGGTCACTGCCTTTCTTCCCTGGACTCTCACAGTCTCCCATCACCACTTGTGCCACCCCCTGTCTCTATTCTCTAACCACGCCTTGAAAAACAGAAATCAGATCATTTTTTCTGTGATGCGTAATGTAATTTCCCCCCTGTTGCTTTATCTGTAATATTCCAAAATATCACAGGATAAAGGATTAATTAATTTCGGTTGATTTATTTAATAATATTTATCCATTTTGTATTTCTATAACCCTATTAAGCAGGTACTATTGGGAAATATCACTGAAATATCCCTTGGGGCATATATTCTAGTGAGAGAAACAGACATTAGTCAAATAATTACATGAGTAACTACACAATTAAAATTGTGAGATGTGACATTTAAGGAGGAATATAAAGTGCTATGAGGGTATGTGAGGAGGAGACCTAAGCTAGCCAGGGAGCTCAGGGAAGGGCTTCATAAAGAGGAGTTGGCCAAGGAAAGGGAGAGATTCTAGAGAGTGGGGGCCACGTGTGTAAAGAGAGAAGGGAAATACTTTGCTTCAGTAGAATACAATGTAATGATTAAAAATCTTAACGGAATAAAGAACCTGACAACTGCGTTGGGATGGAATGCGGTCTTAAATTTTCCAGGCCATCTGGAGCAGCAGCTTTTGGAAACCAACAAGTCTGAACCTTTATTAACTTGAATAAGATGGTTCTGTTAAACATTTTGACTTAAATGTGATCTCAAGTCAATACAGCATGTATCTGTCAGCTTGCTTTCCTGGAGGTCATAAGTTAAAAACAAAAAGCAGGATTTTTTTCCTTCATTGTTAAAATCCAATGAAAATGATAGTCTGTATACATAAAAATAGGTGACATACTCTACAGGTATTGTATCATACTATTATAATTTATATAATGCAAAATTAAGAGCCAGAATAAATGGTATAAAATGGTGGCTCTAAAGGTTTTATATTCTTACACTTTATACTCTTAATGAAGTAGGGACCCCAAAGAGCTTTTCATGTGGGTATGTTGATATTTACTATAGTAGAACTTAAGACTGGAAAAAAATTAAATGTATTAATTTATTTAAACATAACCAATAATCTCAATATACAGTAACAAAATATTTTAATGAAAAGTAACTATTTTTTTAAAACAACAACATTAGTAAGAAGGGTGGCTTTGCTTTAGGTATTTTACACATCTCTTTAAGAGAAGGCAGCTGGATTCTTATATCTGTTTCTGTAGTTGAAAGTTCCAGTATGTTGTTTCGGTTGAAGTATATGAAGCAGACCCAGCCTTACACAGATAGGTGGTGAGAAAACAGATGAGTTATTTAAAGCCTTTTCAGGTAATTGTAGATATTCTTTGACACCACATCAAAACTTGACAGGTAGTAGTGTCTTAAAGGTTGGTTTTAATATAGAATGTGAAACCATATCAACAAATTTTTGTATATTAAAAACCTTTCTTGCATTTTGAATGGATCTTTACCCAAGTGTAATTTTTATCACTATGCTTGAGTTGAAAACATTGATTCACTGAGTTAAGTAGCTCTTCAAAATGTTGACCCATTTCGTTATACAAGATGAAAAAAAAAAAAGTTAATAGCCCCAGTCTCACCAGGGAAGCTAATGAATATGGGGGAGCTGTGAAGTTCACAGTGGTGAATATAAGTTGTCTTAAATTCTAATACTTGTTTGGAAGCTCGAATTTTATCATAAGCCATAAATACTGTCAGTTCTTTTTCCTAAAATGACAGTTTCACTTTGTTCATTTTCTGAAAAATATCTACCAAATATCCAAGTCTATACAACTGAATTTTGTTAGTTATCTGTCAAGTAAAAGTGGTATCTGTGGGAAAAAAAAATGGGCAACTGAAAAATTATATAAGCACTTTTCCTCAGGACAACCATCCTGCTATCTTGTGCATCAGAAGTGCTTTATGGGTACTTCCATTTCTTCACACAGAATATTGAAAAGCCAGGTACTCAAGGGTCAGTATTTAATACAATAGTTATTGTTACAGCTTCATCAAGAACATTCCTTTTTTTTTTTTTATTTTTAAAAATTTATTTATTTTGAGAGAGAGACAGAGTGAGCCAGGGAGGGACAGAGAGAGAGAGGGAGAGAGAATCCCAAGCAGGCTCCACACTGTCAGCACAGAGCCCATTGTGGGGCTAGAACTCATGAACTGTGAGATCGTGAGCTGAACCAAAAACCAAGAGTCGGACACTTAACTGACTGAGCCACCCAGGTGTCCCTCATCGAAAACATTCTTCAGTGAAGTGACTCTTTATGTGGTGGTAAAGAATATGACATCTAGGACAGTTAGGTGCCACAGCTGAGGTTACTAAGACTCTGGCAGTTTTACTCCCCAGTGTTTTTGCACCATAATAGCAGGTGTTAACACAGTGAGGAAAATAGATAACATCTTAGTATTAATAAAAATGGTTGTGACCCTATGGGCCACCTGTAAAGGTCAAAGGAATTCCCAGAGGTCCTCAGAACACACATACTTTGGCACAGATAGTAGTGTAATAAGGGAGAAAGAAACAGGAACCCATTGTTAGAAAGGCTTCATGACCGAACGGACTTAGAGCAGAAGTAAGATTTTGATAGGTGGGAAAGGGATTTTAGGAAGAGGAATCATGTGAGTAAAGGAGTAGAGTCAGGAAGGACAATGATGTGACCAAAACACTGATTAGAAAGGATGGTTGGGTTGGAGGGTTAGGAATGGGGAGTGAGTGATCATTAATAAAATATGGGATATGATGAGATTATGGGGGAATCTTGAATATCTGTCAGAAAAGTTTGCACTTTTTCCAGAAGTCACCGCAAGTAACTGAAGGCTTTTGAATCCTATGACTTGAACATGTTGGTTTAGGACCCTCTATATGGTGGAAGTGCGTAAGGTGAATTAAGGACAGTCAGGACAACTGGATGCAAGGAGATTGATTGGAATATTAAGTTAATTTGTGAGTGGCAAGAATACAGACTGGAGAGATGGCAGTAGATGGACCAGAGTGAAATGTAGACGAGTTGCTTCAAAGATAGAAGTGATATGAGAACTAAAGAAAAAGTCAGAGGTTACCTGCATATTATATTTTATAACCCCATTTCCTTGCCAAGGACATTGTTAGGGAAGTGAACAAAAACTGAGTGTTTCTATATAAGGTCTCACATGAGACTTTCTCCTGTCCCCCAAATCAGAATGCTTTCCTTTTTTCTGATAACAAGAACTGGATCATTGAACACATTTCCTTTTTGCCCTGCGGCCAGGAGGCTTTTTAAAATCATAACAATTACAATTGTCCCAGTGGTTAGTACTTTATCTTCCTTCTACTTTCTCTGGCCTGATTCTCCCTCTCTCTTTTTATAATCCATTAGTCTTATTATTTTCATTCTATTTAATGCCAGATATCAGAAAACCTCTTTTGAAAGAGATTGACAGTAGGAGAGTCTTTTTGGGGTCCCTGGTGCCAATTCCAGTGTGAAGAGGGAGTATCTCCACCTCCCAAACACTAAGTAATTCTTGGATACCAGTTGGGTATCAGCGAATTCAAGTCAATTCTGACATTATCCACCAGGAGATAGCATCAGATTGCACAGGTTAAGGACTCAGTCCTACAAAATTGCCTTCCAAGCTCCACTTCAGACCCCTGTGGTAAACCTCAGGCTGTTACTGGTGCTTCTGACCAAGTGGCTACATATTGGAGGTTCCAACAACCTCCTTTCTAGGCTCGATTAATTTGCTGGAGTAGCTCACAGAACTCGGGGAGACATTTACTTATATTTACCAGTTTTTTAAAGTATATGAATCAGCAACCAGATGACGAGATATGAGATGGGGCCAGGTCGGGGGAAGGAGCATGGGGTTTCTTTGTCTTCTCTAGGTGTATGACCCTGCTTGCTTCTGTGTGTTCCCAATCCAGAAGCTCTCCAAACCCAGTCCTTTTGGTTTTTATGGAGGCCTCATTGCATGGCCATGATTGGCTAAGTCTTTGGCCATCGGCTGATTCAAACTCCAGCTTGTTTCCCCTCTGTGGGGGTGACGGGGGGGAGCCTGATAGTTGCAACTCTGTAATCACATGGCAGCCAGTCCCCCACCCGGGGTTGGGGTCCAAAATTCACCTTCATTAATAAGACACCCATTTTGCCTTTATGTCTCTGAAGCATTTTCAGGAATCGTGGATGCTTCTTAAATCATTATATCACAGGGAGAAGAATATAATAATGATTTTAACCCTTCACATATTTTGTTCATTGATAGGATAGGACTCTTCACATCAGTCACATTTTACTGAGAACCTTGAGAAAGCTACAAAGACTCTGACATCAAAAACCAAAGCACCGAAGTTAAATTTCAAAGAAATTAAATAAATTCATTCAATCTGGTTACTCAGTTCAGAACAGACAAGAAGCAGCAAATAAAAAGGTAGTGAAATGACTATTAAAAGTAGATAAAGTGATACCAAAAGAAATGACCCTTCTTAATCAGAATAATATCAAAATGCAGGTGCAAATTCCTCAGGATTACAGATTATTGAATGCACCCAACACAGCTAGTAATTAATAAGGAACTGTTATATGTTAGAGAAAACTAATAGTTCGCATTTCTTGACCTTTTATTATGTTCCAGGCTCTGTGCTATTGCTTTTCATGTATCATTGTACTTAATATTCCCAATAAATTTCTTTCTGTGATTTTCTCTTTTTCACAGATGAATAAATAGTTTTAAAGAAGTATATACACAAAGGTACACTGCTTGGGTAGAGTTGTGTTTTGAAATTGGCTCAGCTGGATAATAAAGTCCATGTTCTTAATTCTTACTTGGGGCTCCCTTCATGTTTACCTCCTTAATAGTAATAGTAACTAAGTGTGTTCGGTATCCTCTTAAAAGATCTCAAGGCATACTATGTAATGTATTTGAGAAAATTAGAGCATAAAAAGGCTGAAGTAACCGTTTTTATTTTTAAAATTTTTAACGATTATTTATTTTTGAGAGAGAGAAAGCACAAACGGAAGAGGCAGAGAGAGAGGGAGACATAGAATCTGAAGCAGGCTTCAGGCTCTGAGCTGTTAGCACAGAGCCCAGTGCAGGGCTTGAACTCACAAACTGAGAGATCATGACCTTTTTTAATTGGTATAAGGTTGATTTAAAAATACATTTGCTCAGAGCACTTAATTTCTTGAAAATTTCCAACAGTGGACAGGAAGAGGTTTGTAAAGTATTACTTATTATCTACAGTCAGTTTCAAACATTTTTGTGCCATTGTTTTATTTAAAAAAATTTTAACGTTTTTATTTATTTTTGAGAGATAGAGACAGAGTGCTAACAGGGGAGAAGCAGAGAGAGAGGGAGACACAGAGTCCGAAGCAGGCTCCAGGCTCTGAGCTGTCAGGACAGAGCCTTAGGTGGGGCTTAAACCCACGAACTGTGAGATCATGCTCTGAGCCGAAGTTGGACACTTAACCGACTGAGCCACCCAGGTGCCCCATTTGTGCCATTGTTTTGAATGAGTCCTATGTTGTTTTTTTTAATTTTGTTTTGGAAACCTGTGCATTCTCATTTTCATACCACAAAGAACAGCCATTTTTGTAAACTGCTAGTGAGCTAAAAGAGAAAAAGTCATTATCTCCATAAAACACTAACTGATATGCAAGGTCGCAATTCTTTGCTGGGCACTAGACGCTCTTTCTTCTCTTGCTTTGAATGAGTTTGTAAACATCAGTTGTCAGGGAAGTCGTCTGGGAAGGTTATGGACAATGGAAACACGGGACATAACAGTCCTTGAGGGAGTGACTGTTTATGACAGAACTCTAGTGGTGCAAACTCGGAGCAGCTGAAAAGCTAAAAATAACCCTGGGGCAGTTCTTAGACTAGAAATGGAAACATCCTGTGAAAGATGAAGAGCCTCTGGGAGTGACGGATTGTAACTTTAAGGGAGTCTGCAAAAGAAGGATTATACATGATCCTAGTAAAGAGCATGACTCATTGCCTCAGTTAGTTAGCTTCCTCAGCCTGGCAGTCTGAATAGCCAGTTTGAAACCTTTTTCTTTTCATTCTCAGATTATAATCACCTTCTGGGGGTCGGGTTTTCATTCACAAGTATACACATTCAGGGACTGGTAACCCAGGTCATGTGTGTCTCAGGTAACTAAGAAAGGGGGGAGTAGTTCACAGCCATGGATTTGGTGAATGGTAATTACCAGTAAATATTTTTGAATTGGAACCTAACCAGCTAGTTTCCCAAGAACTGAAACTGCATGTGTGAAAGCCAGTTGAAATGTGGTTGACTAAGGAATTAGGAGGGTAGTGGGAAGGAAACCTGTGGTTATGAAGTCACGTGAAAATTATTGTTCCTTGAGACTAATGATCTGGACGCTGTGTTTGGAATATTGTGAAAGTCCACTAAATCATGAGGGATCTGGTTGTAGCAATATTATTTTGGTTCTGATTCTAGAATATAAGGCTGGGAGTTATTTCTTAAAGGTCCAAAAGGTGTAATCTAGGACAGCCATTTTGCCTAGGGGGGAAGCCTATAGAATATTTTCTTCAAGAGGTCATACAAACTGAAGATGCTAATAGATTCAAAAAATGTTTTTTTAAACACTTTTGTTTTTTAAATATTTATTTTTTGAGACAGAGAGAGACAGAGCTTGAGGCGGGGAGGGGCAGAGAGAGAGCAAGACACAGAATCTGCAGCAGGCTCCAGGCTCTGAGCTAGCTGTCAGCCAGAGCTGGACGTGGGGCTCGAACCCACGAACCATCAGATCATGACCTGAGGCAAAGTGGGACGCTTAACTGACTGAACCACCTAGGCGCCTCTCAAAGAATTTTTCAGAGTGTTAAATACGTAATGTGATATTAAAGCAAAAGCAAGTCACTTTGGGGATGTTGAACCCTTAAGAAATTAGCCTCTGGGAGGATAATCATTCCTTCTCAGAAATATCCTCTTACACCATTTGTCTTGTTTTTATCACATCTATCACTATCTTTTTAAGACTTTGTTGGGAATATTTTGCAGCCTAATCTCCCCTACATTTCACCAGTGTTACCATTATCAGATGAGAACTGTGCAAACAGGTGATGGCTCCTTCTAGAAAAGGAAGACTATGACAATAACCATTATAGGCATTTTCGCACTTTTTTCCTTTTCCTTTTGTGACTTATTCTTCTTTTCTGCAGATCACCTTTAAACATGGCTAACCACGGGGTTTTAAAATGGTGGGAAGATAGGATATTAAAAAAAAAAAAAAAAAAAAAATAATATAAGTTTATTCATGTTAATAAAAATCCAGATCCCAAATCCCATATCTCACCGTGCGGTTAAGGAAAAGGTTCATCCAGGGGCGCCTGGGTGGCTTCGTCGGTTAAGCGTCTGACTTTCGCTTCACGGTTTGTGGGTTCGAGCCCCGCATCGGGCTCTGTGCTGACTGCCAGCTCAGAGCCTGGAGCCTGTTTCAGAGTCTGTGACTCCCTCTCTCTCTGACCCTCCCCTGCTCACGCTGTCTCTCTCTCTCTCCTAGAAATAAATAAAACATTAAAAAAAAAAAAAGGAAAAGTTTCAACCAGAGTCCCTCCCCTAGGAGGAGCCTGCTAACTGGGCATCTTCCTGCAATCTCCCTGAAACCCTAGTTACTTAACTCCTTTTAAGGAAGTTGTATTTTAAGGTCATTAAAAGTTCTATTTTCGTATTTCCTGAAGCTTGCTTCAGAAATTTGAAGAATATTTAAAGCCGTATGAGAACTTTATTTGATCAAACTACTGTTTCCTTGGCATGGGCTGGAGGGGAATATTTAACAATAATTATATGCTGAAGGCATTATGCCTTTATACTTACCCAGCATCTTAAATGTGATTTTCTAATAATAGGACTCCAGAGTTTATTTTAACACAAGCAAAAAGAAACAAAAGCAAAATGCATGTACCAAATGAGAAGGCCTCTGACATGTGAACATTCCCTTGTGTGTATAACCAAAAATAAATAAATAAGTAAAAAAGGAGCAACAGCATTTTCAGGACTTATAAATATAGTGAACCATATCCCTGTTGACAAATGATGGAAACTAGTAAGTTTAGCTCTTTGGGAACTGGGTATAGTCATTTACAAATATAAAATAGTGAGACTGTTTTTTAGGAATTTGTACATCAATTTTTAACTTTCAACAAAAATCATTTATAAACTAAATAAGTATTAAGTTCTGAAAAAAATTTTGAGTAAAAATATGTAACTGATATTTGTTAGTTCCAAGGTGGCCTGGAAGCTATAAGGGAAAGTAGGTCAGTCTGGGGCAGTGATCTCTAAAATTAGTATTGGCACGTTCCAATTTCATGTCTGAATCTCAGACAACATGTAAACATTATTGAACCCAGGACTGATTGACAGTACCCTTAAATATTTGTCCCTTTTCCTTTTGGGGACTTACTTGGTAATTTTATGGACCCGTTTTATATCGCCGTTCATCGACTTGCCTCATTTGCCTGCATGGTTTTTAGGATCTCATCAGTAAAACCCAAGAGAATCTACTGAATAGGGATTAAATAATGAGAGTTCATTTAGGACAACAATGGTAATTGGCATTTCACAAAAACAGTAATTCATTTGGGCAGTACCCATAAAAATTTTGGCACTCTCTAATTAAAAAGTGCAAATGAAAAAAAAAATATTTTGACTATCAAGGGGAGAGTAAAACTAACAGAAATTTAGTAAGGGTGGGAAAGGCCACTTTCATGTACTCTGCTGATGGAAGTGTTCATCTATTATAAATACTGTGCATGACAATTTAGCAATGTATGTATCAAAAGCTCCTGAAAAAGCCGTGCCACTTAAAATCTGCTTCTAGAATTTAGCCTAAGGAAATAGTAATTGAACATGTGCACAGATACATATGTACAAGGATGCTCATTGCAGCAGTGTTTATAAAAGCAGCAAATTGGAAACAATTTATGTGTTCATCAGTGGAGGAAATGTTTATATTGTAGTGATTAAGCATGATGCAGAGCTTTAATATCAAGCTAGAAAAATGTCTGTGATAGATGTTTATAAAACAGTATGTAGGGTATGGTACTATTTTGGGGTATGTGTGTGTGTATGAGAGAGAGAGAGAGGGAGAGAGAGAGAGAGGGAAAACCTGAAAGGATGCAAAATATTAAGCTCAGCTCAGCTCTATGAGGTTGAATTACATATGATTTCTGTCTTTTCCTTTTTCCTTTGCTGCATCTTCAGAATTTTTTGGCAATATATACTACTTTTATCATTAGGGAGAAAAAAGAAGTTATTTTTATTCTAAGAAAAAAGTAAACGGAGCTAATGCTACCTGCAATGCTCAGCAGAGGACTCAGGGTGAACAAGACTTGGCCACTAGCCTTCAGAAGTTAATAGTGTGGTTGACAGAGTGGGGAAAGAGACTGTGATTTGTACACATATCGTTCTGGTTCACTCTTGAGTACACTTTGATCATTATAGTGTCACCATGAAGGGATGTTCATGGAACATCTAATACTCTAAAACCCAAACTAGAGTCCTCGCTTCTGGATACCCCTTCCTCCTTCAATGGGCCCTCTGTCCACCGCACTTCCCTTCCATCAACATTCCTGAATGCCAGTCAAAAGACGTGCTTCCTTATCCCCTGTAATACACCAGTTACTGAGCTGACTTCCTCCTCGGCTCCCTTGTGTGTCCATGTATTTTTCCTTATCCCTGTTAACAGGTTATTTCCTCTTCTTCCACCCTGCTCCCCACAATACTAGTCTTTCCACCTTCAGCATCGAGCCTTCCGTATGGGCAGTGCTTGCCATTTTTCTTTCTACTTTGCATTTTCTCACTATTACATGTCTTATGGGCCAAGGAGGAGATCTCCTCAAAGGGAACAATTGGTCCTGGTCTCTTCACTTTGTGCACAGTTGTATAAAGTGAAAAAGCCACGCTTTGAATCTGCCTGCACTCTCCCACAGTTAGGAAAAACACTTCAGAGTATATCTCATTTATAACTATATGGCATGCAGATAAAATTTCATTGTGCTCTGTGTTTTGTGAGATCTAAATATTTACACCAAGGCTTTTGCTTCTAAAGTTTGGTTTCCCTAGAACTTGCTATGTGCATGGATTCACGGTTTACTGAAAAATCAAAGATCCAATATTTTCACTTTAGTTCTCTGCCATGATTAAAGTTTGCTTTATTCCCCTGTTGTGTCCTTGGATTTAGTTAATTAGTTTTGTTTTACTTAAGGTGATGTTAAAGACTGCAGAGAACCACATGTTTTTTTCCACATTCACATATCAGTTCTTTAATTGTGTGAGTGTTTTGATATTATTTATTTTTCGTAATGTAATTCCTCAGCTATTATTGTTAGATATTAAGCCTTTTTTTTTTTTTTTTTTGCACCCTGCTTCGTATAAAGGTCAACACCATTATCCAAATAAGCTTGGACTATTCTCCAGTATCGTAGTAAGTAATAACTGTATCAGGGCAGAAATAGACTATTTGAAAATTCTGGAGATACAATCAGATTATCACTTGCTGTCCAAGGTAAGTTTTAGGCACCCTTACACATAAATAAGAGTTTGAGCAGAAATCCCAGTTAGACTGCTTTTTATGCAGATCTTGGACAAATAACTTAAATTTAGCATTTTAAGCTCTCGGAATAGATACCTCTGTTGTGGAATGGAACTTCCAGTCTTGTTTTTTGCAGGGTTATTTGAGGACCTGATTTGCGGACACTTGAGAAATAAGAGATTGAACAAATGTTAAGCAGCAAGTTGTGCCGTGGATTTTCCAAGTGCTGATATCAGGGATTCCAGGAGGTGTTTAGTAAGATGGGCCGCTCACCTAGAACCACCCCAAATGCCACAGAGCAGTGACACTCAGGCAGCTGTTTACCAGGTCTTCTCTTACCCTGGCCCTTCTGTCTCCAATGAAAAGAGAGACTTCTTCGTGTCACCCTTCGTTTACCTGAAGCATCGATTCAAGGAGAGGTCTAATGCCTCATTTCAATCAAAGATTACTTATGAGCAATTTTTCTATTAAGTAATTACCAGACAGTGCTCATCTTTGGACTTGTCTTTGTGTCCACTAGGACATTCTTTCGCAATCATTTGTCCTGTATTATGGAGGTCTGAACCGGCTCCAGGGACGGGGCCGGCAACCACTCATACTTCTCAGCGAAGAGCAAAACATTTTCATGTTCCTAACTTAACAACTGTAGCTTGAAAGCACTGGGCACAGTATTTTGTAGCGTGCATTTTTTATCCTGATTTGGTTACAGAGGATCTGCCCTGTGGGGCTCTTGTTTAAGGTTCCACTCCATAAATAAGAGGAGGAAAGAAGCCAGCTGAGAGGAGGGAGGCCTGGAAAAAGTCATTTGAATGAATCACACCTGACCTCCCCTCTTATTCCCTCTCCTGTTCTCAGCCAAGCTGTTACTGCTCGGACGCAGGTCTCCTCTGCATCCCCAGCATGAAATGCCAAAGTCAGAGGTGGTCAGCACCTCAACCACCACAGTGGTTGGCAGCACGGTTTTGATATGGTGACATGGAATGTGGGTGGGGTTTTTTTTCTGTAGCTTTTAACTTTCAGTACAGCGTTAGGTCAGGGGGCTCCCCATGAGTAAGTGAATGCTTGGGAGGAGGGGGGATCTAGTATCATCGGAACCAGAGAGGGCATTGGGTGTGAACAGGTAGAATATAGTATAGACTCCAAACTGTAATCAGATATTTACTTGATATTTTTTCAGAAAGAAGTATTAACAGCTACAGACTGTTTATTTCCTTGACATTCAGACATTTGCCTAAGATCCTTGTGCATTCTTCCTAGTGGGGAAGTCAGTAACCATACAGAAGCCATGATCTCTAAAATAATTTTACCTGGGGCACCTGGGTGGCTCAGTCGGTTAAGCATCTGACTTCGGCTCAGGTCATGATCTCATGGTTCGTGGGTTTGAGCCCCACGTCGGGCTCTGTGCTTACAGCTAGCTCAGAGCCTGGAGCCTGTTTCGGATGCTGTGTCTCCCTCTCTCCCCTGTTCATGCTGTCTCTCTCTCTCTCAGAAATAAAACACTTTAAAAAAGTAAAAAATAAATTAATAAAATAATTTTACCTGATAAGTTTTGAACCTTCTCTTCAAGTGTTTTTAAATTTAAGCTGCTGAACAGGAAAAGTTGGCTTTCAGGGTTTTTTTTTTGTTTTTGTATTTTGTTTTTATTTAAATTCCAGTTAGTTAACACAGTGTAATATTAGTTCCAGATGTAGAATTTAGTGACTCATCACTTCCTTACAATGCCTGGTGCTCATCACAAGTGCCCTCCTTGTTACCATTCCCCTCCACTTCCCCTCCAGTAATCCTCAGTTTCTTCTCTTTAGTTAACAGTCTGTTTTCTGGTTTGCCTCTCTCTCTCTCACTCTCTCTTTTGTTTCCCCTATGTTCATCTGCTTTGTTTAATTTCCATATATGAGTGAAATCATATAGTATTTCTCTGACTTATTTCACTGAATATAGTACTCTCTACCTCTGTTCACGTCGTTGCAAATGACAAGATTTCATTCTTTTTGATGGCTGAGTAATATTCCATTATCTGTTTATCTATCTACCTACCTACCCACCGCATCTTCTTTATCCATTCATTATTTGATGGACATTTGGGCTCTTTCCATAATTGCTATTGTTGATAGTACTGCTATAAACATTGGGGTGCATGTAGCCCTTCGAATCAGTATTTTTGTATCCTTTGGATTAATAGCTACCTAGTAGTGCAATTGCTGTATCCTAGGGTACTTCTTTTTTTTTAACATTTTGAGGAACCTCCATACTGTTTTCCAGAGTAGTAGCACTAGTTTGCATTCCCAATAAACACTGAAAGAGGGTTCCCCTTTCTCCTCATCCTCATCAACACCTGTTGTTTCTTGTGTTGTTAATTTTAGCCATTCTGATAGGTGTGAAGTGGTATTTCATTGTAGTTTTAATTTGTATTTCCCTGATGATAAGTCATGTTGAGCATCTTTTCATGTGTCTGTTAGCCATCATGTATGTCTTCTTTGGAAAAATGTCTGGTTTTGGAATTTTTGTATTTCATCTTGATGCCATTTGACTTGGTAGAAAAGAGTAAAGATAAGATTTTGAGTAGGTACCAAGAAAGGCATAGAGGTCAGGACTTGAATAATTCATCACTGAATGATCAGTTATTTAAAGACGTTTATCGGTATTTATCCCGAGAGACTGTTAAAATTTTACTTCATATAAAGACAGATATCATATGTTTTCATTCATATGTGGATCTTGAGAAACTTAACAGAAGACCATGGGGGAGCGGAAGGGGGAAAAATAGTTACAAACAGAGAGCATGGGAGGCAAACCATAAGAGACTCTTGAATACTGAGAACAAACTGAGGATTGATAGGGGTAGAGGAGAGGGGAAAGTGGGTGATGGGCGTGGAGGAGGGCACATGTTGGGATGAGCACTGGGTGTTGCATGTAAGCCAATTTGACTATAAATGGTATTAAAAAATAATAAAATTTTCCTTCATATAAAGCAAAACTTTAGGAGAGGAATTACTTTTTAGTTCTCTGTTATTTCTGTGTTCTTTCAGTGTCCTGTTGGGTGAGTTAGGCCTATAGTGGAAATATTACTGAAAAATGGAGCCATAAAAAAAAACAACAAAGTAGTTTTGTTCAAATCACTCTTTTAAAATTCAGACCAGATTTCTTGTTTGCTACGTATTCTTTCCAACCCTGCACTGAGTTCCTTCCTTTCTCCCAGTTGCTTAGTAGAGAGTCTTCTGCCAAGCAATAGGAAACCTGGACTTGACAGCAGCACGCTGGCACCCTTCTCCCTGGCATTGCATTCCACTAAAACCATATCAGAGTTTGACCTAGTTATTTCACACAGACAGCTGTTGTCAAGTCATTGAGGCTTTCCTCCAAACAAAGGATCATGGTCTTCTGCCACAGAGGAAAGACATGCATGCAGACCAGACTGTCCGGGAGCTGCCAGCCAGCCTGTGTAGCCAAGCAAGGGCCACACGAGGGAGAGTGCCTAGAGCTGTGTGCAGGTGCAGATCTCATTCCAGACCTCCTCCTTCACACCTTCAATGATCCTGCTGGATACCATCAAAGCAACAGAATGTGGACTAAAGAGAACAAGTGGCTTTTGTACACTTTGCAAACATCTGTAATGATGATTGGGTTTAAGTGACTAGATTCCACCCCACACCACCTTCCCCTTTGTCACCGCAAGGAAATTATTCATTTATCCCCCCCTCTGTGTAAAAGTTTCCTCTAGCAACTGCCCTGGTTGTCACCAATAGTAACATCTTCATTGAAAGAAAGCTAAATGGAAGGAGCCGGAAGGACTTTGTAGCTGAAATGAAAAAGACAGGGCTTAGCATTTTTGTATAGCTTTAAATCCTTTTCAAGTTAATGGGTGTTAATAGCTAGAATTGTAAATAAAAGAAATGGGGAGTGGCCCCAGCCTAAGACACTGGTGTGTCTGTTGTCCTGGCCCCTCCCTGCTCCCTGGCTAGGGAACATCTCAAGGCAAAGTCACACTGTGTGTGGGGACTTTGATGGAGGTGTGCTGAGTTAGGCCAGCAGCACCTGCTCCACAGGTGAAGGAGCCTGCTAAATGGGAGGCGTTTTGAATACTAGCAAGAAACCTTCCCCCGCTCCCTGGTGGAAAAGACAGGAATGACAAGTATCAGGCTGTATATGCTCAGCAAAAGATATGTCCTTCAAAACTGGAAAGAAAAGGAGGAAGGGGTGCTGGTAAAATTAGGTGACTTTTAAAAAATTAATTGATAGTAAATGCAGAAAAGAATTAATTGCATTTAATGATTAAATTCCATTAAAGGACTGCAAAATGCAATTTCCCCATGAGTTTTTAAAGAAAAAAAGAAGTTAAAAAATTTTTAAATTACTTATTAGTTAAAAGGTAGTTTGATTCTTAAACAGCAACAAAATTCACATAAGCATCCTGATGAGCTGTGTGAGAAACACAAATGCACGTCTCTGCTTAGAGCAAATTAAAGTAATTCTATCCAAATCCACATGGTAATAAAGATTGCTTTACTCTGTTAGGCCTGTGTACTGCCGTTATTTCCTTATTTTTAAGCCATAAGGGTTTTATGCTCTGAACTGAAGCCTCATTTATTTATTGTTGTTGCCAGAGTCATTTGTTTATTTGTTTTGTTTGCTAGGAGGGAAGGGGTATCTTTTGTGGATTCGGGAACAGATACCAACAACCATTGTAGCTTTTGTGTTTATCGAAGCATCATCTGGCATATGTTTAAGGTTATAAAGTGATACCTTCTTAACGTGGTGAGATCAGAGAGAAGTCATGAAAAATGATGAAAATACTGCTTAGGAAGGATGGAATTTTCATAAATAGTGCTTTGTCTTAGATTTTTCTTCTTTCTAAATGAACTTCAGTCCTTCAGATTGGCCCCTCTGGTTATCGTGTTGATTTGCAAACATGATTCTCCTTTGCTGTTTGAGGAGGGAATAATTCTGATATGATTGCGTTTATGTAAATAATACTGATATTTTCCCATGTGTTTGGAGAATAATCCTAAACTGCTTAATTCAATGACTTCTTTCACCCAGAACAGACTCTGCAAAGATTGTGGTGACCGTGACCTCTTAGTTAAAAGTAACTAGCAATGGATTTCTCTTGCTCAGTAAACATGCTGATGTATCTATTAAAGCTAGAAAATAAACACTTATAATTTGACACTTTGAAAAAATTAAAATTTGTTTTTCCACACAGGAAGAATTTAATGGAAAACCTGACTCCCTCTTTTTTAACGACGGTCAGCGAAGGATCGACTTTGTTCTAGTGTATGAAGATGAAAGTAGAAAAGAAACCAATAAAAAGGGTTCAAATGAAAAACAAAGGGTAAGTTTTTTGTGTGTGCTATTTTCCTTTTTATTTCTTATAATATCATGAAATGAAAAAAAATAAAGTGCTATTTTTATGTAAGCAATACAGTGAAACTGGTATTTGAAATGTGATCTACCAAACATACCTTCATATTTTCTCTGCTCATCATTCCCTCAAGGCATGTTAACAGATTTTTTTTTTTTTTAATTTGAAGCAGAAACTTCCTCTGGCTCTTAACCTCGGCCAAAGGCAGACTTTCTTCCAAGGAATTTCATTTTCTTTCTGTAGAAGAGATTTACATTAAAATCCTACTTGGGTATTTGCAACCAGGTGGGAAGGAACGCTAATGATTAGGAAAGGCAGCCTTCAGTGTGCTCTCACTTTTGGATGCTGTGTGCGTTTTGCATATTGTCTCACTTAATTTTTACAATAACCTTTGAGGTGCCTTCTGTTATCCTACCGTTGTAGATGATCGATCGATTGACCCTTAGGTTGACCGATTGGCCAAGGTCATTGACTCTAGTATGAGAGATAGTGGAGCTATGGTTCAAATTCTTGTCTTGAATTTAGAACCTGTGTAGACACCTCTCCCATTTTCTGTCACTTCCCTTCCTTATTTTTCATCCATTGCCACTCAAGCTGCTCCTTCCTCCGTTTCCTATTCTTCAAGTTTTCTTAAGTAACAAGACTATTTTTATTTTGAGATATTAAACCATTTAGTAGGCTAGGGTTATAACAAATACCTGGATCTCCTTTACCTGGACTCAAACTGTATTAAGCTGACAAAAAGAGAGTATATGTAGGTCAGTTTTCCTCACTTTGAAAATAACTCCCTCACATCTATGCTATTCATACACACAGCTTTAATTGTTCCTCTCTGAAATACATCATTATTAAATCTATTGGTTTCTGCCCATTCTTGCAAACCAGCTGATGAAACCTGCTTAAAATGAAGCAATCATGCCTGTGTTTATTTTGGAAGGAGTAAGTTTGGAGGTTTGCATTGCATGATATTGCAGAGGAGACAGGGGCACTGGAACTTGGCATTCAGATTCGAATTCTGCCACTCCAACTATTTGGAGTACTTCTAGCCAATATAATAAACTAGTTCTGAATTACAGTATCTTGACACAATAAAAGTTTACTTATTGCTCGTGTCAAATCAGATGTAGCATCCCTGTCTGGCAATATGGGTTGAGGGGTATAGATATGGCTTGGCACCTTGCAGTCAGTCAGGGACCCAGGCTGACACAGAAGCCTTGCCATATTCAACAGGTAGTTTCTCAAATCATCCTAGGCATCAATGTAAATAACAGATAGTCCAGGAGAGAGGAAGGAGAGGATGTGCTTCATTACCACTTTGGCCTAAAAGTGACATCAATTTTGCTACATTCTATGGGTCCAAACTCAGGAAAATGGAAAATGTATTTTCTGGCTGGATGGCCATCTGTAGGAACACCCCATTGTGGAAGGGGAACATGAATCTTTGGTGGACAGCTGACTGGCCTTGGCCATAGCTATTAACTGGCTATGGGACTTGAGTGAATTATCTGGTCAGTATCCTATTTTATTAGCATTTTTGAGGTGCATGTTATTTTTACATTTTGACATCTTTAAAAGCAGAGTATGTCTTACAAATGGCATATCATAATTTCATTGGCTGAATTTTTCTTATGGATATGCAAAATATTGGTTCATCACATACTTAGATTCAGGAAATGAGAATTCCAATACCTACTCCATAGGATTATGGTATGGATTAAGTAAAATATTATGTAGACATGTGATATAAATTGTCAGCACATATTAAATCATACTAGATAATAGATCTTAATTCCTATGCTTTTACTCTTATTTGCGGTTTTCCTAAAACAGTGTGATAGTATGAAAAGGCATGACTCCCCTTTTGCTATTATATAATTTTATCACTACAGTAATGTAGCTTAGAGTGTTTTATCATTTTCCTGTGGACACTAGATATATTCTGTGCAGTCATAGTCACTGTCATCAAATATTCATTAAGCATCCCTGTGCCAGTGGAACTGCACTGAGCACTATATAAAGTAAGTTAAACAAATCTAATCCATTAAAGTATAAAGGAAACAGTTCTGGTTTTAGACAAGAGCTTCACTGCCATGGTGAAGGGGCCCTAGAGCTGCTTACATTATTAATAAGTGCTGCATTTGCTTTACCCAGAAACATAGGTCCCAGGGTAATGCTCATAAATCAGGAGAAAAAAATTCATCATTAATTTGGCAGTCTCTCAACTCATGGATAGATGTACCATGATGTTGGTTTTTCTAACCCATGCTTTGAAGTGCTTTGAGACTATATTTGTACATACTCCTTAGACTCCACCAGAATTTAGAGCTCAGCTTTGGAATCACATTTTTATTAATCAGAAACACATTTGTGAGTTCCTTCGTGCCCTCTGTCAGGCCTTATTCAGGATTTAGGACTCCACCAAGGAAAGGCAATTTCAAAATCCTTTTCTCTTTGAGAGGGGGAAAAAAATGTCTAAATCATACTGATTTCCTAAAGCAACACCAAGGTTGACTTTGCCAGTGGCTGATCTAAAGAGTATTGTTAAATACTTTTCTAGAAATGGAGAAAGAAGTAATAGGGCCACAAAATGTAGAGAAGTAAAAGGCTACATCTTCCCATGAGCAAAAGAGAAAATATTTTTTCTAGCTAAATCTCCAAATAGCTTGTCACTTTGTCCCTTTATTAGTTAAAATACTTTGGAACTTCACACCTTCCTTTAAAAAGTGTAAATGAGGGCACCTTGGTTGGCTCAGTCAGTTAAGCGTCCGACTTTGGCTCAGGTCATGATCTCACGGTTTGTGGGTTCGAGCCCTGCGTCGGGTTCTGCACTGACACCTCAGAGCCTGGATCCTGCTTCAGATTCTGTGTCTCCCTCTCTCTCTGCCCCTCCTTTGCTCGCTCACTCTCCTTCACTCTCTCTCAAAAGTAAACATTAAAAAAATTTTAACTAAAATAAAAAGTGTTAATCATTTACATTTCAATTAGGCATGGGGAATGATTATAAGTTGTTTCAGTAATGCGTGTCCATTTAGCCTATACTATCTTAGGCACTGAATCAGTTTGAATGGTTTTGTGTTTTTATTTTTTGGGTTTTGTTTTGTTATTTTTTTTCCTGCAAGAAACAGGAAAACCAAACTCAAAATGGCTTAAATACTAAAAGAAATAATTTTCTCACTTAAGAAGTAGCCCTCCATGAAAGCAGGGTGGGGTTGGGGGGGCACCTGGGCAGCTCAGTTGGTTAAGCATCCGAATCTTGATTTCAGCTCAGGTCATGATCTCACTGTCATGAAATCAAGGCCCAGGTCTGGCTTTAAGACAGGGCATGGAGCCTGTTTAGGATTCTCTCCCTCCCCCTCCCCTACCCCTTCCTAGGTACTTGTTCACTCTCTCTTGAAAAGAAGAATATAGCCTAGAGATAAAGCCATTTCTGAGTTGGGTAATTTATTGACTTAAAGAGGTCATTAGGAGTTGAACTCATAACATCCTTTCCCCTGCCAGCCTCAATATATTTCTGTTCTTAAACTGACTTCACTTTGTTATAAGATGTCTCTTGTACTCAAGGCATCTGGAGGTGGGAAGAGGGAATGCCCCCCCCCTTTTTTTAATATTTATTTTTGAGAGGGAGAGAGCCAGAATGTGAGCTGGGGAGGGGCAGAGAGAGAGGGAGACAGACTCTGAAGCAGGCTCCAGGCTCTGAGCTGTCAGCACAGAGCCCAAAGTGGGGCTTGAACTCAGAAACGGTGAGATCATGACCTGAGCTAAAGTCTGACATTTAACCAACTGAGCCACCCAGATGCCCCAGAAATACCCTTTTTTAAGAAGAGAAACAAAGCTCCCCGAGAAGGGCCCTAAGCCAACTTGCTCTCACAGTTTATTGCCTGTCACAATTCTGTTCCAAAAACTCCTGTTGGCAAGACGATGGAATTACGCACCATCATTAGCACAGACAAATGAAGCTTAGCCTTTCATCTTTTAAATTGCCTGATCACCCAATACCTGGAAGACCAGCAGGCTCTCCTTAGTAGAGAAGAAGGGGGAAACGACTGTTTAGTAGGTAGCCAGCAGTGTCTGGTATAGTACATGATTAGTTCTATCTAAATATGTTCAGTGTACATGATGAGCAAAGATGTTCTAAATGAAACAAGTTTTCTATATTTTTCTCTAACCCTTCTGCTCAGTTTTGTTAGTAGTGCTTCTTCCACTTCCTTTTGCTAGAACTGCGAACAAGTGGCAGAGTCGATCTATTTTGAACTTTGTTTTGTATGACACTTGGTTCCCCTTCAAACATATGAGTTTATGACCAAGTAATGGTAGAATTCAGGTGATAGGAAAGAGAATGAAGGAGTCTAAACACAAAGACAGTATAAGCAGTACTGAGTGTTTTATTCATTTAATTTTTAATCTGCACAAGCCATTCCTAAAAGTTAACGAAAAATTCATTTCCTTGAAGTTGGTTGAAAATTTTTTGTATGGAAATGTGAATTTGTATTTCATATATGACTTTACATAGTTTAGTATATGGCAGAAGGATCTGGCCAGTGGACACTCTAGAATGTGAGATTTTAAGAAATGAGCAATCAAACTAAATTGTATGTAAACTTTCAAATAATGTGAGAGTGAACTAATTGGTTACAGATCCTGTGAGCTTTTAAAACTGTTACCCATTGTTTTAGATGAGTTATCACGAGGCTGGAAATGTTTCCCTAGAAGCCAGAAGAGATCTCTTTGGACATGTTTCAAAGTTCGTCAAAAAGTTCTGCTACAGTGAACACATATCTCTCCATTTACTAAGATCTTACTTTTTTTTGAGTTTTTTCTTTTTAAATGTTTGTTTATTTTTGAGAGAGAGAGAGAGAAAGACAGCACAAGCGGGAGAGGAGCAGAGAGAGGGAGGGAGACACAGAATCTGAAGCAGTCTCCAGGCTCTGAGCTGTCAGCACAGAGCCTGATACAGGGCTCGAACTCACGAATCATGAAATCATGACCTGAGCCAAATTAGGACACTTAACCGACTAAGCCACCCAGGTACCCCTCAGATCTTATATTTTTAGTAAACTTTTATAACAGTGTCCATGAAGATCTTGTTTCTTTTTTTTTTTTTTTTTTAATTTCAGGTGTAGAATTTAGTGATTCAAGACTTAGTTACAGCACCTGGTGCTCAACACAATAAGTACACTCCCTAATCCCCATCACCTATCTAACCAGTCCCATTAGTCTCCCCTCTGGGAACCATCAGTTTGTTCTCTGTATTTAAGAGCCTGTTTCTTGGTTTGCTGCTCTCTTTTTGCCCTCTCTCATCATTTGTTTTGTTTCTCAAGTTCCACACATGAGTGAAATCAAATGGTATTTATCTGTCTCTGATCTTGTACATTTTTATTAACTATTCTTAAAAATTTTTTTTAAATGTTTATTTTTTAGAGAGAGTATGAGTGGGAGAGGGGCAGAGAGAGAGGGAGACACAGAATCTGAAGCAGGCTCCAGGCTCTGAGCTGTCAGCACAAAGCCTGATGTGAAGCTCAAACTCCTGAACCATGAGATCATGACCTGAGCTGAAGTTGGACACTTAACCTACTGAGCCACCCAGGCGCTCCTTAACTGTTTTTTTATTTCAAAATTTTGTTGATATTGTCAGAAGCATTTTAAATTGCAGTTTGTGATTTATCGTGTATAAGATCCATTGATTTTCATAAGTTCTACCTAGAAACCTTGATAAACTCTTTAGTTCTAATAGTTTCCACTGGATGTTTTAAATTTTCTCAGAAAAAGACCACATTATATATGAATGAAGAGAGTTTTGCTCTACCTTTGCCATCTTTATACTTCTTTTTTTTCTCTTGTCTAGGTGCCATAGCTAAAACCTCTTGAATAAAACCAGTAACACATAGTAGTCACTGTTAGAGTGTTCCTGATTTTAACGGAAATGTTTCTAAGGTTTCCCCATTAAATATCACAACTGCTATCAAATTTTGGTAGTTTTCCCTCAAAGAAGTTAAGAGTCCCCTTCTAGTCCTAGATTGCTAGGAGTTTTATAATTGGGTTTTAAATTTTATCGAATGCTTTCTTTTGTATCTGTTGAGGAATCACATGGCTTGACTCCTAATTAAGTCATGTGCATTAAATAGGTGGTCATTTGTGGCTAATAGACGATAATTAACAGTATAGATAACTCAAAAATCATTTATTATTATTGACCTCAGCTTGCAACATACATTTTTCCCAGGCATTAGCTCCTTACTTATGCTAATACTATATTAACATAGTTTATTTATTTACAGTTAAAACCTACTTGAGGTCATTTACAGAAATAATATCAAGAATAAAAAGTAATTAGATGAAGAACACAGAGTGACAAATGTAAAGTCCAAGAAAATAAAATGAAACCATGTGTCAGAGTTAAAAAGCAAAGTGATTTTTTATTAACCATAGGTCCTATTCAGAAGTTAGTGTTGAGCTGTAAATTTGCCTCCGAGTTTCCTAGTAGCCAAAAGAAAATGGGAGATGTTATTAATAATTATAGTCTGATGGGGTTTTTTTGTTTTTTAAAAAAAATTTTTTTAACATTTATTTTTGAGAGAGCACGAGTAGGGGAAGGGCAGAGAGAGAGAGTCACAGAATCTGAAGCAGGCTCCAGACTCTGAGCTGTCAGCACAGAGGCCAATGCGGGGCTTGAACTCACGAACTGCGAGATTATGACCTGAGCCAAAGTTGGCTGCTTAACTAACTGAGCCACCCAGATCCCCCTATAGCCTGCTGTTTTAACACAATAAAAACAAAACTGTCCAAAAGAAACATAATGCTTTGAGAATCTCCCAGAAAGAAATTTATTCCGTGGAGCCTCTTTTGGGGAAGCCAGGACTGAATAGACTTAACCTTGCCATCTCTTCTCCAAGTTGAGGAAGTAAAGGGATAGCAGCAGGGCGTTACGAAGAATCAGAGCAGTATAACATAATTCCTGGAAATGATAGGTTCACCACAGATAGTCCATGAATTGGAAACTTGAGGCTCATATTAGGATAGGTTAAGAAATTACGGTAACCAGTGTTGGCTGATTTTACCTTCCTAGATAACTTTTGGTAGGTGTCCTCTCTTCTGTTTTAGGGAACAAAACCAGGTTTAGCTTCAACTTGTTAGCATTTTAGACTAAGGTAGGGAGCCCTTTATATTTTGATCTCCTTTCTTTACACCCTCCTTGCTTATACTAAGATTGTAGGTTAAAAGGAATAAAATAAACTAGGATCAGCAGTTTCCAATTACAGCTACAAAATGTGTTGCTAGTATAAGCATGTTTGGTTTTATTTTTGAGTACTCAGTGCAAGAGCAATGAATCCAAATCTTGCTTCTTATTCCCAAAATGGGAAGTGTCCTTAGGCCCAGACTATCCTTAGAACAGACTAACAAAAAGGACAGTGAAATTTTAATAAATAAAACCTGATTCTTCCATTTCGTCTCACAAAGATAAGGAGAACAGAAAATCCTTTCTTGTCCCCTGCCTGCTCCTTCTGAGATCTGGCCTTATGTTTGTATGAAGAAGCTGTCCCAAACCGTCACCTGTATCCCACTTTTTAAAGGGTACAAGACTGGGAAAAATCAACTATACTGAATTTTCATAAGGAGTAGGCTTGAAAGGGCTAAATCATCACAAAAGAAGAGCTGCCGTCTGCATAGAGGTGTGTCTTAAAAGCAGAGTTTCTGTATTTTGTCTGAGAAGAGGCGCTGGTGGTGCTTGTTCAAAGTAGATTGTCGAGGCAGCACCCGGTACCTACTGAGTCAGAATCTCCAGGAGAGGAGCCTACAAATCTGCATCTTAAGCAAGTGCCCCAAGTTGTTTGTGTAAGTAAAGTAAGTATGTTTGGAAAACCTTGCACTAACATGTTTACGGGAGTTATCTCAGCAGTGAGATATAAATTATAAGGTGATAGCTTCTCCCTTCTCAGAAAATTTCTGTTTTCTAAGTTACCCACAAAGAACATTTCTTTCTTTTATAATTAAACCTAAAATGTTAATTTAATAAGAAAATTCGAAGTGAATTTCAGCTAAATATTCACTTCCATTCCATGCTTATTATTTAGAATGCTCATCTTTTTTTTGCCCCCTGGAGAATACGCATTACCTACTTGAGTAAATTCCTCATCAGATCGGTCCACTAACATTAAATGTTTTATCACCAACATGTAAATTTAAATTAAATCCCAATTAAATAATTTATTCCACTTACCAAACCTTCTTGAGCACATGATATATAACTAATAAATAGCTCTTAGACTAATTAGGCAGTAATTTTTTGGTACAAATTAAGTACCTTTAACTTATTCCTCATTCATCTTTGTAGGCTTAACAAAGATTGGCAAGTTGAAAAATACACTGACAGCACCGTCAGTACTTTGCCTAACAAAGCTGGAAGACTATTTGAAATTAATCTATGCATGTATTTCATTAATCCCAGCTGATTTGTGCTTTATTATCATTACAATGTGCTCAGTCATTTCACTTTGTAGGCATTACAACCCCAATTTTTTTATCCTGAAAAAGCTGGGTGACATAAGGAAAATAGTAGATTGCTGTTTACAATCAGTATTATTGCTGTATAATTCACAAGCCAGTCTTCCCCACAATGACTTTATTAAGCCAAATGAGATGTGTAATCTAAGGTGCTTAGGGACAGAAAGCTTCCTTAATTATGCCTGTCTGTCCTTTGTGATTTTGATTGCTTTTATTCTTCATTCTCTGACAGCTGTATTAACCTCGCAAAAGAGGTATGAATAAAATTCCAGGTTCCAGGGTGGAACAGAGCCTCTTATCCTGTTTTTACTTTGAAGGCCCTGCATCATTCTCCGTCAGTAGTAATGGAATCACATCCATCTTTTTCATGATGTACACAGATCCTCAGTGATTACAGTCATCTTGGCTTTACCAGAAGTAGGTTAAAAAAAAAAAAAAGAAAAAAGAATAAAAAGGTCCAGGTTACATTGCTACTGAATTTGTTCCCCTAGAGACAGAAGAATTTATAGCACAGTCTGAAGTATGACTGGGCATTTCAGAGCCAAAGAGTCTAGTTTGGTTATTTTTTTGCTGCTAAATACAGACCATAGACCATAGAGCATAGCACATACCTTAGGTTCATATATGTAAGGCTTTCCAGCAAGGCACTTAGATAGAAATTGTGTGACCTCATATTCACTTTTTCAACAAGTTTTTATTGAACCATGGCTATGTCAGGCAGTATGCAATATTAATTTTCTTTCATTTCTAACATGGAGGACAGCTCTACCTTAATTTGTTTTAAATGTCAAGAATGCTGTTACTTATCTAAGTGTAAATTCTATGGAGAAGCGAAGATGATGATTTTATATTAAACAGATTTAAGCAATCTTTTCTTAAGTAATCAGTCTTTTCCTGATATGTGCCTGTTTGACAAATACTGCACATAAGCTAATTTACTTTAGCTACCTGACAAACCCAGAAAACTGGTTTGATCAATTTTTAAAATATTCCACTAGTTCTTTGTGAATTGCCTTGCCAAAGGAAAATAACAAGAACTGTCTTATTAAAGTAACTCCAAGGTGATAGATTAACATGTTTAAGCAAATAAAAATGTCCTATCCTTGATTCAGCTGTTTAAGTATTTATAGTGGGTGGTAAAATAGAGGGCATTATAAACCAACTCCAAGGTCTACCAATTATCTTGAGAGAAATCAGGTAAATATCTTAGGAGTTCTTTGTAAAGAACTAGATAAGAACTAAAATAGGATAAATTAGTACAACCTTTCTGGAGGGCAGTATGGCAATACATATTAAAGAACTTAAAGTTGCATACATTCTTTGATTTAACAATTCTGCTTCTAGGACTTTATCCCAAGGAAATAATAGTGGATGCACAAAGACTGTTCTACAAGGATTTTCATAAAAGTAAAAATTAGGAACAGCCTAAATAACCACCAATTTGAGATTCGTTAAATAAATTACAGTACATCTTCCCAAGAGAATATTACCAAATCATTCAAATGAGACCAAGGTTTTTTGCATCTATGATATTCACATGTGCTATACATGCTCATCAGTGACCTCCCTGATTATACACTGAAATGAGAGAAAAGCAAGGAGATGTAGAGATGTATTCAAAACTTTCAGAGAGTGAAGAGGGCATACACACACATGCACGCATGTATACACACACACATATTCTCTTACACACATATATACATTCATCAGATATCAGAGGAAGTAGTCCAAGGACCAGGATGACCAAGTGATCTAGAAGAGTCAAGAAGGGGGCCTAGTAAGTCAACATTAAGGTCCTTTTCTTGGAGTTCCAGTAAAACAGTGGTATTGTGACCCACTGGAAGATTAGGGGGTCACACAGTATGAAGGCCAAATGGATTGGAGTTAACAAGTTTTGTTTAGATATTAGCATTAGAAAAGAGAGATGGGCCTCTAAGGCCTGCAAGAGAGAGAGAGAGAGAGGGTTTTATTTATTTATTTAAAGAAGAGAAGTTGACCAAGTTTAAAGGCAGACAAAGAGGATATGACTAACATGTCTATAAGGCTTATTATCTATCAAGCATGATGCTGAGGACTTTTTACCCATGACCACATTTAACCCTTAAAAAAAAAAAAAAAAAGACCTAAAGCTATTTCTTGTCCTGTTTTTGAAATGAAGCCACTGATACTTGGATGATTTAAGTTTTACCTATCCAATGCCGTAGAATCTGGGTTTGAATTTTCACTCTGAATCTAACCATTATGTCATTATTTTCCAAAAGGAAAACTGCATTGGCAGGAGCTAAAGGGGCTGTTTGGTAGAGTAAAACCTGAGAGGAGGGAGTTCCGTGAAGCCAGTAAGGAGTTGTAGCCTCAATTTAGGAATTCCATAGAGGAGGAAGAGACATGTCTTCTACAGTTCAGCATGTTACAGTCATGGTGATACAGCTGATAACATCCACGTGGTTTGTGTGTGGTATGTTGGATGACGGGACTGCGTCCTGTGGGGCTGGTTCATTTCCAGCTCTCTAAACCATCCCCCTTTAGCATCTAGTAATTCAGACTCCAAGGTATCTGGAAATCACTTGATCCTCTGGATGTCCCTGAGCTATCTGGTGCTAGTACACTTCAGAATTAAACTGTATCTCTTGTCATTTTCTATAATACTTGTAACTAAAAGTTCATGGAACATTTTGGAGGGGGGGGCCCAGGAAAGGGGAGCTCAGTTGCTACACTCAGTAATTTGTACTCCTCAATCCATTCCTGTATAATAGGCAGCCATCGATCCACCAACCACTTAATTTATTCTTTCATCAGGCATTTACTGCAGGTTTTTTATAGGTCTGTTCTAAGTGCTGAGGCTATCAAGATTAAAAGACCCATCTCTAGAGGTAGGGATGGTAATCAAAGAGTAGGTAGGGCCATGGAAGGATTTAATATTCTTAAGGATGGGAAACACTTAAAGTGTTTGTTGGCCAAGGAGTAAGAACAATGAAGAGGAAAGAATAAACATAAAAAGAGAAGGTATTGCTGAAGCAAGTTCAAGAGGAGATAGGAAAAGGATGTAGTCATGTTACTGCAAGAGAAATGGCAGCTATTGATAGGTAGAAGGAAAGACACAGGCAGGGGTTCACATGAATGGCCGCCATTTTCTCTAAAAAGAAGGAAGCAAGGTCACTTGCAGAGCGTGCTGGTCTGGAGTTAGGTGTGGAGTGCAAGGAGTACCTTGAAGATTTGGAACAGCTCCCTGGTGGAGGAGTAGGGACCAGGAAGGAGATGGCTGTGCATCACAGTGGACCTAACTGTAGGCATAGCCGTGAATTTGTAATAAAGCCAGTTAACACAGTTAGGTGATTTCTTAATGCCAGCACTTATTAAAAGAGCCATTTAGTCACCAGAAAAATCCCTCTTTTGACTGATTCTCCTGCTCTTCTAACTAGAAAGACATTTGTCTGCAAGAGTGAATATCTTTGGGCCTGAGCCTTCACATTCTAACTGAAATTATTCCTGACTGACTCCTAAAGGATACAGAAGACACAGTCATGGATCCTGCTAATGAGACAGTCTGGGTTGCCCCTTGTACAGCCTCAGGATGAAGGCATCTCTGAAGTCATCAGAATTTCAGGTCTGCTCAGAATACCCACCTGACCCCTGTACAGTGATTTAGGTTTTAGGCTAACAATTTTGCCCTAGTTCATGGTTACTGTATCAGTCAGGATTCTTGCTGGCAAGTAACAGAAATGAGCTCTAACTTAAGCAGACAAGGAGTTCTTCCAAAGAATGTTAGGGAGCTCACAGGTTCTTCTGAAGGGTTCGACAAACCAGGTGGGTATTCAGGAGCAGCACCCCAAATCCCACTGCCAGGCCTTTCTGGGAGACAAAACATGGTTGCTGCCCAGAGCCCCTGTTGGCACCACTGACTGGCAGTGGTGCCCCAAATCTGCCATAACCACTACTTCTGCTCTCTCTGGGACTGGCATTTGCTCTCCCAATGCCCAAGCAAGATGAGTCTTGCTCGGCCCAGCTTCTTTGTGTTGCTAGCTTCAGAGTGAGAGTCTAGAGTGCTTGGTCTGATGGACAAGGCCTAGCTTGTGTGCAAATAGCTGAACTTCACAGGAGACCAGGCAAGAGCATGTCTGAGTTTTTATCTACTGTAGTAGACATGGGCTCTGGGGAGAGTTGAAATGTTGGGTGGTCATAAAGAACAACAAATGCCCATTACAGTATCATGAAGAAATGTTTCAGCCCTTCTCTATCGGTAGAAGGTCTTAGGTCACTGGGCACGGAGTTTCTCTATAGTCCCCCCATGGCAAAATGTTTTAAATTCTTCTTTTACTCTCCAGTACTTTACAGGATGCCTCTCAGGAGTGTTTGTAGAATGAATTAAGAAGCATTTGTTGAGTATGTTCTTTCAACAAGCATGTATTGGGCAAATACTCTGTGGCAAGCACTGTGGTGAACATTGTTTACAGGATCGAAGAATGCTTTATAAGCAATAATAAAGAAGCAGTCAGGTTCAAGGACTGGACCGCCATGCCAGGATGAAAATGGGAGTTAGGATCTAGAGTGAAGAAATACTGCTTAGGTAGAAGCAGGCTGAGTCTGAAGCAGCTTCCCACATTGAGGTTGGGGATATGGCAGGTCAGGTTGCTTGTTCATTTTTAGGGGAGTTGGTAGCATTTGTTGGGCTTTCTCTAAGTGACCATTGCAAGCTTAAATTGTAAAAGTATTACATTTGGAAAGCCCTTAGACCAGTCTCTGGCATGTTGTAAGTACTATATAACCATTTATTAAATAAATAAAAATTAAAGCAATATTCCCTTTCTATACTTCCACAAAATATGTCACGGATTCCATATGTCAGGGATTCTGATTTTGGACTCAGATTTAGCCAAATACTAGGTGTATTTTTTCATCTTTGGTCTTTGTCGTACAGCAGCATCTGCTTTCTATTTATTAGCCACTTTCCACGTTCTAGGCGCTCTGATAGCGCAGCAGCTCAGCCACTTCTCTGCCCCTTCACAATTGGCAAATCGTGACCGGTGCTCCCTGGGCAGAGTGACCTGACTGCTGGATCCCTTGGATTACCAAGGCCATGATCCACTAATTCCTCTATCTTGTTAACTGCTGAAATTAACAAATATCTATTTTTTTATCTAGCTTTTTAAGTTATCTTCAGTGGGAACATCGGTTCAACTAACTTTCTGTGATGAGTAGAAATGTTAATTCTAATGTATGTGTTTTGTGTGGTTTAAATCATACAATCCTCATGAGAACCTCAAAAGGAAGAGTGAGGTTTTCTCCACTCTACAGAGGAGGAAAATGAGGCACAGAGAGTTGGCTTCTTGCGCAGGGTTAAGGAGCTAATAAGTAATAGCAGCAGGATTTAAATACAGGCAGTCTGCTTTCAGGGTGTGTATGCTCCACCCCTGTCTGCCTTCATTTTCCTGCTTTCATGGAACAGTATAGCTGTGTCATCATCACAAGTGTTCTTTTAAAAGGTTAAACAGGTCTCTACCTCGACATGATTTCCTAACAGCTTAGGACACAGCTTGACAGAAGCCTAGCCAGGTACAATTTAATATCAGTAAATACAGTATATTCTGCATCTTTTTAAATGGCCATGTACCAAGGACAGATCTGTTATCAATTAATTAGTTCCCTGTTTTTGTAGATTTAGATGACTGTATCTTCATGGGCATTTCAGTCTTGCAGAGAGAAACATTCTTTTGTATTTTGCTAAATTTGTGTTTTAGTGCATTTGTTCAAAGCATGTACAGATGAAATACACATATCCAAAGTGTCTGATATGTCTAGAATGCCAGATATGGGCTTTAACTCTGGTAAATGACATCAGTAAATGGGACTCAAAAAACTCCATTTGTGTGCCAAAAAGCTTAAAAAAAAAAAAGTTTTTGGAATTATGCTGAAGCCACAGACTTTTATGTATCCCAGATAGCCAGAAATCCATGGAGACAACCAGGGCCTTCTAGAGTGCTAAGTGAATCTAAGTACATTCTGTGACATTTCACCTCAGGAATCGAATACCCACAAATCAACAGCCAGAGCACCTTCATTGCTTATGTGCCATTTTGAGCAGATAAATCTCTTCATCAGATTCAAACTGGTTTTGTTTTTTCTTTTTTTTTTTTTTAATTTATTTTGAGAGAAGGAAAGTGCATGCGTGCATACATGAGCTGGGGAGGGACAGAAAGAGAAAGAGAGAATCCCAAGCAGACTCCATGCTGTCGGTGCAGAGTCTGATGCCAGGCTCAATCCCACGAACCCTGAGATCATGACCTGAGCTGAAATCAAGAGTCGAACAATCAACCAACTGAGCGACCCAGCGCCCCTGTTTTGTTTTGTTTTGTTTTGTTTTGTTTTGTTTTGTTTTTAAAAAGACTTTTTCTGCCCTTGGTAAAACTAAGGGGCCTAACCGTATTTTCTGATTTCTTCTGACAGAGAAAAAGACGAGCGTATGAATCTAACCTCATCTGTGGTGGCCTGCAGTTAGAAGCGACAAGATCCGTAAGTGTTGGACCGGTCCCAGCCCTTGGCTGACTGTTGCTCTTGGGAACCTGTATGTCTTTTGCATTTGATGCTTGCAACTCCAGCTGAAACGCCCAGAGTTCGAGAGACCCCAAAAACAGACCACCAGAGACCAGAGTCAAAGCCAATCGGCAAGGGTTGTTTATTTGCAGGTTCGAACCCGGACCTCCGCACACTCGTCGCCGGTGACGCTGAGAGGCCCCGAACAAAGCCTTTGCAGCCTTTTTATAGACAGGAGTAAACAAGTCGTGGGGAGGGACAGGAGATCTCTATGGTTACAGGTTTGTCATTGGTTGATATTTAAATATGAACATATACCATGTTTGATTGGTTCCCGCCATCAGGTTTTTGGCGGGATCCAATTATAACATTTAGGATACCTTTGAATTCAGCCAATCATAGAGCGAGTCTAGGGTCTTGTTCGGCGACTAACAGGTTAACTTCTCTCTCCCTGGGCCCTTCCTTCAGTAAGGCGGAGGGTGGCTGCTGGCCTTTCCTGATTGAGTGTTGCCAGGGTAGTGTGGTGGAGTGATGTGGTGGCCAGTTTCTTCAGCCTTGGGCAGTGTGCAGCTGCCTGATAGTTCTGGGGAGGCTGAAACTCAAGCCTTAAGCAATGGTACAGAAGCGGAAGGAGCTAGTTAGGTTTTAGTTTCCCGTAGTGCAAGCACTTGTACAGAAGCAGAAAAGCTGGTTGAGTTTTTGGTTTAGTTTGTCTAGGCCCCTCACTCCAAGGAGCCGGCACCGATGCAAGTACAAAAGGGTCTTTATTACAAGCTTGAGCAGGGGCTCACCCAGCCTGCTGGTGTCATGGCAGCAAGGTGAAGCCAAGAACAATAGCGAACAGGGTTTTTAAGGAGTAAGGGATGGGGGTGTTACAGTACATGTAGCATCATCACATAAGCACTAATTACAATTACAGCTTCGACCATTCAGTGTCTGTGAGGTGTTCATTACTTTTGGTGGGACCCAATCATGACTTTTGAGAATCCTTTGAAAATGACCAGTTGTGAGGTGAGTTTAAAGGGCCCACATGGGGTTCAGACAAGCAGTGAGAAATTGGCTAGTTTGTATCTGCAGTTTCCAGCCTTGACTCAGACCATAGGAATGTTTCTATTTTTTTCTTCTTGATTAGCTGAACTGAGGCGGTCTGAGGATGGCTTTAGCCTTGAACAGTCTGAGGCTTTTCCTGGGACTGGGACTGGGGCTACGTGCAGCCCAAGGTTTCTCTTAATGGAGGACTTAATTTTTGGCTCTTCACAGCCAGGCCCTAGTTGTAAGCTAGGATGGGAGCCATTAAAATCTGCATTATAGAATGTGTGCTTGTTTCTGATGAAAGTCAGTACCTCTTTGTTAATAGCCAAAGAATGTAATACTGAATGCATATATAAGTGATTGTTTTCTTCTTTTATATGCAAATAGCAATAGTTTACAAAAAATTAGAAAATGTAAGTATAGCAAAATTAAAAATCCTTTGTATTCTAATTATCCATAAATAACCTTGTGGTCCTTCTAAATTCTTTTATTCCTCAAAATATATACATTTTTCCCTTTCAAAAAGGAGAATTATTATTTTACAGTTGTATAATTTGCTTTCTTCCCGTCAATATGTAGTAAATGCATTTCTATATCAACATCTTTTTTAATGAACACATAATACGATATTTAACAGATATATAATATACTGAAGAATCTTATAATAGGTTAGAAAATTTTAAATTATCATTAAAATAACACTGCAATGAATATTCCAGTGTTTTTATTCTTAGTCACCAATTTGGATGGAATGAAGGGCAAATTAACAAGTTTGGGTTTTTTTCATTTAAAATAATAGTAATTTGGGGAGCACTTGGGTGGCTCAGTCGGTAGAGCATCTGACTCTCCATCTCAGGGTTGTGAGTTCAAGCCCCACATTGGGCGTGGATCCTACTTTAAAAAAAGTAGTAAGCTTATGAGAGGAGTATGAGAAGGAGTGTTTAATTACTTGCTTAATAATTTGAACCAAGAAATTATCTTTAAAGCAAAAATGTATGATAGTGTGCATGACTGTTTTTATCTCCACTTTTCCCAGTGTCTTATGTTTTAGCTGCCAGCAACATAAGAAAAATCCGTGTGTTTTAAAATTATGAAAACAATTGGTTTGGTTTCCTGGTTTGTGTTTTTGTTTTTCCAATGTAGATTTTGGATGATAAGCTCGTATTTGTGAAAGTACACGCCCCATGGGAGGTGTTATGTACATATGCTGAGATAATGCACATCAAATTGCCTCTGAAACCCAATGATCTGAAAACCCGGTCCTCAGCCTTTGGTAATTTCAGCTGGTTTACCAAAGTCCTCCAAGTGGATGAGAGTATCATCAAACCAGAGCAAGAGTTTTTCACTGCCCCATTTGAGAAGAACCGGATGAATGATTTTTATATTCAAGATAGAGATACTTTCTTCAATCCAGCCACCAGAAGCCGCATTGTAAGTCTAAACCAAGTTTAGTTGCTGTCTTGGAGTGATTTGAACCTGCTGTCTGAATAATTAGTGGTCTGGTTTGTTTGGTTTAATTTTCTTTTTATTTATTTATTTTTTTAATGTTTTATTTATTTCTGAGAGAGAGAGAGAGAGAGAGAGAGAGAGACAGTGTGAGCAGGGGAGGGTCAGAGAGAGAGGGAGACACAGAATCTGAAACAGNAAATCCCATTGAACTAAACAAAATTGTCAATATTCTGTTTTTGACCTACAAAAATGGCAATTTTAAATGATTCAATCTAGTAAAACAGAACTTAAAGACTTTAAGCCATCCTTCCCCAGGTTAACCGTCTTTCCCCCATTTGCTCTTCTCATTCTCAGCCAGAGGGCTTGCACTCAGATGCCCGGTGGAACTTAGGTTCTGTGAGCAGTTACAACTTGGATTGAATCTTAAAGTTTGAATTAATTCAACCAGATCTTTCCATGTGTCTCATTTTTTATTTTATTTTATTAAACAATTTTTTTAATGTTTTATTTATTTCTGAGAGAGAGAGAGAGAGACAGTGTGAGCAGGGGAGGGTCAGAGAGAGAGGGAGACACAGAATCTGAAACAGGCTCCAGGCTCTGAGCTAGCCGTCAGCACAGAGCCTAACGCGGGGCTCAAACCCACGAACCGAGAGATCATGATCTGAGCCGAAGTAGGATGCTTAAACCGACTGAGCCCCCCAGGCAGCCCTTAATTTTGTTTTTAAATGTCCCCCCTGCACCCCCCCCCAAGAAAACAGGTTTCTGTTACAAGAGTTAACAATGGTTGGTTAGTTACAGAGAATAAAGCATGCATTCTCTGTTGGAATTTTTTTTAGGTTTACTTCATCCTCTGTCGAATCAAGTATCAAGTAAGAGACAATGTTAAAAAGTTTGGAATTAACAAGCTTGTCAGCTCTGGGATCTACAAAGCAGCTTTCCCTCTCCATGATGTAAGTCAAATGGCAAAAATGAAATAAAATACCCAAAGTATATGCTAGTGTTAATAGAGAAGGGCTAATCTCCTTGACCTTGAGTTTTTTCTTCTGTAAAATGAAGATAGTATATTGCAAGACTACAGGCTCACGTAGGGCAGGAACCAGGGTGTTTTATTCACGGCTGAATCCCAGGCAAAGAGAAGGCCCTCGGTTTAAATGAGTGAGTGAACAAAGGTATGAAACCGTAACTGTCCCGTAGTTCATGTGGAAAGCAGTGCAGTTTAGCAGTTAAGAGCATGGACTCTGGGACTTGCTCTCCCACTTTCTAGCCAGATGACCTTATAAAAGTCATTTATTCTCTCTCTCCTTCAGTTTCCTCATCAATAAAATGGGGATCATAATCATACCTACCTCGTAGAGTTAGTTGTTATGAGGATTAATGAAGTTAATCCACATCACATGTTACAACTATCCTCCTTGTAGAGTAAGTACAATGTAAGCATTAGCTATTTTCATAACTGCTGACAGATGTTATTATTAACCAGAAAAGTATTAGTTCTTTTAAAAGAAACTATGTGTTAGATCTTCTCATGTATCATTTTCTGTCACAGACCTTTCCCCCCTGAAATATCATTTTCTTGCTGTGCCCTGGAATATCACAAGGCTTTTAAAAAGGCATCTGTCAGAGTTCTTGTCACGATGGCAGTACTGCATAGTGTTGACATTTTTTAAGGACTGTGCTCTGAGATGACAGCAGCTCCTCAAATTCAAGAGCACTTCTCTGGCCGATAACATCGTTCATGAAATGAAAATTTTTAAATGTGGCTGCTTCAGACCCTTAATGATTCCATAAATGCAGGGATGTTCTATCGAAGCTCTTCAAATAAATTCTGTCATTGAGATAAATTAAATACAATATTATAGTGCACTGTTGCCTTGTTACATTTGCCATCAGTTTATCTGAATCTCTAAGACCAAGAAAGCCAAGACTGAGGTTGATCATTGCTACCATGTAGTACATGTACTTGTGGGTGAAAACATTCTTGAAATGTACTGTGTATGATAATAAACTAGGACACAAAAGCGCCACTTGATACACGTGTATAAATAGAGACTAGCGAGCTGAGTGGAGAAGAAGGTTCTGAACCTCCTGGTGAAGAGACCCAACATGGCAGCCCTGCCTGAGAGTCCACATATTTTAAATTTGCACCCAGAAAAATTAGTGATTATAGCATGACATGAGCTTTGGGGACACTTGCAAATAGCTGTCATGAATATTAATCTGGGGTGCCAGAGTTCGATGCTATTCGATTGGCATCTGCCCGTGCCCAGTTCTTTGCCACAAAAGCCTCTTTTAAGTGCACTGATCCCATATCCAGGCTAAGGAATGACCGCCTGTAGTATTTGGAAGGGAATCGAATGGAGGTCAGGACCCTTGTGAAGGCTTCACTGGTACAGGAGGAAGGAGAATAAGGCAAATTGGATGAATGACTGAATTTAAGAGGCAAGGAGCTTTGTTTCTTTGAATAAGCTAAGTGTATAACATGTCAGACTTCTTTGTTTTTTATGTTCTACGTGTTGTCACAGAATAACTGCTGAATTAGGGGGAACAGAGATGCCAGGGTTTTAGAATTGACGTTGGCGGTAACAGGTTAAAGCCCTGGTCCCCCCAGGCATCTAAGGAGGGTGCTGGATTATCATCAGGTGTTCCTTCAGTGTGGCAGTTTGGGCATTTGAATAGCCCAATTTTTAACTGTTTGAGACTGGCACATTTATAGGACATAAAGCATCTCTGGGTCTCCCACCAGGTACCCATAGTGTTCTCCAGGATTGTAACAACCAAGCAGTTCTCCCCACCCACATTTTCAAACGGCCCCAAGCGATTAATAATTCCACTGGTTGAGAATCACTAAAAATTAGATGATCTTCCAGCAAACGAGGGCCACTTATTCAAATAAGCAATTGCCTGTGGAGTCTGAGTGCCACACGGACTAAAGAGATTTGTGAACACACAGTGATCATATGCTCCCTTGTTTGCTTCTGCTTCACAGTGCAACTTCAGCCATAAGTCAGAGGATTTCAGCTGCCCAAATGAGCGGTACCTTCTGTACAGGGAGTGGGCTCATCCTCGAAGTATATACAAAAAGCAGCCCTTGGATCTTATCAGGTGAGGTGTTGCAGAGAGGGTGCCAGTGGGAGGACTCAGGATTGTGGTCACGGCATCTAAGGATGACACGAAACAAAGAGTATGGCCAACCAGGGAAGCCCACCCAGACCGTTGAGCTTCATTGCCTAGAGTTTTTATGGAGGCTTCATTATGTAGGCATGACTCATTGAATCACTGCCCATGTGGCTCAGTCTCCAGCCCCTTCCTCTTCCAATATGCTATGGCCCAAAGCCCGAGCTCTCTAATCACATGGCATGGCCAGCCTGCATCCTGAGTCATCTATTAGCACAAACTTGGGTTCCTCCATGAGTCACCTCATTGGCATAAACTGTTACGTGGAGTTCCAGGGGTTCATCATGAATAACAAAGACACTCCTATCTTGGGAAAGTCCGAGGGTTTCGAGGTTACCTCCCAGGAATTGGGAATGAAGACCCATCTTATTCTTCATTACACAGGAGTAGATGTTAGATTTAGCTTAAATGGTATGGTGAGAGATACAGGTTTTCATGACTCTCCTATATCTACCATTGATACATTTGGCTATATCTAACAGGGTGTAATGACTAGCTCAGCACTTGTTTTTCTCAAAGCTTCAATGTCAGCTGCTCTCCAGAAGCTTTTGATGTTTGGACAAGGCTGCTGGAGAGAGATAGACCAAAAATAACCAATAAATAAAAATGATAAGTAAGCAAAATTTCGAATTGCAATGAAGAAAACAACAGTGATGAGATGGGGTGAAGAAAGTTGTTTGAGTAGAGGACATGAACGGACACCTGGAGAGTGAAAAGGAGCCAGGGTTTTGTGGGTATGTAAGAAGTCATTCTAGGGATAGGGGCAGTTTGTGCAATGGCCCAAGCCACAGGGACATCAGCAAGTCTGAGAAGATATCGCACACCCATGCTACTTGAGAAAAGAACTTGATCGCACAAACCATGAGCTCATGCCCTGAGCTGAAATCAAGAGTCGGATGCTTAACCAACTAAGCCACACAGGTGCCCCAGATTAATTTTCTTTTATATTAAATCTGTAGCATCTGATGGCATGGTGATGGGTTTGATGGGTTCTTAATCATTCTTTATGGGGTTGTTTTTGTTTTTCTGGTAAAAAGAACAATTTCCGCACTATTTTAAGTATATTCCACTAAGAAAAATACATTTTTTTAAACTATTCTGTGTCCCTAGTCTACATGTTCCCTTCATTGCCTCTCACTAGTAACCTGTTTAGCATTCAGGTTGTTAAACCTTCATTTATGGGCCAGGGATTACCAGAAGGGAAAATGAGTTCTTTCCCAAAAAGCAAACCAAACAAGCCAGAAAAAGCAACCTGGAGGAAACAAGACTTTGCACAGACAGAAAAGAAGAGTTTCCCCCAAAACTTCCATTTCTACCCTCAGAGTGAGAAAAGAAGTCGTGATAATCCATTAAGACAAGGACAGGAGTTCTATAGGAAAGGGTCATTCCAAGGATAAAATGTAACTCTTGAAATTAAAAACGTGACAGATCGGAAAAACCCCAATCTCAGTGTTAGAAAATGAAGTTGAAGAAATTGTACAGAACATAAAGCAAATATATAAAGAAACAAGATAAAGGGAGGGGGCAAGATTAAAAGATCAGTTCAGGAGTACAATGAGCAAATAATAGCGCTAGGAACAAGAACAGAGATAATGTATGGAGGAAATCAGAGACGTGTCTGAAGAACTGTATTAAAGAGCTGTAGAGAGCGTGATGGGATCACTCGTGTCAAGCAGTGATGTTGGGAATCAGGAAGACACCAAAGGTGAGAAGCTGAGAATAGAGAGCGGCAGGATGTGCTAGCAGAACCAAGAACCGATAACTAGCAAAGCCAAGAGATGATGGAAGAACCAAGAACTGATTATCACTAGAACCAGAAGAGGCCTAGAAAGGCTAAAAAGACTGATTACACTCCTTGAAAAAGGGAAGACTTCTGCAGCAAACTGTCAGATTCTCCAGATTTGGACTCTTCCTTCCCTGACCACATTTGAAAGGCAAAGGCCCCCACTTGGTAACAGAGACCCCCTCTGCTTGCATATAAAAGCAGTAAGTGCAGAGAGTTGACTCAGACCATGCTGGGTCCTCATCTCAACTCTGTGCTCACCAACTGACTGCATTTGGTTCATGAATTTTTCAGCCTTATTGGATCTTCTTTGTTGTGTGACTTTGTATCATATCTTGTCCCATGTGCATGGACCCAAATTAAATGCGTAGAGAAATATCATTGAATTTGGAGTCCAGAACCTGTTACAGTTGTGCAAATCCTGCTTAACAGTGAATAAAGCTCACACTGGGGAAAGATACAACTCATGTGCACGTGGCTTTATAGCACGCTCGGGACAAGAAGTAAATGTGGTGAGTCTTCAGATGGAAGGATCCTATGGAGTGCTGAGCCCAGAGGATGAAAATAGAGCCAGCCAGGCACCACCCCATGACATCAGGTCACCACAACATGACATCTCAGGACAATGAGGACAAAGAGAAGATCCTGAGAACCTTCAGAAAGAGAAACAGGCTTTATTTGAAGGAGCAAGACTCAACACTGAACTTCTTAAAGACAACACTGCAGGTAGAAGAAAAGAGACCAGTATTTTCAAATTTCCAAGGGAAGTGATTTTTCACCTTACAATTCCATATATGCTCAAGCTATTAATTAAGTGCGATGAATTTCCACAATCTAAATGTTCAAGGTAATCCTCCACCAAGAAAGAGAAAAACATGACTTCAATAAACAAGGGCTCCCAACAAGAGAGAGGAACAGAGAGATCCCAGGTGACAGCTCTGTTGCAGGGCTAAAGAATCATTAACCCAGATTGGAGAGGATCTGATGGGATTTACTCAAGGAGACAAGCTGATAGACTACCTCTTACGTTTGAATGTGCTGAGAAAGTAACACCTTAGGTAAAAGTCTGGGGCTGAATTATTGGAAATACACAGTAAACTAAGCAACGAACCAGCATGGCAATTACTAGAACTATTTGACCCTTACTGAATGTATACTTATAACTTTGATTAAAAAATCAAAGCCAAATTTTTAGAAATTGGTGTTAAGAATTGGGACGTTTCTGGCAGAAAGAAATAATGATCAGAGTATCACATTTAAAGTGATCCTTATTATACCCAGCCTTTCAGCAAGAACTTGGAAGCAGGTTTCTTTTTGAGATTCAAAAGTTCTTTCTGGGGGCGCCTGGGTGGCTCAGTCGGTTGAGCATCCGACTTCAGCCCAGGTCATGATCTCATGGTTTGTGGGTTTGAGCCACGCATTGGGCTCTGTGCTGACCGCTCAGAACCTGGAGCCTGCTTCAGATTCTGTGTCTCCCTCTCTCTGCCTCTCTTCAGTCTCTCTCTCTCTCAAAAATAAATAAACATTTAAAAAAAATTTTTTAAAGTTCTTTCTATCTTCTTATCTGCAATATAATGTGGATGCCTTTAGAAATCATGAACTCCCTGTCATGATAAATATCCAAGCAGGGAGTGCCTTACTCGCTCTGTGTGAGGCAGAATATTTTTACTGCTGGGGGGTTGGACCAGTAACTTCTAAGATTCTTTCCACTTTTAAATGTGTCATTTCCAGTGTGAATGGTTGATAAGAGCATATTTCAGAAAGCCTAGCAGCCAAGATGTTGCAAACCCATTGCCAAGCTTTTCATTTTCAGATACTACCCTGAGCTTGTCATTTGCCTGCAGTCTCTGAGCCAGACAGCAAAGCCCCAGTCACATAAAAATGAAACACTTTGTTCCTGACTCCTGATTTCACATTTGTATCAGCCCTTCCTTATCCGCAGGGATGTGGCCTCCACCCAGGCTGGCTTCCACCCATGAAGCTAGTTTCACAGCTGCCCTGTGACCACCGGTTCAGCCCAGAGACATTTCAGTCTGAAGTCCTCCAGGACTCCAGGTTGTTCTCAGAGCTTAGGCCCCTCCAGGCTCAGCCCGAGGACCTCAGCCCAGCTCCATACTGATCCGGAAGTCTCATAGAGGCCCCTAAGTAAGCTGAGAGCTTGAGTAATTCTCCAGTTTCTGTGGACCAGTAATGAGCCAGCAGTGAATCAGTCTAGAAAGACATCAGCAACAGCGACAGTCACAGAAACGGTCCTCTCACTGTGCCCTCCTCACCCCTGAACACTTTGTTTATGCTTCACTCATCCTGTCTCCCTTTCAGGAACAATGTGGCCCTGCTTCATGCCCTGCGTCCTTCTCTTCCCCAGCCTCTTTCATTGATCAGTTTTTAAAACCTAGAAGAAATGGAAGTGCTAGATGTAAGGAGTCCAGGTCCAGGTCCAGGGGATTCCTCAGTCATTATCAGTGACTTATTATCAGTCACTTGTTATTATTTGTGATTTACATCACATTTGTTACGAGATTCCCTAGATAAGCAAAAGCCAGTAAACTGGGAGCCGACTGTTTGTGTGTTCTTGTTTCATGCATACTAAAAATAATCTTTTAGAGAATGTATTAAATGTGATAGTCTTTACAAATAATGGTGACATTCTCTGTTTGCTCACTGTTTAGCATTTTTTCCTTCCTTGGCCCCATTCTAATTGACTTTGCTTCACCAGGCTGACCGGTGATCAGTACTTCTATGATATGTAAAATAACTTGTTTCATAGTGGAATTGGGGGTCTTTATGAAACGAATGTTGTTTTGTTTTGTTTTTAAAATTTTTTGTTTATTTATTTTGGGAGGGAGTGAGAGCCAGTGAGCAAGCATGGGAGGGGCAGAGAGAGAGAGAAACCCAAGCAGACTCTGTGCTGTCAGCTTAGAGCCTGATGTGGGGCTCGAGCCCATAAGCTGTGAGATCATGACCTAAGCTGAAGCCAAGAGCCAGATGCTTAACTGACTGAGCCTTTCAGGCGTCCCGTGAATATGTTTTTTTAAGTATGACTTAGTAAGAAGTTTGAGCTCCAAGCCTCCTGTATTTAAAATCAGAAATTAATATTATAATAAAGCTGCAAAGTGGTTCAGTGTGACTTCTAAAAACAGTTTCTGTCTTCAGGAAATATTATGGAGAAAAGATTGGAATCTACTTTGCATGGCTGGGCTACTACACTCAGATGCTCCTCCTGGCAGCGGTAGTGGGCGTGGCTTGCTTCCTCTATGGATATATTAATCAGAATAACTGCACGTGGAGGTAAGTTCTGTTTTTTCCTGTTGCCGTGCCAAAAAGGTGATTGGACATAAAATTATTTTCAGGGTCTTAGACTGTTTTTAGTAAAAGAAAACTTACCACAGAGCACTTACTGCTTTGGATGATCTATTCCTTTTGTCCTGAGCATAATAACTAGGTGAAGTGGAAATTTTTTTTTTTTTTTAAATAATGCAGCCCAGTTTCTGACAGGAATATTACCCTTAGGAAACATTCCAATTTTTTAAGACAATACTTTGTTTGAAAAAGAGAGGCGGTCTGGAAGGAGGATCGTCCTTGAACTTCTGGCCCCCAGAGGAATGCTTCACTCAGCCCTACAGATGTGTGCCAAGAGCAGCTCTGATTTCTTCAGGGTTTCAATAGCAAAACTTGATAAAATTGGTGTTTTTGTGTTTTTTTTAGAAATAACTTTTTAATGAATATTAGGAAAAGGATGTTTAAAAATTTAAGTAAACAGTACTTTTGTTTTTGTTTTACTTTTTGAAAATTAGCCCTTACAGTGTTATGGGGGGAAAAATAAGTGATAAACAATTAGTTTGTGCTTGATGTTAGAATTAAAATACCAGCTGCGCTGTTTAAAGGGAAATGGATGCCAGAACACTGAGTGTCACTATTACTATTCTGAATTGTGTTGTTATTCCTGTGCCTTCAGTAGTCTCAACCTTTAGAAGGGATGCAGCACTGAACCAGGCATTTTCTTGTGTTCACTTGGCCTCTCTCCAGCTCTGACAGCCAGATCAAAATTTCTGGGCACCAGCAATGAGCTAGCTGATGACCAAGTTTTTTTAGCCCCAAGCATGTCAGCCTGGCTCTTGAGGCAGGCAGCTTACCTGGCAGCTGTTTCGTATAGGCATAATTATCCGTTCTATTTAACAGAGAATTCTGAGCATTTTGTACCTATTATGGCTTCTTAGCTAGAAAGCTGCAGATGGTCTTTGAAGTGCTCTTTCTCCCTTCACTGAAAATAAGAGTTCAGGGCCAAAGGCTGAATGTTGATACCTTTTGCCTAAATTAGTCTTTGGCTTCTCCATTGTTTTATATTCTGTTCCAACCAAAAAAGAAAAAAAAGGGGGGGGGGGATCTCAAAAACACACTTTCAAAGTGCAAGAGTAGCAGTTTTCTAAGGTTCTTGCATTGTGGCTGTTCTCACTACAATTCATTTTATAAAATCACCCTGACTACCACACCACGTGTTTCCTATAATTTTACACAGATTAGTTTACAGAAATATGGGGGCAGGTCTTGGGGATATACTCCCTGTGCTCAGAATTACTGGGGCTTTAATTACTTATATTAAGTATTTTTAAAATATTTCAAGTATATGCATTTAAATATTTTCAGTTAAGTTTATTGCATGCTGAGTAGAGGAGTAGAAAATGTATTTAAGGTATAAGGAATAATGATCCTTCACCAGTTTAAGAAAAAGAGCATTACCATTACCTGTGAAGCACTTCCCTTGACTGCAGTCCCTCTCTTTGCACTTGGCAAATAAGAACTACACTAAATTTTGATTTTTATTATTCCTTTATATAGATTGTATATTCTTTATCACATATTTTTGTCTCCCTACCAAATACATTTCTGTGTGCTTTTGAAAATAGGTATGTGTAAGTGGAGGATACTATAGGTATTTCCTCTTGGATAAAGGTCTATTTAAAGCTTACACCTCCTTTAAACATAACAGCTTTATTGAGGTAGAATTCATATACCATGAAGTGCACCCTTTCTAAGTGTACAGTGGTTTTAAGTGCATTCACAGAGTTGTGCAGTCATCACCACTATCTAATTGTTTACAATATTTTAATATTCTCATCACCCCAAAAGGAAATGAGTACCCACTATTAGTCACTCCCTAACCACCCTTCTCTTAGCCCTTGGCAACCAACGCTCTGTCTCTGTGGACTTGCTTCTTCTGAACATTTCATATAAGTGGAGCCATACACTTTTGTGACTGTCTTCTTTCACTTAGCCTAATCTTTTTAAAGTTTATTCATGTTGTAGCATCGATCAGTACTTCGTTCCACTTTGTGGTCAAATATGCCATTGTACGGATACACCACATTGTTTATCCATTCATCCAGGTCAATTTAGGTTGTTTCCACTTTTTGGCTATTATTACTAATTCTGGTGTGGGCATTCATGTACAAGTTTCTGTATAAGAACATATTTTCACTTCCTTTGAGACTGTATTTTTAAAAAAGTGTGATTGCTAGGGTGCATGGTACCTCTATGTTTAACATTTTTAGGAGCTGCCAAAGTGTTTTCTGAGGTAACTGCACCATTGTACATCTGCGATAGCAGTTTATGAGGATTCCAATTTCTCCACATTCTCATCAACCCTTGTTTCTGCTGGGTTTTAAAAATGCATATATGGGGCACCTGGGTGGCTCAGTCAGTTACGCGTCCGACTTTGGCTCAGGTCATAATCTCACAGTTCGTGGGTTCGAGCCCCACGTCAGGCTCTGTGCTGACAGCACGGAGCCTGCTTGAGATTCTGTATCTCCCTCTCTCTGACCATCCCCTGCTCACACTGCCTCTCTCTCTCTCTCAGAAATAAATAAAACATTAAAAAAAATTTTACATAAAAATAAATAAATAAAAATGCATATGTATTAGTCATCCTGGTGGGTATGACATGGTTTGTCATTATGGATTTCTTTGTGTCTCCCTAATGCCTTCTGACGTGGAGCATCTTTTCATGTGCTTATCTGCCACTTGTATATCTTTGGAGAAACATCTCTTCCTTCTCCACTTCTCTTAGTTGTGTTGTCTTTTTATTGTCTGTTTTTAACTGTTCTTTATCCTGGATAAAAATCCCTTATCAGATATATTGCAACTATTTTCTCCCATTCTGTGGATTGCTTTTTCAGTTACTTGGTGGTGTCCTTCAAAGCACAGCTGTTTCTAATTTCAATGAGTTTAATTTGCCCAATATTTTGTTTTACTGTTCGTGTTTTTGGTATCATATCTTAGAAAGCTTATGTAAGACAAAGTCATGAAGATTTTGTCAGTGTTTATTATCTAAAAGTTTTATAGATTTAGGTCTCAGATTAATTTTTTTCTGGGTATATATCCAGGTGTCCCAGCACCAGTTTTAAAAAGAATATTCTTTTCCCTATTGGATTATCTTGGCCCCACTGTCAAAAAACCAACTGGCCATAAGTATAAGAGTTTATGGACTCTCAGTTCTCTTCCATTGATCTATATGTCTGCCCTTTTTGCAAATACATACTAGATTGATTACTGTAGCTTCGTTAATAAGTTTTCAAATTGAACACTTTTTTTTTCTTTTTCAAGATTGTTTAGGCCATTCTATATACCTTACATTCCATGCTAATTTTAGGATCAGCCTGTCCATTTTTGAAAAACAGAAGTCAGAATTGCATTAAATTATCTTTAATTTCTATTAGCAAACTATTTTGTAGTTTTCAGTTGATAAGCTTCACACTTCGTTTCTCAGAATTATTCTAAATAATTTATTCTTTTTTGGTGCTATTATAAATGAAATTGTTTCCTTAATTTTGGATTGTTCATTGGTATTGTATAGAAGTAAAATTGCTTTCTGTATATTGATTCTGTGTCCTATAACCTCAGTGGGCTGGCTTATTAATTTTAATACTTCTTTGGTACATCTTTAGCATTTTAATATACACTATCATGTCATCTGGAATAGAAGTAGTTTAACTTATTCCTTTCTAGTCTGGAGGCTTTTAATTTATTTTCCTTGTGTAGTTGCCATGGTTAGACTCTCCAGTACAATGTTACTTTTAAGAGGAAAGCGTTCACAGTTTTTCACCAGTAAGAATGACACGTGCTGTGGGTTATTTGTAAATGTTCTTTTTTTTTTTTTTTTTAACAAATAGTTTATTGTCAAGTTGGTTTCCATATAACACCCAGCGCTCATCCCCACAAGTGCCCTCCTCCATGCCCATCTCCCCCCTCCCCCCCACCCATCAGTCCTCAGTTTGTTCTCAGCATTGAAGAGTCTCTCATGGTTTGCCTCTCTCCCTCTCCCCCACCATTTCCCCCCTTCTTCTCCCCCATGGTCCTCCATTAAGTTCCTCCTAATCCTCCTCTTTGTGCAAACATATGATATTTGTCTTTCTCTCCCTGACTTAATTTCGCTCAGCATAACACCCTCAAGGTCCATCCATGTTGCTACACATGGCCAGATTTCATTCTTTCTCATTGCCATGTAGTATTCCATCGTATAGATAAACCACATCTTCTTGATCCATTTGTCTGTGGATGGACACTTAGGTTCTTTCCGTGTTTTGGCTGTTGTTGAGAGTGCTGCTCAAAAAATTAACATTAGAACTTCCCTGTGACCCAGCAATAGCACTGCTAGGAATTTACCGAAGGGATACAGGAGTGCTGATGCATAGGAGCACATGTGTTCATAGCAGCACTCTCAACAATAGCCAAAACATGGAAAGAGCCTGAATTTCCATCAATGGACGAATGGATCAAGAAGATGTGGTTTATCTATACGATGGAATACTACATGGCAATGAGAAAGAATGAAATCTGGCCATGTGTAGCAACATGGATGGACCTTGAGGGTGTTATGCTTAGTGAAATAAGTCAGGCAGAGAAGGACAGATATTTGTAAATGTTGTTTATCTAGTTGAGGAAGTTCTCTTCTATGCCTAGTTTTTACTTGTTACTTGTTAAAATGGCGTATTGCATGAATTGATTGATTATGTGTTGAACTATCCTTGCATTCTGGGATACATCTCACTTGATCACATTCCTTTTAATAGGTTACTTGCTTTGATCTGCTAGTATTTTGTTGAGGATTTTTGCATTTTTATTCATAGGAGATAATGGTCTATAGATTTCCTAGGGTGTCTTGATGTGATTTTGGCATCTGTGTAATATTGGTCTCATAGAATGAATTGGGAAATATTCCCACCTCTTTATTTTTAGAAGGGTTGATGAAGCATTGGTGTCAGTTTTCTGTAAATTGTTGATAGAATTCACCAGTGAAGCCATCTGGGCCGAGGCATTTCTTCATTGGAAGTTTTTTGCTTCCTTTTGTTTTTTTTTCACTTTGTTTTTTAAATTACTAATTTAGTCTCTTTACTTGCTATTGGTCCATTCAGATTTTCTTTCTTCTTTTCTTCTGGGGTCAGCTTCAATTATTTGTGTCTTTCTAGGAATTTATCTATTTCATCTAGATTACTTAATTTGTTAGCATATAATCATTCATAGTATTCCCTTATGATCTTTTTTTATTTTTTTAAGGACAATATTAATGTCCCTCCTTTAACTTTCACTTCTGAATCTAAACCTTTTTCTTTTTCTTGATTAGTCTAGCTAAAGATTTGTCAGTTTTGTTGATCTTTTTAAAGAACTAATTTTTATTGATTTTTCTGTTGTTTCCTCTTCTCTATTTTTGCCTTTTAGCTGGAATGTTTAATTCATCTACATTTAATATAATTTTTAATGAAATTGGATTCACATCTATTTTGCTGTTTTCTATTTGTCTTATGTGTTTTCCCCTATTTCTGTTACTATCTTCTGTGTAAAATAGATATTTTCTAGTATACCATTTTAATTACAATTTAATTTGTTGTTTCTTTCACTCTTGTTGTCATTGTTGTTATTTTCTTAAGCGGTTGTCCTGAAGATTATAATTAATATCTTGTTGTAAAGCAATTTCATTAATTTTTGATGCTAACTTATTTTCAGTAGTATGGAGAAACTTTGCTTTGGTATAGGTCTTTTCCCTCCCCATTCCTTTGTGCTATTATTCTCCTACAAATTACATCTTTATGTATTAGAAGCCCATCCACATAGTTTTATAATTATTGTTTCATGCAGTTGTCTTTTACATCAGATAGAAGAAAATGATTACAAGCAAAAATGTATTCATACTGTGTTATTTGCGTGTGTAGTTACCTCTACCAGTGCTCTTTATTTCTCAGGTGACTTTGAGTTACTGTCTAGTGTCCTTTCATTTGATCCTGAGGGACTTTCCTGAGTAGTTCTTGTGGAGCATGTCAGGTGGCAACATGTTCTTTCAGGTTTTGTTTATGTAGGAATGTCTTAATTTCTCCTTCATTTTTTGAATAATAGTTTTGCTAGATATAGAATACTTGGTGGACAATCTTTTTCTTTCAGCACTTTGAGTATAACATCCCACTGACTTGTGGTCTTTATGGTTTCAGATAAGAAGTCAGCTGTTTATCTTACTCAGGACCCTTTGTACATGTGGAATCACTTTTCTCTTTCTGCTGTCAAAATTTCTCTTTGTTTTCATCTTTGGAAACCTTGAGTCTGTTGTGCCTATGTTTGGATATCTTTGAGTTTATCCTACTTGGAGTTTGCTGAGCTTCCTGGATATACAAATTAATGTTTTCATCAAATTTAGGAACTTTTTAGTTTTTATTTCTTCAGATATTCTTTCTGTCCCCTTCTTTCTTTCCTTTCCTTCTGGGACTCCCATTATATGTATATTGGTATTATTGATGGTGTCCTCCCTGTCTCTGAGGCTGGGTTTATTTTTCTTCATTTCTTTTTCTTTCTGTATCAGACTGAATAATCTCAACAGACCTAGTTTTGAATTAGCTGGGTGGTTTTTTTTCTGCCAGTCATCTGCAGAGGAACCTCTCCAGTGAACTTTTCATTTTAATTACACTTTTGTATCTCTAGAATTTCTACTTGGTTCTTTTTTTACAACTTTATGTATTGACATTCTCTGCATGTATGATGATCACATAGTTTAGTTCTTTAGCAGAGCTCCTATCGGTTCTTTGAACATATGTTTAATTGCTTATTTTAATTTTTGTCCAGTAGGTCCAACTTCTGGGTTTCCTCAAGGACAGTTGCTATTGACTGCTTTTTATCCATGATCAAAATTTTCTGCTTCTTTCTGTATCTTGTAATTTTCTGTGAAAAACTGGGCATTTTAAATTTTATAATGTGGCAGATTTAGAAATCCTGTTTCCCCCCCTTCACAGTTGTTGCTTCTGTTGTCATCACTGCCACTGCTGCTGTTCATTTAGTTCTTTTCCTGGACAAATTCTGTAAAGTCTTCATTCTTTGTTGTGTATGGCCATGAAGTCTGTATTCAATAAGCTCAGCTGTCCGCTAATGGTTAGACAGTGATTCCTTTAAATGCTGGGAACCAGTCATTCTTTGAGCCTTTGCCAAGTGGCTCCTGTGTGTCTGTGGGGAATGCCCCCAGCACTTTAGCAGGCAGTTTGCAGTTCTTCCTTACCCTTTATTTCCTGCTTATGCAGAACCTCAAAGCCAACCAGAGAGGAGGGATTAAGGTTTTCTCAGGTCTTTCCTGGCCACCTGCACTGTCCTACACATGCACATGGCCTTGTACAATTCTAGGAATTTGTTGGAGCTTCTTAAAATCCCTATGGATATCCTATTTCCCAATTTTTCCTTTCAGGTGTCTTTGGTAGGCACCTTGTTAGTCTCTACTGGTATTGCTGCCTCGGGCAGCTGTAATGTTAAATAATTTCTGCTAATGATTTCAGTAGACCCTCTGGGGATAGGATTGTTTGCACAATTGGAGCTCTGAAACAGGTCAAAAATGACAAATCCTGAGAATGGAGTTTTTCCAGGGAGCTTCCAGACTGGTCAAATAGTGACAGTTCTCTGGGAACGGGCTTTTTGGTAGCTTCAGATCACTTCTGCCTCCTACAGAGGCTACTGTGGTACCGTGGTCATGGGGCTATTGTCTTCTAATACTGCCATTAGGCCAAGGATGTGGAGATGGGGGATAGGTCAAGTTAAAATGCCACAAAGCTCACTATTTTTATGGAGATTTAGCTGTTTTTACTCCTCAGATCGCTATAAACCCTTAATTTCCAGAGTTCTTCAGAGGTTACTTTTGACAAATTTTGCCAGTGATCTCATTGTTTTTATGGAGGAGCAGGTTTTCCAAGATCTTTATTCAGATATCCTAGAAGTGTTTTCCCTGCCTGTTTGTTTTTAACTGAGATATTTGCAAGGCTAACAAATTCTACAACTTCAGTCCCATTCACAGAGGAGTCCGTCTGAAAGACTTCTCCTAGGGGGAGCAGTTTGCAACCTGTTGTAAGCTTATTGTTGTTGTTTTCTTATTAATTTGTAGGAATTATTTAAATACTCTAGTGAACAGTCCTTTGTCATTTTTATGTGTTGCAAAACTTCTAGCAGTTTGTGGCTATTTTTACTTCTCCTCCATTTATGGTCTTTTAATGAAGTTCTCACTTTACATGACTTTGAATATATCAATATTTTCCTTTATGATTTATACTTTTTGGTTTCTCATTAGTGAAATTTCTTTTTACCCCAAGGTTATCTAGATATTCTCTTTCTTTTTAAAAAAAAAAAAAAAAAAAGTTCCTGCTGCTGCATTCATTCCTGTTTTCTACTTGGAGTTGATTTGTATGTGATAGGATTTAGGAGTTCAGTTTCACATTTTTCCATATAGATATTGGATTGCAGCAGCCCCATTTGTTGAAATGTCACTTCTTACCTTCCGGTTTGCTAGACCAGCCGTGTCGCAAGTCAGTTTCCGTATATGTAGAGGATTGTTTATGAACTCTTACTTGTTTTCTTGCTCAGCTTTTCTTCACCAACGTCAATAGCATCCTGTTCTTTGGGAATGTCTTGACTGTTCTGAGCCTTTCGCCCTTCTTCTGAATTTCTGGCTCAAATGGGAGACAGATAACATCTTCAAATATTGATTCTTCCAGATTATGAACATGATATTGTGTCCATTTATATAGATCTTTTTCACTCTTTTAGAACAGTTTTCTCATTTTCTCCCTATATATCTTACAGGTCTTGAATTTGATTTATTCCTCGGCTCTTTGTATTTTTTAAGCAATTTAAAAATGGTATATAAAAAGATTAAGTCTTTATTGTTGCAGATCTTTATATGTTGTCTTTATATGTTGCAGACACAATTCCTTTCTCTGGTCCCATGTATATTTGGTACACTGATTTCTGTGTCCAGCATCTTATCTTTGGTTTTCTTGACTTACTGTTCTGGCAAGGCCCTCTAACTGAAAACAAGTAGTGATAACAGGACACTTCATCCTGATCTAAAGGAAATACTTTTAGCATTTTACCATTAAGGGTAATGTTTTTATAGGTTTTTTGTAGCATGCCTTTATTGGATTAATGAAGTTCAATTCTTTTCCTAGTTTTATGAGAATTTAGTTTTGTTTTCTAATCACAAATGGATGTTTGATTTTATCATGCTGCTAGAAAGGAAGTCGTATTTAGTAACATTTTAAAAATTTTATTTTTCTGTTTTCTTTAGCAAAGAAGTTTGTGATCCTGATATTGGTGGCAAGATCATCATGTGTCCTCAGTGTGATAGGCTTTGTCCGTTCTGGAAACTCAATATTACTTGCGAGTCCTCAAAGGTAATTTTTGTTAATCCAAACAGTTGTAACTAATGAAAGTTTTTTATTTTCCTTCTAATAATTTTAGCAGGGCCTGGAATTATTTTTTTTCTCTGTGAAATACAGAACGGTAATATTCAACTAGCCCTCCAAACATTCTGAAAGGTAGATATGTAATGCATGTGTTTATTCCTCTTTTATAAAAGTAAATTGAGATTAAAAGCCTTATCTAGAATCTTTAGGTGGGTGAGTGAGGAGGTGTGGCATTGAAACTGTTGGAGTATTTGAAGTAATCAAAGCAGAAACTTCAAACCCAGCTTATCTCATGAGTACTGTTTACTAGGTTTACTTACTTTAAGTATTTTCCTTAATTCAAATAAGTAGAAACCTGAAATTTGTGCTAGTGTTTTCCCACTTAAAAGTGTACTGAAACTGGGCTTGTTTCTCTTTTTTTTTTTAAACCCTGCTTATCAGATTTAGGCCTTATCTATGAATATGCATAGGCAAGGCTTTGTATATTCACTTTGTCCCAAAACATTCTCGCAAAACACCTATGGTTCCCTTACATATGCAGATGATCTTGAGCTATAGGACTTCTTAAAATCCTAGAGGCTTAGGACAAGGATTGAGACTGGATGCCAGGCACTAGCTGGAAGAAAGATGGTCATCTTGCTTTGGAGAATTTTCCTGACAACTTTGACCTACTGTTCTCCTATGTTGTGATCTTTCCTCTTTCACCTTGTTCCATCGTGAAATCGTAGGAATCTTTAAATGATGTTAGGATATTCGAACCTACTCCATCTAAGTCTTATTGTAACCAAATATGTTCCTATTGTAATGTCACTTTAAATTTTATATTTTCCAAAATTCTTGAACTTATATGATCACTTTTTTATATGATTACTTTTGACACATGAGAAGGCAGAATGGTTATTACCTCCATTTTACAGATTAAAACAATGAGGATCTGAGAGATTAAATAATTTGCTCAAGGTTACCCGTCCAGCAACTGACAAAGCCAGAAGTTGACAGTAAATGTGCATTTCTTGCCATTACTGTGTTCTTCACCAGCTGACAGTAGTACCAGCCACTTCACTCACAAATTGAGTGCTTTGTTTGAAGAATGTTCTGCTACTTAATTAAGATGATTGCAGGGAAGGTATTGTCAACATGTGGATTTTTACACTCAATTTATGAATTAAAATAGATTTCACTGCCTCTCCCCTAGAAACCAGTGCAAAGTCTGGACTATAAAAATCTGCCCTAGATCACACAAGGTAAAAGACTTGAAGCTAGCGGGAGGGAAGCTGCTTGTTGACTGAAAAAGGTCACTAGTTAGTGCCTCTCCCTGGACACTGGACTTAAGACAAATGCCAGTGATAATTCCAGAAGCTAACTATACTCCACAAAGTACAATTGGAAATTCCACTTTCCTTAAGGAGTTCTCTTTCACTCACCACACCCCCATCTCTTCTCTCAGTTCTTCTTTTCCACCAACCCATCCTTAATTAAGCACATGGCTTTCAAATCTGTCCCTGTGCACATTTTTTTTCATTGTTTTGGAAAAAATGAATCTTTCATTCTATCCTAATTTCCTGAAGAATCCTTTGAGTCTTGTTAGAGTGACTTACAAAGGGAAGGAAACACATAAAAGAATGAGTAAAGGATTAAATTTTTAAAAAGGAGAAGGAGAGAGGAGGTTTTCATGCTTTTCTGTTGGTTGATTCAGTCGTTTCTTCATTCATACACTTATTTATATATGCACTTCTACCTCTTTCTTTTGGAAAGGGCTAAAGTATTCACTAATTAGCATGATTGCTAAAAAGTTTACTAGATTAGAAATAGAAAATTAGGATCAAGGAAATGAGGGAACAGTTATGGAAATAATCAAGATTAATGTTTTTGTGACTGAGCATTAAATAAGGCTCTTAGCTTTTTGGCTGGCAAGATAAAAGGGAGATGTGGTAACTTAAAATATTTTGTTAAAAAATACATAGTTATAAAATTTTGATTTTGTTCTTTGGAGGAAGAAAGCATAACAAATTTTTCTAGATTTTTGTTGGCTCCCCTGCTTAAAATGGTCATGCCCTACATAGGCAACCGTCTCTTTCCCTCCCTGTTCCATGTGACTTAAGTAGCATGCTGACTGGGGGGTACTCCACCCAGCTTTCTTTCTTTGTGTGGCCCTGGCAAGTAAGCTAAGCTAAACTTTTTACCAAGAAGGGCTCTTGCTTACCTGCTTCCCTGATTCCTGCCTGTGGGGCAAATAGGCCAGTCATCTTATTTTTTCTGCCAGGTCCTTGATCCTCACATATATGGCAAAAAATGGTAACTTCATGCAGGCCACCTAACTCCCTCTCATGAGAGTGCAAAGCACATCCCTCATCTTGAGCTGGACGACTGGAGTGAACTTGGCGTCAGCAGTAAACCTGCTTTTTCTTGCTGCTTCTATTTTTTTTCCCTCTCACTGACAAATAAGCTTCCATTGGCTTTTTCTCAGCATGCCAGGACAAAGAATTCACAGGTAGGATTTTTTCTTTCTGGAGTAGGTAGTTAAAGGTGTCAGGGCAAGTCAGGAGGTATCAGATAGAGAGAGGCTTGCAATGATTCCTAAAAGAAAAGTAGGGTTGAACAGAACCTGCAGTAGTAACCCTATAACACACAGAATAGTTTTGTATAGGATTTTTCTTATAATAATTTTCGCTGACGGATAAGGCATAACATTAAATGACAACTTTGGTTCCATAAGAGTCAAAACTGAAAGATTTGAAATATTGGTCCATCATGGAATGCCAGGACTAGAGGAATTGGTGGAGAGCGGCGTTCCCCAAATGACCACTCATTTATTAATTCTGTCTTCCTTGAGCTGATTTTTGGGAGGAATAGTTGGGTAACAGACAATTTGAGATTATGCTTTTTGATCAGGGTCCAGGTAGAGGATTGAGGGGCATTTGTATGCTTTAGAATACACATGTACAAGATGATGGTTAGGGGTATATTCTCTTGAAAATAACATAATATATTGACATAGATGAACATTTACCCACTTTACATCATTATATAAAGGACAACAGAAATGTTAGTTAAAACAAAGTAGAGTTTTCCTTAGAAGCAACTTTGAATTTTCTTTGGCAATTGAGAAGTTTGGGGTTTTGTTTTTCATCCTATAGCTTTTTTTTCTGTGCTGTCTTTATGATCTATCACAAAGTTGATATTCTACGTGTTTGCCACTTTTTCCAGTACCTTTATACTTTATAGAGTTTTTAGGAGATGTAAAAATGCTCGAGAGTGAAGAATCAGTAACTAATTGAAAGATTTTTCAGGAATCCATATAGGGGGATAGGCTATTTAAATAGTAAGGGAAAAAAAAGGAATGAAAGAAAGGGAGGGAGGGAGGGAGGAAGGAAGGAATTTAGCAGAACTAGTGAATAAAGCCTTCTTTGTGTCGGTGTATCATCTATTCATTCATGGTTGTTGGACCCACTGTAATGTCAGCAAAAGCCCTGGTCCATCCTTAATCTAATGGAAACCTCTGTCGTGGATGGTAGAAAGCCATAATTGGGTCTGGGGAAGCAGAGTTATCCTTGGGCAGAGCCATCTCAGAATAAGCCCGAGCTGTGTACTTTTCTCAACAAGAAAAGCAAAAATTCAGTAACTTACCCTCTTACCAGGATGAGATGATAAGATGCAAATTGTAAATCTAAAAGTTGCTCTGAGTTCACTGTAATTTTTAGAGCTATACCACTTCAAGTCCACTATGACAGCTGATCAAGAGAGACCATTATTCAAAAGTCTGATAGAGACTTTAAATGGAGTGGAATCTTAGCAGCTATGCCAATTTCTTTATCATGATGGGGAAAGATTCTGCTGGAAAATGCACTGTGATAAATACAGCAAAGGCTGTTTGCTTTCAAAACAATATGAAATCCCCATCTGTAAGTATATAGTAGTATCCACTTTAAAAGAAATTCAGACTATAGAATACACAAAGCATTGAATATTTGTTGAATTCTAGTGGGTAGAAAACATGATTAATTTATATGTCATTATTGTATTTTCCAGAAATTGTGCATCTTTGACAGTTTTGGAACCCTAGTGTTTGCAGTATTTATGGGAATATGGGGTAAGTGATTTTCCTTTCTTTTTTTTTTTTCAGTTCACTTTTACATCTTAACTTAAAAAAACCCCATAAGATTGTATAGGCATGTAATTTAATAGTATTTCACAGTTTTATATAAGCTATCAAAATAACCTGTTTTAGGACCTTGGATTGCCCAAGCTTCGGCACCCCTAGAATTCCATTTACAACTCTTAAGACCAATGAATGAGTTACTGTGTAAAAAACTACTTGCAAATAGGGTTACTTAAAACACACATTTATTATTTCTCATGATTCTCTGCATCAGCTGGGAGGTTCTCCAGTCAGGTGCTGGCTCAGCTGATGTCTGCAGTGAGCTAGCAGCTCCGCTGGGATAGATGGTCTGGCAGTCACCAGTCTGGTTTGGTCTATGGGGCTCAGCTGGACTGACTAGTCTTGCTCTACATGGTGTCTCGTCCTCCAATGAGGATTCTTCACATGGTGGTTTTAGGGTTCCAAAGAGAAGCAAGAGAGGGCCAGCCCTAGTACACAGACATTTTTTGAGCCCATGACTGCATCAAGTTTGTGAATGGCCTGTCAGCCATAGCAGGTCATGGCCAAGCCAACAACAACATGAGGAGGTCAGAGGACTGACTACACAAGGGCTTGGACACAGGGAGACATGGTTCATTGGGAGCCATTATTGTAACAGTCCCCATAGCTGTGATCCACCTGGACTTTCATGGGGTTGGGGTTCAGGGGAAGCTACAACACGGGGATTACAGGTAAGCTTTCTTCTTTATACAATTTTATATCAGTGAGTATTTAATAAGTATGTGTTTCTCTTATAATAGTAAATAATAATAAACTCTATTTAATAAATAGAACAGATACAGTCCTAAAGAATATAATTCTTCTGTAGGTGCTTTAGCACTATAGTTGTATTATTTACTTTGAAGAGCATCATTACTATAATGAAGCAATTACCATTTTCTTTAAATGCAGACATTTAAATGTTTAACTGATGTAAATGTTCTACCACAGGGGAAATAAATTCCATTTTCGAAGACAAATGTGCTTCCAGTTTTATTGTGTAAGTCAAGGGGGAACCAGAGCTCAGGTTATAGATTGCTGGGAGAGGAACATGACTCAGGCCACTGACTCTTGAGAAGACGGCACATGAACACATGCAGCTCGCAGAAACAGCTCTTTTCCAGGGTCCTTGAGCTTGTAACGCCTATGAGAAGTCACCACATCGATCCCAGAACAGATGATCCAGTAGTTCTGGACACTGTTTACAAATTAGTTGCCTCTCCTAGGGAAAGTAAACTGTAAGATGGCCAAGCTTATCTATGAAGTTACTGTCTTGCAGACATTTAGCTATGTTTTGACTAGAGACCAAACACTAGCTAATATTTAACACAGAGAATAAAGATCAGATTCGTGCATTAAGATCCTCTGTACCCCTCCATTGTAAAATATGTTACTTCTGGGGCACCCGGGTGCCTCAGTCAGTTAAGCATCCAACTTCGGCTCAGGTCATGATCTGGTGGTCTGTGAGTTGGAGCCCCACGTCAGGCTCTGTGTTGACAGCTTGGAGCCTGGAGCCTGCTTGGATTCCGTGTCTCTGTCTCTCTCTGCCCCTCCCCTGCTCAGTCTGTCTCTCTCTGTCTCAAAAATAAATGTTAAAAAAAAAATTTTTTTAATATGTCACTTTTATCCCCCCAGTAAGAGCAGAGGTACCGAACTCCTGAGTGGTGGTCCTTTTAACAAATCAGCACTGATCTGTAATCTGTAAACTTCTGACACATCTGTTAAACTCCATATATATACTTATGGATGTTGACAGCCCTAACCTAGAAATATATTTTAAATAATGCAAAAATGTATAAGTTAATTTTGGCACTGCAAAGATAAACCTCAAATTTCCTAGCTAACTTTGCTCTCTGTGACCGTTAACTCCACGGTATTTATAGAACTGACTTAAGCATATTCAGCTGACTTAATTTCATCAGATTTTAGAATGCAGACAACATTTCAACACTGCTTCTAGCCACGTATGTGCATCTTTAAGGATACGTTTGTATGATGAAGTCTTTATTTTTAAAGTGTCTTGTATTGCTTTTCCTGTTACCTCTGCCCTTCGGAGAACCACTGCTCTGAACCTTGTTACAGGAAATCAGAAGTTGCAGAGCCAAAGAGGCAGGAGGACCACGTGAAGTCTTTTATATCACCGCCGTTCATATCCCTCTAGCATCTCCTGTGTGCCCACGTCTATTAGTATTTAGAGTATTTTTAGTATTTTTGGCTCCCTCAGAATTCTAAAAGTTGAGGGCTGTAAACCTTTTGTAGTAAATGTAGTACCAACCATATACTTAACCTGAAAAATGTCTACCCTTTTAGGCCAAGCCAGCCCACCCAGTCATACTGACTCAGAGTCCTAAGCCCATGGCGGACATACCGGTTCCTAACATATCCGCTCCTCCTCATTCCTTGTTGCTTCTTACCTCCTTTTATTGGAGTCTCCTTGGCTCCAGGCTCTTAGCTGCATGGCCGCAGTTTTTAATTTTCACCTTGGAGTCTTGGGCTGGACCTAGCGATGTCGAGAAAAACACCAGACACTTGGCTTATACGGGGCTGGAGAATCAGGAAGGCATTATCCTAACCAGCTACACTTGGGGATCAGGAAACAGCTATAGCCAGTTAGTTCGAGAACTCACTCTGCTGTTCCCGCTGCATCCACACCAGCAAAATAATGCCTCTCCTACAGCCATCTCTGCTCCCATTCAACTCTGTTTCTGATGTAAGTGACACATAAATGCCTCTAACGGGCATTTTATAAAATCATATGAGGAGCCCTAGCTGCAAGAAAGTCTGAAAGCATGTGGTTTTAAACCTATTTTAGTTAGGAAGTTGGAATAGAGGCTGAGCAAAGCTCATCTACCGTACTACCTTTGTGAGTAAATAGGTCTAACTCATTTCGAGGCCTGATAAAACGTCCCCGCTCTCCAGCAGTGAACGTCTGGCAGTTGGAACGCTACCATGTGCTAGAGTGTGCCCCTTGTCCTCGGACACTGCTGGATGGAACCACCAGTGCTGTATATGGCTGTCTTCTTCACGTGATACATGCTTTCTTTAGATGTAATGATACCTTGATTAAGAGGACAAGCTATTCCTGCTTCCCAGGATGTCCTTCCTTCTTCTCTCATTACATGGTGATGTAAGAACCCTGTGTGTGTCTAATCAACAAGAGCCTCGTGGTGTCTGGTTTGCCAGAAAACATAGGTGCAGTGCTCCCCACCAGAGGAGGAGAGATCCAAAGACAGAGGACAAGAAATTCCTGTCTGACATCATACACGGTCACCCAAGGCCCTGGAGCTCTGGGCTCCCTCAGCAGTGTGCGTCAGCAATGCTGTGGCCCAAGAGCACTCTAAAACCTTGGGTGGTTATAATGCATTACCAACGTCTCCACGGACCCTGAGAAATACTGCCCAAGGTTTTCGTAGACTTCACCCTCCGGTATCCCATCCTGGCTAGGGAGCAGGTACTTGAGGCAGTACCACATGGTGAGGAAGCAGAGCTTGGGTTCTGGAGCCAGGAATGTCAGGCTTGATCCCTGACTCCAATACTGCAACCTCGGGCAGTGCCTCTGTCTCATCATGTCTAAGGTGAGGAGAGAGGAAAAGCAGTTACCGCAGAGGGGTGTGAGGCTTTACCTATATTATGTCATTAAGTTCATAACAGCCCTGTGAGGTAGGTCCTCTTGGCTTACAGAAGGGAAGCGGGGATAGGCTCAGGAAGTTGGAACATCTTGACCAGGAGTCTCACATCTAATAACGGTCGGAACCGGATTTGAATTTGATTCCAACATCTGGGTTATTTCTACTCTCACTCATTGTTACTGGAAGATTAGTAAAGTTAAAACAAACACCGCTGAGAAGTGAGTATTTTCCCGATTTCGGTTGTCTTCACCGCTGGGGAGAGCTGAGTTCATGCCATGCACAGCCACTTCCCAGGGTCTCCTCCTTTGTGCCCGGCTGCCCACCTGAGGTCTGCAGGATGTCAGGCCGGCCTCTCTCTGCTCTCCACTCTGGCGATTCTCACTCTGACTGATGTTAGACCTTTGAGACAAAAACAGAACACAGTGTTCATGCCCCCATTCCAGTCCAGTATAATCAGAAACTCAGGGAGGGTGCCTGGGCTCACTGGTGTTTTTCGTAAAGCTCCCAGGTGCATCTCATGTGCAGCCAGGATGAGAGCCCCCCTCTGCACCTCATTCAGTAATCTCCTCCACGCCTGGCCTCAGTTACTATAAAAAAGATCCAGCTCAGGGGCACCTAGGGGTGGTTCAGTCAGTTAAGCATCCAACTCTGGATTTCAGCTTAGGTCATGATCTCATGGTTTCTGAGTTGGAGCCTCTTATTAGGCTCTGCGCTGACAGTGCGGAGTCTGCTTAGAATTCTCCCTTTCTCTCTGCCCCTCCCGCCCCCTGCTTGCACTTGCTTGCATGTGCTCTCTCTCTCTCTCAAAAGAAATAAACTTAAAAAAAAAAAAAAAAAAGGTTTCCGGCTCACCCAAGATCTTTCTCCCAAGTTCTAGACTTTTACATACCTCCTGGACATCTCTTCTGTGGCCCAGAGGCACCTGGTTAGAACCAAACCTGTTGGCTTCTTGGACTCACTCCTCTTACAGCCCTTTGTGGAGTATGGCTAGAATTTAGGACATCGCCCAAGCCAGAAATGGGTAGCATCCTGGACCTCTTCCTTCCTGCCAAATGTGCTGTCTTCTCTCACCTCCCCACCTAAGCAATCAGGTCTCCCTGCCTCTAGTCTCAAGACCACCTCCAGTTTCCCTCTTCCTTTCAGTTATAACCTGAACTTCTTTCAAGGCATAGAGTCCTTCGTGATGTGCCCCGGCGATCTCTGCACTGGCTGCCCCAAACTTCCTCATTATACTGTGTGCTCACTTCCAGATACTTGCAGTTTCTGGAAAGTATCTGAGTCTCCGGCTTCCTTGCCTTTGCGTGCACAGCTCCCAGGGGAGGATGGCTTTAATATCCAACCTTCACCTGATGAAATCCAAGTCTGTCATCTCAGAGCAGCTACAGCGGCCCTGCCTCTTGGGAGACTCTTGGCTACCCATTGGTCATGCGCCCAGAGCCACCTGTGCTTACTTTTATCCTGACCCTCACTAGTCCCTGATAACTATCACTTCACCATAATTCCTGCACACCTGGGAGCTCCTTGAAGCACAGCCTGTGTCTTGTTTCTCTTTATACTCCGCACATAAAGATACTTGTCTGTGCAACAGTGGTAAATCCAGAATTTCTATATAGGAAGGGCTTAGGGGTACCAGTCTGATTGAAAGAAGGGCGCCTGGGTGGCTCAGTCAGTTGAGCGTCCAACTTCAGCTCAGGTCCTGATCTCATCGTTCGTGAGTTCAAGCCCTGTGTCAGACTCTGTACTGACAGCTCAGAGCCTAGAGCCTGCTTTGGATTCTGTGTCTCTCTCTCTCTGCCCCTCCCCTGCTTGTGCTCACATTGACTTATAGTCTCTCAAAGAATACAAAACATTAAATAATTTTTTTAAGAAAAGAAAGAAAGGTCTTAGGGATTTACCCTGAAACTATACTTTCAATCAACATTTAATGTTGTTTTTATTTAGTGTTTTAAGTTTCAGGTCTTGAAAGATAGTGAAGATTTCTAAAAATTATTTTACTGATATTTCACACAAGACTGAGAAAAGTATCATTTTTCCACATTTAAGAATAATATTATTTCAATCTGGGGTGGCCTGGGTAGTGGTAAGTAGAGATTTGGGAAGTACTAAAGTGTCCCCCCAACCAGGCCCTCAGGAAAGAAGAGAGGGAAAGGGACGTAGGGAAGAACAGGCTGAAGGATGGATGGGCCGTAAACTGTTTTGAATTCTGGTAGCTATTTGTGTGTTTCAGTTGGCATCAAGCCAGTAGCAGACGCTCTAGCGTTAGACACTCTCACATGCCTTCTGACCATCCTGTTGTTCTTATCTTTTCCATGCCTTAGTCTGTTTTCACAAGTTCAGTAAGACATCAACATCTTTTTTTTTTTAGAAAAAAAAAAAGTAACTTGTTTTTTCCTTGTAAATCATAGTATCACTAACTAAGTGAAGTTACTATCGACCGTGTACAAAAGCTTATGAGTAATTGTAATGATTAATCATTCAGGACAGATCTATTGACGATCCCCATGCTGCTGCTCTCTCTCTGTTAGTTACCTTGTTTCTGGAGTTTTGGAAGCGGCGCCAGGCGGAACTGGAGTACGAATGGGACACTGTTGAGTTGCAGCAGGAAGAGCAAGCCCGGCCAGAATATGAGGCCCAGTGCACTCATGTGGTGATCAACGAGATCACTCAGGTAAAGCCGACATGAGGTCGATGCAGTTTAGTCTGTTTATTACAGCAGTTCTCAGCTTTGGGGGCCCATTGTAATCACCTGGGTACCTTAAAAAATACTGATGCCCGGGTCCCATCACTACGTGCTCTGATGACACTTAACGGCCTGGGGTGTGTTCTAGGCACACAGATTTTTTAAGGCTTCTCTGGTGATTCTCATGTGCAGCCAGGGTAAAGAAGTATTGCTTACCATGGTGGACATGGGAGATAAATGTGACCCCCCTTCTTTCAAAATAAAAGCAAAAGTGGTGGGAACAATTAGACCCTGACATAAAATGTAGAAGAAAAGACGCAGTGGTTTGTGTCCTTTCTTTCATACCGGTAAAAAAGTGCAGAAAAGAAAAATCAGACTCCGTGACCTCATTGTATAGGGAAGGATGCATGGGATTTTGTAGCTGAATTTCAGTTTTTCCCATGCACCTTCATTATTATGGCCCCTTTGTCACCCTAGACCAGCCACCCTTTGTGCTGCACTAACACCTCAGTGACTGCTCCACCTTCTGGTTGGGATGCACGCGAGACCATGTGGCTCTCCTCCTAAAGTTGGAGACAGACTAGAGGAAGAAGGGAAACACTTGTTGAAGCCCAACTATGTTTAGGCCTGTGCTAGGCATTTTATATAATGGGAAAGGTAAATTTCCTTCTGCTACTGCAAAAATAAAAATAAAATAAAGCTATATCCCTCTGTAGAAACATTCCAAAGCCCATGAAAGATAATTTTTGAATCATCTGCATTATTGCTCCTTTCCCTCAATGCAGAAAATTTAGAGCTGTTTGTACTTCCAGCCATCAGCATAAGGACAATTGGTCTGAATACAAATAATTCTTGGGAAGAAAATGATTTTACCAAGAGCATCCGAAAATATCCCCAAGTATAGATTTTATAAATGGAATCTGAGATTTACAGGATGCCTACACGAAAAGGGACTGGAGGGAGCAGTTCAACCTTCTCATTTTATGAATGGGAAAAAATGAGGTTCAGTTATTAGCAGAAGGTGACATTTGTCTTTTACAAAGTAGCAAGCTTCCAAGGATTCCCATTATGTATAGTTCTCACTGCTTACTATGGAAGATGATGGGATCAAAGCATGTGCTGTTGGAGGACCGCACATTCAGAAATGAAGGAAGAAACTTAGATAAAATTAGATGTTGAAAATGCCTTTTAAATACTAGGGGGGAATAAAGCTTATAATATTGGCAACAGAAAAGGTACTGAAGAAAGACAGTTTGGTATTTTAAAATTGCCAACTGATACATTAAATTTCCGTTGAAACACTGCTTTTTAAAAAATTGAAGATGAAGATTCCTTTTTCTTTTCCTCATTATACACTGATTGCTAATGCATCCTCCGTTGGGTTCGAGAGGCTGTAGTGTGGTAATGAAGTCTTGGGGATGAGACTGTCTGCAAATCCAAACACAGCAACTTACTAGCTGAATGGTTTTTGATAAATTATTTAACTTCTCTATGCCATAGCTTCCTCTATAAAACAGGATTAATAGAATTGCTTCCTCACACGGTTGTGATTAGAATTAATTGAGTTAATGTGCAAAACCTACTTAGAAATAGTACCTGGAGTAGAGTAAATGTCATATAAGTATTTGTAGCTATTATTATACTACAGCTACTCTTATAATCCAGGTAAATCCTAGAAGTATTGATGTCCTGCATGGGCTCTGTCCTGCCATTTCTAAAATCTCAGACAAGCTTAGGAATGTAACTTTACAGCTTACCATTGCCAGATAGCAAGACTCCTGAGCTAAGGTCACAGCAGATAAACAGTTCATTATTCATACTTGCATTTTCAAAGACGGTTAAAATGAGCACACACTTGTCGTGGGTATGTTTGAAATTAACACCAAAAATTGCAGTTATGAGTAAGGAGGCTCAAAATTAAGCTTAGGATTTAGAGACCAATCAGGAGAAAAATCATTTCACCAGAGTACACTTTTGATTGACTTATTTATTTATTTATTTATTTATTTATTTATTTATTTATTTATATTTAGGAAGAAGAGCGCGTTCCCTTCACTACCTGGGGAAAATGTATACGTATAACCCTCTGTGCAAGTGCTGTCTTATTCTGGGTAAGTCTGTCACAGACTTTTTAGTATCTAATTTTAAACAGCTAGGAAACTAAAGGCACAGTGGAAATTCTGTAGTCTCAGAATTGTTTCCAGAGAACTACTCGGCTACCACGTGGAACAACTCTCAGTATCTATCTGCTCACAGTGGTTCTTCCAGTTCCTTCCACCTCATCTGTTTAGATCAGATCAGTGGTTCTGGGTTTTCCATTTTCTGTTGAAGAGACCGAATGGGAGGCATTAAGAATTCTAAAGTTTTCCAACAGTAATAACTAAAATGAAGTGTCTAGGAATAGCCTGAAAAAGATAATAGGAACTATCAAAGAAAGCATAAAAACTACTGAAAGATATAAAAGAAGACTTAAACAAATGATTATAGATAAAAAGATAATATTCCTAAACTATCAGGACTTTAAAAATTAATTTGGGGTTTATTATTAATAAAGTCATATTAGTAATATGATAATTAGTAATATATTGAGAATTTTATTGGCTCAAAAAATAGCCAAATTAGAAAATAGGACATGAAGCCCAGATATGGGACTCGTATCATCAACAGTTTAATACATGAGAAGGGAGGCCTTATAAATCAGTGGGATAAGTAAAGATTATTTAATAAATGGTGGTGGAACGCTTGTTAGCTATTTGGGAAAGAAATAAGATTGAAACCATACTATTAACATATATTGTAATTCCAGAAACATTCAAAAGGTAACACCATAAACTAGAAATAAATATTGATAAATATGTAATCTCTAGATATAAAAAGACTTTCTACACATAACAGCAACAGAAGAAGTTTTAGAGGAAAATATTTAAAGATTTTCACACATCAGGGTGCCCGGGTGGCTCAGTCAGTTAAGTGTCCGACTTCGGCTCAGGTCATGATCTCATGGTCCATGAGTTCGAGCCCTCTGTCGGGCTCTGTGCCGACAGCTCAGAGCTTGGAGCCTGCTTTGGAGTCTGTGTCTCCCGCTGTCTCTGTCCCTCCCCCACTTGCACTCACAATAATAAATAAATAATAATAAATATAAACTTATTTAAAAATAAATAATAAATGTTAAAAAAAAGTCTTTAAAGATTTCCCCATATCCAAAGCATTCTAACCCTAAAACAACAGAAGAAATTTTTGTTAATCAATAGGGCAAAGGGTTAATACGTTCAATACATAAAAAGTCCATATCACTTGTAAGATAATACTAAAGATCTCCAGAACTAAGGAGGCAGAGGACACAAATACCCTTTCACAAAATAAAAAATACCCTGGCAACTGCCAAGCCTCAATCCTAATTAAATCAGTGCACATTAAAATGAGATACAGTGTTTGACCTATCAGGTGATAAGGCTCAGTGTGTGTGAGGAGGAAGTGCAGTGATCAGCTACTCTCATACTTGAGCTATGGGAATTTTAAGCTGCTCTGGCCACCTTAGCAGTTTGGCAGTAAGTATCAAGAGTCAAAAATGTTTATGTGCTTTAATCCACTAATTCAGCTTTTAAAAACTTTTAATAAGGGACTCTTTCAAATGGTAAGTAAAAGCCAGTAAAGATTAGTCACATAAAAGTTTATTACAAATATATATATACATTTATATTATTTATTTATATACATTATTATAAGTAAAACCTTGGATTGTGAGTAACTTGTTCTGTGAGTGTTCCACAAGATGAACAAGCATTTCTAATAAATTTTAACTTGATAAACGAGCGATGTCTTGGAGTACGAGTAGAACATGACACCAAACATCACATGATCACAACTGAGCTAGCGGTTCTTGAAATTTGCTTTGATATACAAGTACTGTGAATTACAAGCATGTTTCTGGAACAAACTATGCTCACAGACCAAGGTTTTACTTTATATATAAATAAGATCTCAGCCAAAATATTCTACTTCCAGCCCTTCATACAGTAGAATATAGTGCTACCATAAGAAAGTATGTCCATGAAAATATTTGATGACATGTGAAAATGTTATGGTTATGATTGGCATAAGGAGAATACATAAAATAATTTTGGATATGTAAACAATGCATAGTTCTGAAGGAATTATGCCTATATGTACTAAATAGATACATTTTTCCAGGTTTCTTTTTTCCTTTATTTAAAAAAAAATTTTTTAATGTTTGTTTATTTTTAAGATAGACACATGTGTGGGAAGGGCAGAGAGAGGGAAAGAGAGAATCCCAAACAGGTTCCACACTGTCAGCACAGAGCCCAGTGTGGGGATCGAACTCACAAAACTATGAGATCATGACCTGGGCAAAGATCAGAGTCCAGTGCTTAACCACCTGAGCCACTCAGGTTCCCCTTGTAGTTAGGAGTCCTTCAATTATAGGTGACAGCAAATCAGTCTCCAATTGGTATAAACAACAATGATGACAACAAAATGAACCTGTAAATGGTTCCTTTAACTACAAATCTCAGGTCTGAGGAGTGGCTTCCATTAAGGATAGAGACTGCAGCCCAGATGACATCAAAGACTGTGTGTTTTGTTCTGTCATCATTCTATGTTCAGTGGTCTCCTGGCTTGGTGGGTGTAGGCACTACCTTAGAGTCTCAAAATGGCTGCAGGATTTCAGATCTGACATCACATTCAAGCCAAGGGAGGTCTCTCTTAGCTCTAGTTGTCCTTTATTGACCAGCTTTCTCCCATGGACACTAGCAGATCTCTCCTCACATCTCATTGACTCTCATTAAGATATTAATCCTTGAATCAGTTACTGAGTGCAATAAGATAAGATACCTATTTGTCTCAAACCAATCAGGATCTACCTGTAAACCCTGGGGGAAGTGGGGGTCAATCTAGCCCAAACCATAGGACTGAAAATGGGGAAGAGGTTATTCTTCTAACACACCATCTGGGTCTGCTTATAAGACTGGGAACAGATCCAGGGCCGCATACATAACCAGTGTCCACCGTAGAGTAATTTCAAATATTCTCTAATAAGCACATATTGAAGTTATAAGCAGGAAAGATTCATAAGGAACTTGAGAATAAAAATCTTCCTACTATGAAGAAATACTGAACCTATCAAGTGCCCTGAAGAAGTATGAAAACATATCAAGTTTATAAAAGCTCTGAAAAGAATTAGAATTCATTTCATAAACTATGTAGGAGGCAGTGCCAAATAGAGGTTAGTGTGACTCCAGAGTCTTAGAGGAATTCCGTTCTTCCACTTGTTAGTTGCTTAATTTGGGTCAAAGTCTTAATCTCTGTGGCTCTTTTTCTCTCTAAAAGAGACAATACTACCTACCTCACAGGACTGTTGAGGATTTAAAAAATATGTGCTGAGTTGAATAGTAAGTATTTAAAAACAATCTCAGCTATTATAATTACTTAATAATTTAAAAAACAATTATGGCAATATTTTAATTTTTTAAGTTTTTTTTTTTTTTTGAGAGAGAGAGAGTGTGTGCACAGGGGAGAGGCAGAGAGAGAAGAGAATCCTAAGCAAGCACTGCACTGTCAGCACAGAGCCCCATACGAGGCTTGAACCCACAAACTGTAACATCATGACCGAAGCCAAAGTCAGGAGTCAGACGCTTAACTGACTGAACTACTCAGGAACCCCTACGGAGATAATTTTTAAAAATTATATGAGGGACACCTGGGTGGCTCAGTCAGTTAAGCGTCCAACTTCGGCTCAGGTCATGATCTCACAGTTCATGGGTTTGAGCCCTGCATCAGGTTCTGTGTGGGCAGCTCAGACCCTGGAGCCTGTTTCAGAATCTGTCTCCTTCTCTCTCTGCCCCTCCCCCACTCATGCTCTGTCTCTTTTCAAAAATAAACAAAAACTATTAAAAATACTTGTTAATTATGTATGATTTAGGGGCCCCTGAGTGGTATAGTTGGTTGAGTGGCCAGTGTTAATTTCAGCTCAGGTCATGATCCCAGGGTCAGGGATGAAGCCCCATGTCGAGCCCTCTTTCTCAAAACATAGAATAGAATTAGAATAGAATAGAATAGAATAGAATAGAATAGAATAGAATAGAATAGAATAGAATAGGTTCACTTTGAATGGCTTGCATTTGTTGTGTTCTGAGAGGAAGACTGGATATACCTTTTCTAATACATTTTTCTCAGCATTGGAGCATTTTCACGTATACTCACACACAAACATGTGAAAGAAAGGAGATAATGAGCAAGATTAGAGGGAGAAATATAATTCCTTTTATACAAACTGATGGCTTTAAAAGTGGAAAAAAAAACAAAACATCGTGTTAACACTTCAGTCCCCATAACCACAGCTCACATGTATATAGTACTTTTCATTTGCCCGTGCTTCATGTTCTAAGTGTTTTTACCTGGAGTAATTAATTCATTAAATCCTCACAACAATCCTATGTTAGTTCCCATTGGGATCCTCCATTATGTGGGCAAAGAAATTGAAGCCCCAAAGGATTTGCACAGGGTCCCACAGCTAGAGGCAGAGCTGGGATTCAAATGCAGGAACCTGGATCCAGGACCTTGCCTGTAATCACTGCTTTTATTGCTCCTCACAGGTGAAACCCAGCCTCCCCCTGTTTCTGTAAACAACATGACAGGATTTGCTTGGCCCTGAAATTCACATTCTTTGTAGCTTTTCTCCATGGTAGCAGTCATCACAAGCAGTCAGACACATCGAGTACCTGCTTTGGAGTAAGTCCAAGAAAGTAGATGTAGGGAAAACAGTTTAAAAATGGGACCATTAGGGGTTCCTGGGTGGCTCAGTCAGTTGAGCGTCTGATTTTGGCTTGGGTTATGGTCTCACGGATCGTGAGTTCGAGCCCCACATTGGGCTCTGTGCTGACAGCTCAGAGCCTGGAGCCTGTTTCAGATTCTGTGTCTCCCTCTCTCTCTGACCCTCCCCTGCCCATGCTGTCTCTCAGAAATAAATAAAAACCAAAAAAAAAGGGACTTTTAATGTGCATTACTTAGTGGCCAGAAAACCTGCCTAGGAGGAAGTGACCTCCTACAACCACATTCAAGCTATGCTTCAGACCCTCTCACTGACATTGGTCTATGCAGTCAAAATCAACAGATCAGTGAAATGAATCTTGTGCAAAGGCAGGTATGAATACCTGCCAGTTTAAGATCTTAAGATCCAAGGGGGAAAGTGCGTGAAGCTTTCATCCGCAGACACCTGCGGCCATTCCATTTCCAAGCTTCCTCAGGGCACCTCTTCAGCCTCCCCAGTCCTGTTCAGAATCTCACCTCCTACAGGTGACTAAGACAACTAGCACTGTTGACCCTTGGACCAGTGATCTGTTCCCTGCTGGAAAGAAACCTATCCCCTTCATAGATTATAACTGGGCAAAAACTTGAATTCATCTAAAGAATATCACTTTAGAATATCCCATCACCCATCACTTGTCTATTTGAGCACAGGGTTAATTTTTAAGTGTAAAAAGACTATTAGTGAATCTCCTGTTGCTGTGTTTATTGTGCTTCTAGATCCTATTGATCATCGCCTCAGTTATTGGGATCATTGTCTACAGGCTCTCAGTGTTCATTGTATTTTCTGCAAAACTTCCCAAGAACCTTAATGGGACAGATCCCATCCAGAAGTACCTGACTCCACAGACAGCCACATCTATCACCGCTTCCCTCATCAGCTTTATCATCATCATGATTTTGAACACCATATATGAAAAAGTAGCAATCATGATTACTAATTTTGGTAAGGTCCTATTATAGCTTAGGTCATTTCTAAGACCTTTTTAGATCCTGGTGAAAAATAGAGACTGTCTCTTTTAGGCATTTCAATTTCCGTATGTTACAAATTTTAGAGAATTTCAAGTGTAAACATATTTTGTCTGACCTGTGTGGGAAATGAATTATCTACAGCTTTGCATTAGTAAAAGGGACAAAGCAAAGACAATCATTATAATGTCCAAGCTCTGTGTAAACAGATCAGTGCTGAATAATATTTTCAATTACATTAGATCACGTACCCTATTGTTGAAAGTAAATAGTCTCTTTATTGCAAATAAGTGGAATAGGGTCATGGTTCCAGTGGCAAATATGCTCCTTTTTTGCTGAGAGGACAAGTAATCACACTGTTGCGTGGCTCCCCCCATGCTCTTCATATTAATATAGCTCTGTTCTCATCAGCTCTGGCTTTTGTAATAAATGTTTCTCTCTCTGGCTTCTATCCCAGGCAGCTGCTTAGTGGCCAGAGTTAAGCACTCCCCACATGTTGCATATGCCTGGGTTATTCTCCAAATGGTCTGCTCAGTGGTCATCGTCTGACAATGATCAGACTGATTTCAACTCTCAAGTAGGAGGATGACCTGTTTCCTCTTCCCCAAATGCTTGTAACAAGCTCCCCCTTGTTTTGTTTGTTTCAACAGCCCTGCCTTATTGCCATCCAGGAAGACCATAGCATTTAGCAGGCTGTGCAAAAATAATTTTTTGTCCACTTAGACCTGAGAGAGGACAGCCTTGCCCATTTGAAAACATTGGGCTTGTAAATGTTAAGGAACCCTTGAATATTTTTGCCATGTGGGATTTTGCATTCTTGGGGTGGGGGTGGATTCTTGTAACAATGTGTAAACTTAAACACAGCAGCTAAATTAAGGAATTCAAAACAGCTTAAATGAAAACAGTGTGAATTGTATTTTTCTTTAACATGTTAACTCATGTATCAGTGTCTTTGATTACGGTCTCAAAGCTGTTCACAATTTTAAAGTCTTGCCTTTATTTAACTACAGAACTCCCAAGGACCCAGACTGATTATGAGAACAGCCTGACCATGAAGATGTTCTTATTCCAGTTTGTCAACTACTATTCTTCATGTTTCTACATCGCATTCTTTAAGGGCAAATTCGTAGGTTATCCCGGAGACCCAGTCTATTGGCTGGGAAAATACAGAAATGAAGAGGTATGCGTATAGAATTGTATTCTCTTGAGAGTCTGTAAGGTCCTTCGTGTCTTCTCCCAATTGCCCCATGAAGAGTTTCTTCACTGTGTATTCTTCAGAGCCTTTTTGCCTCAGCGGAATCTATATCAGAAAAAAAGAAAATTGATGCCTCTCAATTTCATGTTAGACCCATCTAAAATTTCAGCGAGATTTTCTTTTTAATATTCCAGTGTGACCCAGGTGGCTGTCTTCTTGAACTGACGACACAGCTGACAATAATCATGGGTGGAAAAGCGATCTGGAATAACATACAAGAGGTGTTACTTCCGTGAGTATTAAGTTGTGTAACCTGGGGGTGTGAACAGGGTGGACCAGTGCACCCATCCAAATCATTTGCCTGTGTGTTCACACAACCGCATGCCTACCTCGCACATGGAGTGAACTCTATTTAAAGTCTCTAGACCAACAGTGTGAATGTATCCAGTGTTTAATAGTTACGTTTTTAAAAACGTACCTCTTTCTGTTTAACTTAAAACGCCATCTGCTACACTTTATGCCTGTTAGCCTGTTATTGATAACTGACTGATCTTAGTCATTGGAGAGATGGCCTTTGTTGGAGCTGTTAACTGTTTGCCTCGCTTCGCCCGACTTGCTCCCCCCTTTATAGCATGGTTTAAAAATCAACAGTTGTGATCCTAGGGTGTGCCAGCCACTATATTAAGCGCTTTATAGATCTTTCTCACTTAATGTTTCAAACAGTCCTTATTTTTATCTCCCTTATGCAAATGAAGATTCTTTGGCTTAAAGAGGCTAAATGATTTATCCACATTTGCCTTATCCATAAGAGGCTACTGTGGGATTCAAATCCAAGATCCCAGTACTCCAAATCCATGTGCTTTCCAGAAGAGCAGTTCTCTTGTGGTCCTCAGGCACCAGGATTACATAATGTTTTAAGAGATAATCATCTAGAATAATAAGCACAAATGTTTTGACTTAACTATTCTTTCCCTAAGAAATGAGAACAACAGATGTTAGCTAAGGTCATACTGTCCTTTTCAGTTTTCACTGAAGCCCTATCCAGTATCAAAGTAAATAGTCCAGGGCCATCTCAATTTCTGCGCATTTTCGGGGGGCTTATTCATCTTTTATTGCCGCTGAACAGATTGCCACCAACTTAATGGTAATAGGAGGACAATGAAAAAAAAACCCCACAAAATAACACAAATTTAATATCTCACAGTTCTAGAAGTCATGAGTCTGACAGGGGTTTCAGTGGGCGAAAGTCAAGGTGTGACCAAGGATGTGTTCTTTCACAAGCCTCTAGGTTGAATCTGTTTCTTTTGCCTTTTCCGGCTTCTTAGGTGTTGTCCACATTCCTTGGCTTATGGTTCTTTTCTCATCCCAAAGCCAGAAGTGTTGCATGTCTCTGACTCTTCTGTGATCCCGTCCCCCTCCCTCTCTCTTCCGCTTTTAGTGACTCTGGTGATTACACTGGGTCCACCTGGATGATCCAGGAAACTATCTAAAAATTCATTTGCAACTTTAATTCCTCTCTGCCATGTGACTTAACATACTCCTATGTTCTGGGGAGTGGGACACAGACATCTGAGGGTGGGGATCCATTCTTCTGTCTATTACAGTGAACCTTTTCAAGATCATTTCTGGCTCTGACTTCCTGTGCGCACAAAACTTTAGATCTCCATTCCCTGTGTTGCCTTCTACATCTATTCTTTTTGCTCATGCCATCCCAAATGCAGTGTGGTCCCTCTCCTCAGTGTCTGAAACTGCTCACACAAGCAGTCTTTACTGATGTTTGGGGCATGGAGGCAGAAACTCAACTTTAATTTTGAAATAAAAATCCTCCATGTTTTAAAAGTCTTTCTTTCTCCTATGTAACTGGATTGTGTGTGTGTGTGTGTGTGTGTGTGTGTGTGTGTGTGAGTGTGAGTGAGAGAGAGAGAGAGAGAGAGAATGAAAGAGCCTGAGAGCAGAGGAGGGACAGAGAGAGAATCCCAAGCAGGCTCCACGCTGAGCATGGACCTGGCTCGGGGCTCGGTCCAATAACCATGATGAGATCATGACCAGAGCTGAAATCAAGAGCCAGACGCTCTACCATCCAAGCCACCCGGGCGCCCCAGGCTTTGTAGGCCTCAGGTCCTGTGCCTGTCTTTCCCCGGCCATAGACAACTTCCTTCTCTTTCTTTCTCTTCCCTCCCCTAACTTCCCCCCTCTGTTCCCCAGTACCGAGTTCCTGTTCATTCTCTTCACGTAACAGTTAGCCCCCTTTTTTTCTTTTCTTTCTGTTTTTATAGAACAGAAACCTTTGGGTTTCAGTGTCTCCTTCCAGATTTCTTCACCAGGCTCATCCTCCACTTTCACTGTAAACTGTCAGGGTCTGTTCTAAACAGACACCCTCCATTCTCCTCCACTTCTCTCCTCTCCTCCCTCCCCCATCATAAAAAAAAGGGATTCTGGTCTTAGCCGTAAAAATTAATATTTTGGAGCCTTACAGTTCAGTAAACAACCTTACCTTCACTGAGTTCATATTCAGATTTTTCCAAATGAGTAAAAGTAGGTCATGTACAAATACTGGGCTTATATATGAGAATAAATATATCAAATAAAGGAAAGGCTTAATTCCGATTATTAAAAAGCATTTTTCTGAAGGAAGTAGGCTAATTATTTAACACTAAATTTTGATGACTAATTGGTTGTCTATAAGCTATTTTCTGATTTCAAAAAAATAGTGGTGGGGGTACCTGGGTGGCTCAGTCGGTTTAGCGTCCGACTTCGGCTCAGGTCATGGTCTCACGGTTCATGGGTTCAAGCTGCATGTCGGGCTCTGTGCTGACAGCTAGTTCAGAGCCTGGAGCCTGCTTCAGATTCTGTGTCTCCCTCTCTCTTTCCCCTATTCGTGTTGTCTCTCTCTCTCTCGGCCAGGGACAGAAGTATCTAGCATTGTATTTTTAAAAAGCTCTCTAAGTGGTTCTCCTGTGCAGTCAAGATTGAGATCTCTGAACGAGAATCATAACCCACTAGAAAACCCAAAAGACTAAGAATAGTGATGGATGGGAGACAGCCCAAGATTTCCTACTACAGATGAGTGGTTCAACTCAGAAAGACTGAACAAGAGGCTCAGAGCCTGGAGCTTAGAAAAGAAAGCTCGTCGGAAAGACTTTTTTTATTTATTTCTGAGAGAGAGAGAGGCAGTGTGAGCAGGGGAGGGTCAGAGAGAGAGGGAGATACAGAATCCGAAGCAGGTTCCAGACTCCGAGCTAGCTGTCAGCACAGAGCCCGACGTGGGGCCCGATCCCACAAACCGTGAAATCATGACCTGAGCTGAAGTCGGACGCTTAACCGACTGAGCCACCCAGGCGCCCCAGAAAAGTCTTTCTAATATGACTTGTTACGGGTCGGGGCAGGCAGTACCACGCGAGAGGGAAGTGCCAGCCGCACCAGTCATGGAGGTGGTTGCCAAGGCAAAAGTTCCATCCTTAGTCCAAACTAATGGATTTGGAGCCCCTAGAGTAAAAGACCTGCTTCTCTGGGGCATGGAGAGGGTTCAGTCCAGAGCCTGAGGCTAGACGTGTGAGATACAGCTAAAAAACAAACAAAGACAGTAGAAACCAGGAATTTTGTTGGGTGATGGATGTGTAGTCATTGATGCCACCTCCCTCACAAGGGCCCTGTCATGTGTAAAACTGCAGGTTCCCGGGCCATGCCTTAGACTTGATTGATAACAGAGCTTTAGGTTGGGAAACAGGAAATAGCACTGGCAACAAGCATTCCGGGTCATTCCAAGTGCCAACGTGAGATTCACCAATCCAAGCACTGCATCCCCTAGCCAAGCTCCTAACTTGGGCTGTATTTACAGTCGGCCTGGCCTTAGCCAGTTAGCCTGTATTGGCCAATACAAAATCCTGTGAAGGCGGTTTTGGTGTGTTAGGAAATGTGCTAAATATTTTACCTGTTCTGAAGTATTTAACCCTGTCAGAAACCCTGGGCAATATAGGTTTTATCATCCCACTGAAGTTAAATAGTAAGCAATAAAGTGTAGATTCACATTCAGGGGTGTCTGAGACCATGTCCCCTTCACTTTCCACAGCCGCCTGCTGTGTCTCTCATGTCATAGAAGAGAAAGAAATGGGGAAAGATTGTGAAGCCAGGGGCACGTTCTGTTGGAGAGAAATCTCCCCTTTGTAAACCTGGGTGAGTGGTCAGTGAAGCTGACACACACTAGCCAGCAGTGGGAAACCTAGCATGATGAGCTGTTTGTAATGTGTATCTCTGTCCGGGGGTGGGGAAGGGGGGGCAGGGTACACACTCAGGTGCATATGCAACACACACACTTGTCTTTACAGTAGCGTGAGGCCTTCTCATTACTCGAATTTGCAGTCTGTACCAGTGTATTGTTTAATCAGCCAAAGCTTAGCCCAGATGTTTGTATTTGAAGTTGTTTGCTGCTGTTGTGCCTCTTCTGGTGAACTCCATGAGTATACCACAAGCCAGCTGTTGCTTTAGGGGGCAATGGTTCATCAGGCTACAGGTGCATACCTCATTTCACTACCAGACTTCGATTTCTTTTTAGGAAAAAAAAGCCATAAAAGGGGGTGAAACATTTATTTGGAGGCTTTGAGAAAGAAAATAACCTAAGAGACCAGGAGACAGCTCTGTGGCGCCGGTGTCTGATAGACCAGAGCACTGGGCTGTGTTTTCAACCAGCTATGCACTGTGACTTTGAGGAGACATTTCGCTTCTCTGGGCCTTGATTTGTTCAGCTTAAAATAGGGTCTTGGACCTGTTCTAAAATGAAAATATATCCCTTTTCTCTCAGAGCCCTTCAATGGTTCCCTGGTTCCCCTAGAGTAAAAAATCCCCAAATCCTCACAATGGTCTCTGAGGCTCCCCACTTCTTAAAACTTCCAGCCTAGTTTTCTGCTCGGCCTGGACCACACCAGGCTCCATGCTGTCTGTCAGATGTAGGACGCCTGCTCCTGCCTCTAGGGCTCTGTAGTTGCTGTTCCCTCTGCCTACTTCATATTTGTATTCAAATGTCACTCTTGGTGAGCCCTTCCCTGCCACTGCACCACTCCCCTCCCACAAATGCCAACACTCCATTCCTTAACTCTGCTTCATTCTTCTCCAGAACACTCTTACCAGCTCCCATACCATGCCTGTCTTCATTTTATTTTCTCTGGTAACTTCATTCTGGACAGCCCATTGTGGATAATATCAGGGAAATAAGGGGAAAAATAAAGTTAATCAAATGAGACAAAGTATTTTTAATTAGTTTTTTTTTTTTTTAGTTTAATTTACATCCAAGTTAGTTAGCATATAGTACAACAACGATTTCAGGAGTAGATTCCTTAATGTCCCTTACCCATTTAGCACCCCCCCTCCCCCCCCCGCACAACCCCTGCAATAATCCTCTGTTTGTTCTCCATATTTAAGAGTCTCTTATGTTTTTGTCCTCCTCCCTGTTTGGGTATTATTATTGCTTTTCTTATGTTTATCTCTTTTGTATCTTAAAAGTCCTCATATGAGTGAGGTCATATGATATTTGTATTTCTCTGACTGACTAATTTTGCTTAGCATAATACCCTCTAGTTCCATCCACGTAGTTGCAAATGGCAAGATTTCATTCTTTTTGATTGCTGAATAATACTCTTGTATATTTATATATACCACATCTTCTTTATCCATTTATCCATCAAGGGACATTTGGGCTCTTTCCATACTTTGGCTGTTGTTGATAGTGCTGCTGTAAACATTGGGGTGCATGTGCCCCTTCAAAACAGCACACCTGTATCACTTGGATAAATACCTAGTAGTGCAATTGCTGGGTCATAGGGTAGTTCTATTTTTAATTTTTTGAGGAAATTTCATGTTTTCCAGAGTGGCTACACCAGTTGAATTCCCACCAGCAGTGCAAAAGAGATCCTCTTTCTCCGCATCCTCGCCAACATCTGTTGTTGTCTGAGTTGTTAATGTTAGTCATTCCGACAGGTGTGAGGTGGTATCTCATTGTGGGTTTGATTTGTATTTCCCTCACAATGAATGATATTGAGCATTTTTTCACGTGTCGGTTGGCCATCTGGATGTCTTCTTTGGAGAAGTGTCTATTCATGTCTTTTGCCTATTTCTTCACTGGATTGTTTGTTTTTTGGGTGTTGAGTTTGATAAGTTCTTTATAGATTTTGGATACTAACCCTTTATCTGATGTGTCATTTGCAAATATCTTCTCCCATTCCGTCAGTTGCCTTTGAGCTTTTCTGATTGTATCCTTAGCTGTGCAGAAGCTTTTTATTTTGATGAGGTCCCAATAGTTCATTTTTGCTTTTGTTTCCCGAGAGAAAGTATTTTTAAAAACCAGCTGTCCATAGGGCACCCAGGTGGCTCAGTCAGTTGAGCATCCAACTTCAGTTCAGGTCATGATCTCACGGCTCCAGAGTTCAAGCCCCACATTGGGCTCTGCTGTCAGTTCAGAGCCTGCTTCAGATCCTCTGTCTCCCTCTCTCTCTCAAAAATAAAAACGTTAAAAAAAAAAATTACCTGTCCACATGAAAAGGAGCTGGGAGAAAAAATAATAGCAGTTACAATCTTAAACTTTGGTACATAATATGAGTTAAGGAGAGTAAGAAGGCAGGAATAAAAAAATTTAGCATGAAATTAATAAATTAATTTCTTGGGAAGATTATGTGTTTAGCTTGAGATATTTGCAAAATAATGATGATATTCTCACTGATAGTTTGATCTTTTTGGCAGCTGGGTCATGAACCTAATCGGACGATGTCGCACAGTTTCCAGAGCAGAAAAGATAGCCCCGCGATGGGAACAAGACTACCACCTGCAGCCCATGGGCAAACTGGGATTGTTTTATGAATATCTTGAAATGAGTAAGTCTTCAGTGAAGTTTTAGTTGATATAAATTAGATTGGGGCATGTTTGGGATCCCACATAATCACCTGGCATATTGAAATGAAGAGAAGCATGTTTTTCTCCACTAGATCCAGTTACACAATCAGGCTTTCAAATAAGGTGACTCTGTGTATCGTTGTCAATATTTATGTTGTACAAAGCTCAAGATTTATTAGGAAGCAGTGAACTGGAATATTCATTGAGGTACATCATTCCCATCCTCAGAGCACTCTCAACTGTGTTGTCTGAGAATGAACACAGAACTATTATTATTAGAGGTGATTCAGCTTGGGCTGCTGTTGGCCGATACACTTCTGAATGAGTCACTTAAGCAAGCCTGGACAGAGAGCCTGTAGGGGCATGCTGTTTTGCTGCCGGTAGGACCACAGGGTTTCCCTCTGACACCTCCCACCTGCTGTGCCAGTGTCTATTTCTTCTGGCCCAGGGTTTCTGCCTGGTTCTTTGAGTGACCTCATGGATAATCACTGGCTTGAATTCAGAACCATTTTGCTGGTTTGGAATTAAGCACAGGTCCCCTCCTTCTTGAATGCTTTGTCCATTGGTGCAGTATTTGCTTGGGCTCTGTTTCTCTTCATTTGGACTTGACTCTGAGCTCTTGGGTACCTTTAAATGGGCACAGCTCAAAACAGGTATCCAGAGGAAACACCACCTTTTCTATCATGTATGACATGCTTATATATAATAGAAGGCTAACAATCCTTGGGTTTTGTATCTGTGCCTTTTCAGCTGTTACACTGAACTCTTAATTTTTTTCAGCTTAGCGGCTTAGGAAAGGAGGCACAACATTTTGGTTGACAGCCCTTGCATTTATGCAGAGGGGTTTGTGTTTGCAAAGATTCCAGTTTGCAGTTCCTGTTTACAAGTCTGCAGACAGAGGATGATTTTTATTAAATCACATTCTATATATAAAATAGTTGCTTTTAAAAATATACACGAAACATGGAAACACATCTGCTTCCTCCAGTGAATGAAGAGTTCATCTTATACGCACTTCAGTCAACATACTTTGCAGCCTGAAGTTTGATTTAAATTTCATTTTTGCTTTTGGTAGGTTTTGGGACCAGGTTCGTTTAAGGGTGTAACTTCAGTACATAATGTAGAAGCTATATTTTTTTATTTATTCTGTTCATTTTCAAAAGGACTGTAAGACAATTACCTCTGGTTCCAAAATGAGTCATCTTTGTAAATATTTCTTATGGAGCTATTATCAGCATTAGTACCAACAACATTCTGAGGCAGAATGTCATTTGTTATTTTAACACCAAAGACATATCTTGAAAAGAAAGAGTTATTTTTCTGTAGTTGACTAGTCAAATAAAGAGCATTGTGAGAAAGTTATAGGGAAAGGCTGTGCTTTGGGGAGAAGTTGGTATGACTTGTAGAGTTTCATAGTCTCATTAAAATAGTTACCTACAAAATAATTTGACCTCATCCCATCCTACAAGAAAGGATGGAATAATGACTATTAAAGAGAGATTTTTTTCAGTATTTTAAATTATTTTCCTATTATCTAAATAATAACTAATGAATTAGAAAGATTAATATCTGAGAGCAGTCTGTTCCATATTCATTACCAGAGTGAAACTATTTTTTGTTATTTTACTTTGTGAGAGAGAGAATTTCCAAGTGCCTTTTGAATTATTTTTGTTCCTCTAAAATAAATATAGAGTGCCTTTGGTGATGGTCTCATTAGTTTCCTCCTGCTTTTCCCCATATTCATTAATGACACCACTGTCTACCTTTTTAATTATGCCTCCTCACCACTGAATGGAAATATCTTCTGGCAAATGAGCCTGGAGGCTTGTATACAGCCACCAGTGCTGTTTCCCCTCTCCCCAGTGGAGGGGACTAGATCTCCTTTCTGCCTGAAACACCTTTCTCTTCCCTACTTGAAGAATTCCTGCCAAGCCTCAGTAGTAACCCTCAACTTTCCACACAGATTTGCTGCTCTTTTCTTTAGGCATTAATAGCTCCTGATTCCTGCTTTGATGGCATCTGATTGTGGGCATGCCTCCCCTGGCTAACTGACCTTGTTCAAGGTAGCTACCAAGCCCTTTGCATCTTTCTGTCCTCAGCTGGAGCACCACTGTCTGGGCCTAGCACTCATAAAGTGACCTGAGCTTAGAGTTCCAACACACGTCTACAACTGCTAGTTGAGTTTACATTAATAGTGCACCCACCATCCTGATGAAGTCCTATATGGCATATGTGTTTTGGGTTTTATTTTTGAGGGAAATTTCTCTTTTATTTAGTGAATTCCCCACCATCCTTTGAGATTATTAAAGTAACCCTGGTGTCTTAACCAAAATTGCTTCCCTGGGTGTCTGGTCTCAACTTCTGAGAATTCAGACACAGAACATAGAGAAATAGTCTGTCACTCTAAAATCTGGCTTAGGGGCGCCTGGGTAGCTTAGTCGGTTAAGCATCTGACTTCATCTCAGGTCATGATCTCACAGTTCGTGGGTTCGAGCCCCATGTCTAGCTCTGTGCTGACAGCTCAGCTTGGAGCCTGCTTTGGATTCTGCGTCTCCCTCTCTCTCTGCCCTTCCCCTGCTTACTCTTTGTCTCTCAAAAATAAATAAATGTTAAAAAAATAAAATCTGATTTAAAAGCCATAAGATACCATTTTATACTTAGAGCACAGCATAGACTCCAGTCTCTTGAGAACTTGGTGAAGCCTTCCCAGGGGACAGGTGACATAAATGGAATGCAGAAAAATGATGGGGTGGGCCCTGTTTGTCTCTGGCCCTGCCTCTTGTATACTTGTTGACTTGACCTCACCATCCTCCGTCTCCAAGTTTTTAAAGATCTGTTAAATCAATGACCTTCATATATTACTTTCTCCACTTACTTACTATAATTAATACTAACTCTTTTTCAGCATCTCCTTGTGCCCACCCCTTTTCCTCTCTCTCCAGTGCTGATGCCACCTAAGCAGCCCCTATACGCTCTAGGACTCAGGCCTGTCTTCCTCCACTCCCTCACCTCTACTGTTTCTGCCCACCACCTGCATTGGTATTTCCTCATTTCTGAAGTCCTCCCTACGTCTTTACTCATCCAGTCATTTATTCATTCGATAAACATTTATGGAGCACCTGCTATGCCAAACACTGCATCAGTTGCTGGGATACCAAGACCAGTAAGACTTGGTGCCTACCCTTACAGAGCCAAGTGAGGGGTGGTGATTATTTGGTGGATTGTTAAGAAGGTAAATGCCGATAAGATTTTCTAGAGCACATGATATTTGAACTGGATTTTGAAGAGTGAGTGGAAGTTGTCTGTCTGAAGTATGGTAAAGGGAATGGACATTTCATGTAGAGAGGGGACACATTTAAAAGTATAAGGGCATGAAACCGCTTGGCCAGTTCAAAATAGGGCGAGAACAAAGGGTTCATAGCTGGGAATGTCAGATAAGCAAGGACTATATCATAATGGGTCTCGTGTGCTCAGCCAGGGAACTAGAACTTAATCCTTAATGAACTTATCCTTACCCATGGGAATATTAGTAAACAAGAGAACTGTATGTTTATGTTGCAAAAGATCAGATCATTTTGACAGAATGGAAGATATTTTGGTAGGAGAAGGATATTTTGGGAGGCTACACCAGGTAACCCACACAACTGGCTAATCCCCACACCTAAATAGAGGCATTGGGTGTAGGCAGAGAGATCAGGGAGAAGATTAGATAAGTGTTAAAGAGATGACTGGTATGGCAGGTGAGGAATAGAATTGCTGAGGTAATTTCCAGGAGATTGAATGTGCAGGTAGAATATGAGGAGAGAAGCTGGTTTCAAGGAAACTGTTCAGTGTTGGATATTTTGAGTATGAGGTGTCTACAGGATGCATCCACAGAATGTCCATTAGAAAGTTGGATTCTCTAGGAGCTCAGAGGAGCTGCGGGTGAGGCCCTGGGGGTGATTCAGGCATGCCTGACACAGAATTGATGATGAAGCTCTGAGTAAAGGGGGGCATTTAAAGGGTAAATGGGGAAAGAAATCCACAAAGAGAAGGAAGAAAACCAGAACAGTTGGATGGAATGTAGCAGAAAGTTACATCAGTATAGAAAGCTTAGAAGGTGATGTTGTCTAAGAGGAATTTGAACACTGACTAAAAGGAAGCATGATGCAACATAAGCAGGTACAGTGGGGAAGCAAGAGTTGAACCCACTCTTAATTGTTGGGACAGTGGGAAAATGTAGAAGGAGCACTATAGGTATGTTTAAAAGAAATTGTGTGCGCACGTGTACACACACACACACACACCTTGGCTTTTTAAAAGTATTTAAACAAAAGTCACGGGGAAAGCATTCCACTGAGAGGGAGGTGTTTGGCCATATCAAAAGCTGCCCAGTAACCAAAAATAAGGACTGTAAATGTACACTGGCTTTGGAATCTGCAGCTACCACAAAGTGAGCATACTGAGGCTGTGGCAGGATGTAGGGCTTTAAGGAGGGAGTGGGTGGTGGAGAAGTAGTTGAGGTACTTCTTCAAGAAACTTGAAGTGAAGAAGTAAGCATAGAGAGTCTTAGAGCAATAATGGGTCATGGAAAAAGTTTACATAAGGATTATTTTTGTTTTTACATTGGATGTTTATTGCCTTGCAGAATCGGTAGGTCTTTTTTGTTCTTCATTTCAAAGTTTAGAAAGTTCTTCTCGCTCGAATATCAAAACAGATAATACCATGTTGGTTTCTCTGGTACATTATTTTTGAATGAATATATCTCTAATTTATTGTGGTGTTGAAAGTGAGGACTCTGTACCAGTTTTTCCAGGGATGTAGCTGATTGCTCCAAAACTTGAATCCACTGATTTGGGGCACCTGGGTGGCTCAGTCGGTTGAGTGTCAGACTTCAGCTTGGGTTATGATCTTGCAGTTTGTGGGTTTGAGCCCCGCGTCAGGCTCTGTGCTGACAGCTCAGAGCCTGGAGCATGCTTCGGATTCTGTGTCTCCATCTCTCTCTGCCCCTCCCCTGTTTGTGCTCTGTCTCTCCAAAATAAATAAATGTTAAAAAAAATTTTTTTTTTTAAAAGAATCCACTGATTTGAAGCATCACTTTGCATTATATAGTAAAATCCCATGAATACTTGCATCGATTCTGTTTAATTCATAGTATTAATGTACTAGTTTTAAACTGTTTCAATTGCCAGCACATAATAATATATATTATTAGCATCTTTCAGAGCTGGCCCCATTTTATCCTCTCCAGAATGTCTCTTACTGTCAGTTGAAATATTCCTCTTCATTATTTTACTTGTGTACTTGTGTATATTTCTTGAAAAATTTCAGCATCACCTTTTAGCTTTTTAAAAAAATCCATTTGGGATTATTAACTAAATTTGCATTGGAATTCTAAATTATATTTTGGAGAAAAAAAATTGATGTAAGTCCCCCATCTTGAGTCTGCCCAATTAAGAGTATATTACATCCTACCATTCATTCATTTATCATTATTTGTTTTCATTTTTAAGGCCATTATCATATCATTATTAACATTTCTCACTAACTTATTCCTAAATAATCTGTACTTTTGTTGTCATTATAAATGACATCTTTTCTGTTTTGGATTTTTAACTGGGTTGATTGCTAGCATAGTCCTAATTTCTGGCTTCTCATAAATAATGAAATCAGGCAACATTGGACCCTCATTCCAACATGGTGACTGTGTGCAGTCCCTTTCATTAGGCTGTGCACTTGCCAGTTTACCACAGTGGACTGCACCCACTGCAGACATTTCTATTACTTGCCTGGCCCCTGTAGGCAGATGAGTTTATTTAGGGGTAGGTGATGCATAGACGCAGTCAGTAGCATAACACCAAGCATTGGTGTCAACATCTATGACATCACCAACTCTGGTCCTTGCCTGTCTTCCCTGAAGATGATGGCTCCTGCCTGGCCTGTGGACCTACCAGATTTTTCCAGCCCTCTCTGTTCTTCTGCAGCACACCCTGACTTCTCAGACCAGAAGAACATACCAGCTCCTTCTACCTACATACCCCTCCACAGTCTTGCCCTTCCTGGCCAGATTGGTCCCTGTCCTTGTTCTGAGCAGTAGCCATAAAGGGGCTCTAAATCTCCCTGGCATTCACAGCCTGAGTTCCGTATCTGTACCAGTTTACTTGAAAGATTTCTTTTAGATCTCTGGCCTTACTTCTAACCTTTACCTCCCTGTGGTACAGCTTGCTCCAAATCTCTGCCGTCCAGTCTATAGCAATGCCACCTAAATTATGAGAAAAGAACTTCTAAATCATCACTTGGATGTTTACTTAATGTGACCACATAGGTGGCAACAACTTCAAGATAAACATTCTTAAAATGTTTTTTAAACATTAAATTAAATTAAAAATAAACATTAAAATCTTAAAAAATTATCTTAATAAGGCAAAAGATAATCCTTCATCACATACATTTCTGTGATTTGTAATATTATAAATTCTCTGAAGGCATGGCCCTTGCATTTGCAGACTGAGGAGAGATTGCTCATTCACCAGTTTCCAGCATATTTCCTCTAACATTCTCTACACATAACCTTCCCAAAAGTACATTTCTTATTTCTTTTGAACTTGTTAAAGGATGCTTCCACAATATTCCTTTTCTTTTTTTAACCTGAAATCATGAATCATCTTCCAACATTGTATTATTTCAACAGAGAATGAGTAATACACTGAGAGTTCCAGCTTTAATACCAGCAAATAACTTTAGTTGATTAAGGATTTTAAGCATATTATTCCTATTAAGTGTTTACATGTGTTAGAAACTGGTTATAATTAGTCTTCTTTCCAGAGATTCCATATTTGTCTTTTGTTGAACATTGTTATTACCATGGATGTCTTTTCTCGTTGGGATTTAGTTTGGTGTTTGCCTTTTTCTTTCTTTGTAAGAGTAAAGGAAAATACGTTGTCCTTCCATCCCCCCACCACTCCATGATGTATGTCCATTCCATTGACAGTTATTCAGTTTGGGTTCGTCACCTTATTTGTGGCCTCTTTTCCACTGGCCCCCTTGTTGGCTCTGGTGAACAATATATTGGAAATAAGAGTGGACGCATGGAAAATGACTACCCAGTATAGACGCATGGTTCCAGAAAAAGCCCAAGACATCGGAGCATGGCAGCCCATCATGCAAGGAATAGCGATTCTGGCTGTGGTGACCAATGTGAGTAAACCTAAGGCTTCATGGGGTAAAGACCTTGAAAAGTCCAAAAACGCACTAGTGTTACTACCTAAAGAATCAAATGTTTGATATTTTTTTCTAAATGGGAGGGAGAGGCCAATACTATCATCTGTATAAAAACAGTTATTATAACTGTAATTGTTATTATTTTTTAATGTTTTTAATTGTTTATAACTGTTATTAATGATTTACAAAGTCAGGACCTCTTACAGAGGCAGTTGCTAAGAGTGACCATGATACTATCATTGCTCATTTGCTAACCTTTTTATTTAACAGAAACATAGTAATAGTAATAACCGTAAGTACCAAGTCTCTTAATCCTCACATGACTATAAAAGGAGCTATATAGTAGTGCTGTTGTAACAGAGATAGACTATCTGTCCACTTACTGAGGACCCACAAATAAGAACAATCCTTCTACCATATTTTACTATATATTCCAAACTTAAAATATCAGCATAAAATATTGACTCTTTGATGATGAAGTACGTAAGCACTTTATGTGTTCCAATCAGGTCTCCTAGGGCTCTTCAAGGAGGGGGGCTTTAGGGCGAGTCCCATCTCTCCTCCCCACCCCCATCCCTTGGCCTTTGCCGGCCACCCTCTGGTCATTAGCTAAACAGCTTCATACCCTGCATGTGTCCCAGCTCTGAGGGAACAGAACAACCTGTATAGATTTTGGACCAATCTGAACCATCTCTCTTACCCCCTTCCCCCCACCCTTTTAAAACACAAGCCAGCAGGGAGCTCTCAGGGAGAACCATTCCCATCCCAGCCCAGCAGGGGAATGAGCTCTTTCCTTAGAAATACCCTTACAACTAGGGCTATTTTCCTCCCTTATTTCACTGCCCATTTTACTTCTGGGTCACGGACAGTCCCCAAAAGATGATATCCCAGTTTTCATTTCTTAGTCAAGCCACACTTGCCCTGAGTCCCCAGCCTTTTTGCACTAGCACCTGTAGAAACAGAACAGAATTCCGTGCCTGTGGATCAGGCTCCTGGATAAGGGAACGCGTTCAACATTGCAGACACAGGCCAGACCCACAGGTCCACCTGTCAGTACTGTAGCTTCCCAGCTGCATGACCTTGGGTCAGGCCTTAACCCTTCAGAGCTTCATTGTATCATTTGTAAATTAAATAATTCCCTATCACATATTTTATGAGTATTATATACCATAAAGGATGGCCAAAGACTTTAGTGAGTGAATGCATGGAATGAACAGAGCCTGGTCCTCATGGAATGTTAGCTGCCACTGTTTTATCATCTTCATTATCCATCATCAGTAATATTTACTCTGTGTAGACTTCAACAGGTGTCTAAACTAAAGGCACAAGAATTTTACAATTCTTGTGGTTACAGTTTTACACAATAAAGCAAGTTATTTGGAACCCAGCTATCACCACCCCCCAAGAACCCTCAATTTATCTGAATTGTATGCTATCCCTACTTTTTGGATAAAGTTGCAAATTGCACCCCCCCCCAAAAAAAAAACAAAAACTGCTAGGTTGTATCATTTTCCATTCAGCCAAGTAGCCCACACTTTCAACGTCCACTGTGTTATGAAATGAAGACTAGGGTTCAGAAATAGAACAGTGAGGCCTTTCAAGTTCTACAGTCATATAAGAATGAATCTGTCATATTCAATATGCTGTACAACACTAAGCAAGGCAGTAACGTGGAATTGTATGCTTTAAGGAAAATTTTAGCAACAAGGTTTGAAACTAAAAGGGTTTTTGTTTGACCTTCAGCTAGCCAGAAAATTCAAATGACTCTCACTGCCCATTCCTCAGCACTCTGGTTTGATTCTGTCAGGCAGGCACCTTTTCCTAGTCTCCCAGCATGGCTCCCCTCCATTAGCACAGATGGGGTGCTGCCTGCATTTCTAGGTCTGCTCTGTGTGTATATGCGTGTGTATACACACACAGACACATGGGGGCTTGCTAATTGGTGCTACTAGTTCCTATCCAGTAGTTATTTTTTCTCATAACTTAGGCATTGTTTTATCATACTGTAGGAAAACTGCTCTTTAGATCATTGATTGAACAATGGACAGTCGTTTTTTTCCATATTATTAGGATTTGTTATAGCTTCTAAGATGCAGGTTCTGTGTATGTGTATAGTATATATCTATACACACACACACACACACACACACATATATGCCTGCAAGAATGAAACATGTAAATTATCCCCTTACATTCCTATTATGTGCCTCTACAATGTACTGGGCACTGAAGGGCTAACTTCCCATAATAAGGGAACTTTTAACTTTAGGAAGAAGAGAATAGCCACCAGGAATGAGACCGGACATCAAGCAAGACTTTTACTATAAAATCATTCATTTTAAAGCTGCTAGTTCCCAGCAAAGAATCTGAATTGACATGGTTGTATCAGGCCACAGTATCTGCTGTTGAAGACCAGTTTTAATTTAGTTTGATATAAATGGAAAATTGTGTTCAGAACAGCATAGGAAATGAAGCACACTGCATTTATTTGTACTCTTGCAGCATGTCTCAAAGCAGCTCAATTCAGGAGGAAAAAGTATCTTGTCAGAAGACAAGAGAATTATCTTCCTTGTTGGAATTTTTGCAGCTTCCTGGAGCACATCTGCAGGTGATTCTGTGAAAAGCTATAGTTAAATGATAACAGGAAATTTTAAACTATTCAAATCTGGAACAGTAAAATATTCTTGACTACCCCCTTCTCCCCACCAGCAGACACACACACACACACACACACACGGAAATGAGAAAGCTGGTCTACTAGTGGGGGTCATTTTGCAATAGAAAAGACCCTTAGTTGTTTTTCTTGCTCTGCCCAAGATCTTGTTTGTTGGCTTGTGGTTTCTCTGCATCTAAACCACATGTTCAGATGAATAGTACTGAAAATCATGTTGTGCCAAAATCCTGTCTTTCTACCTCAATAAATGCCTGAATCATTTAGCTTTGTTTATTCACATAGAATTTGGATTAAAGTATATGCCTTACTTTCTCCTTCCTTCAAACCAATTTTACACATTGGAGAGTTTAAAGCCCAAATTAAAGAATTCTAGAGAAAATTCATGTAACTCATAATAGCTTTGCATTGTAATGGAGGTCTGCCTGACACAGGACCAGGTTTAAAATTGACCTATATCTATTCCTTTAATCTGGGAATATAACTAAACTTTGATAATGTTCATAATTTTGTCCAGTTACCCTTTTCGAAGTTTAGAAGCTTAGATACTAGATCTTATAAAATAGGCATACATTTGACACTATGAATGGAACAACTCCAGTATACTTTCTTGCTTCCTACATTTTAAAATTAATAAAAAATTCTTGCTTTCTAATGAAGCAACATACATAAGTCTATACTGAGAGTTTAAAATCTGACTATGGGTTGACTTGTATAAATAAGTATGAAATTGAAGACCATTATTAGATCAAGGAAAACATTTTATGTAATTTCTGTTCTATTTTTAAGAGTCAAGTGATTTAAAAGATCAGTTTTACATCAATTATAAATTCTACAAAGGAATTGTGTGAGGCCAAATTAATTATAATATTGACCCTAATATTACTTGTACAAAAAGATCTTCTAAATCATAAAAGAGAGCTTAAAATTATATCTAGTAGAGTTCAAAGCTTGATTGGATTGTATAATTTTCTAATTTGTGAAAATCTAATTTATATATAATATATATATAATAATAATAATAATATATATAACAAGCAACTCGAGTTACCCAGGATACAGTGGTCTACAGTTACTCTTGCTGTACTTGACAAACATAATAGGCAACTTGTAGGCTTTTGCTTTCCAACTGCAGGTGCACGTCTGGACAGCCCTTATTTGAACTGAAGACCAAGAGGAAGTAACTATTTTTTAAAGCAGTTGTTTAAAGACTTTAGGACATTCACTATCTATGCCCTCTGAGAGGAAGGATTAAAGTTTCTGAATCTTTCAGTTTAAAAAAAAAAATCAACTGATGAGACTATAATTCTGGAACATTTGTTAACCCATAGCTATAAAGGCTCCAAATTAATGTCTCCTTATTATTTTCCTCCCAATATAGGCCATGATCATCGCTTTCACATCAGACATGATCCCACGCCTGGTGTATTACTGGTCCTTCTCCGTCCCCCCTTATGGGGACCACACCCACTACACCATGGAGGGATACATCAACAACACTCTCTCCTACTTCAACATCGCGGACTTCAAAAACAGAAGCAATGGAAATCCATATTCTGGGCTTGAAAAATATACCACATGCAGGCAAGTTCCACTGACATGTTTAAAAATGCACTTCAGCTTTTAAAGGACTTTTATTGTAATAGAGTTCTAGATAAAATTGCTGGAGACATTTTTTTTTCCTAGCTTTCTTTTCAGCCAAACTTAAAAAAGGAAAGGATGTAAAAGTTAATACAGACAAGGGTCAGACCTTTCAATTCAAACCATAAAACGTGATATAAAGATGAGGGTTTCAAATGATTACAGGGAGACTGATCCAAGAAAGAAGTCTTGTTTGTATCTTAGAAATGAAGAAATGCAAGGAGGTCCAAAAAAACAAGATCATTCCATTGGTATGACGAATCTGTTATCCAAGCACAACCTGATGTATTGACAATGTGATGACAAACTAGCACTCTCACTTAAAGAAATACAAAGATGAGAAATGTAAATACTTCAGCCTAGCCCAGAAGTATTCTCTGAAAGTACTCCAAAGCTCTCTGCAATGTTTGTAATGGCCAGTAAGGTCAACTGCAGTCAGTAGACATCAAGTAAATCACTTGACAGTATGTTCACTATAGGTCCTGGAGTCTGTTTTTTAAAATTCCCTTTTTAAAAATTTTTCTAAAGTTTATTTTTGAGAGACAGGGTGAGTAGGGGAGGGGCAGAGACAGGGAGACAGAATCTGTGCCGACAACTCAGAGCCCGACATGGGGCTTGTAGACACAAACCATGAGATCATGACCTGAGCCAAAGTCAGACTGAACCACTCAGGCATCCCAAGAGTCTGTTTTTTAAATAAGACTCTTAACCCTAGAAGAGGCCCTAAATCTCATTTAGTTCAACTCCTCAAACCCTTTTCTGGCTAAAATTCTCAGCAACACAACCAAGAAACCAGGAAAAAGCCCCAAATAAATCTTTCAAAGTTACACACAGTAGAGCCTCTTTAGAATTCCTCGCTGAATCTGCTTACTCTTACTTGACATAATTCTGAAGAGTTGTTAGACTCTTGTAGGTCAAATAGGTTACAGTTAGAAAATTTGAGATGTGCTACCTGAGGGAGAGACAGCAACAGCAGAAGCACAGGACATCTGAGAAGAGGTTGAAAATTTTAACAAGCAGATGGGCACTACTCTCTACAGAGAGATTGCCCGTGGCTGAGTGAAGCCTGAGGATACATTATATAAATAAATTTATAAACCTGTCTGAAAATAGGCTAAGTCATTTTAGTTACACTCTTTGAGAAAGCAGCGATAAAACTGGCAAAAAAAAATGTTAACACTTTTGTTTATACATAGATGGAATACATCATTACCATCATCTTCCTGTCTTAAGTGAAGTATTACTGGAGTAGTGCTTTCAGGATTTTTGTCAGAAAATTAAACTCTTGGAGAAAATTTATATGATGTCCAACTTAAAAGATCATTGCATTAAATACTTTTTTTTTTTCTTCTGAGAGAGAGACAGCATGCGCAGGGGAGGGTCAGAGAGAGAGGGAGACACAGAATCCAAAATAGGCTTCAGGCTCTGAGCTGGCTGTCAGCACAGAACCCGAGGCGGGGCTCGAACCCACGAACCATGAAATCATGACCTGAGCCGAAGTCGGACGCTTAATCGACTGAGCCACCCAGGTGCCCCATGACCTCTTTTGAAATGGGCCCTTGCTTACAGTAGTTGGTCGAGAAGAATTACCTCCTTACATCCCTCCATTTTGTTTCCAGGTATCGTGATTTCCGGTACCCACCTGGCCACCCACAAGAGTATAAACACAACATCTATTATTGGCACGTGATCGCAGCCAAGTTGGCTTTTATCATTGTCATGGAGGTAAGAGAAGTCTACTTTGAAATAGTTTATAAGGCAGTGTATTTGCAGACCTTTTATTAGCATTCAGTGTTGCCAACTCTGACTTAAAATGCATTTTATCGGGGTGCATGGGTGGCTCAGGTCATTATCTCACAGTCTGTGGGTTTGAGCCCCGTGTTGGGTTCTGTGCTGGCAGCTCAGAGCCTGGAGCCTGCTTTAGATTCTGTGTCTCCCTCTCTCTCTGCATCTCAAAATAAAGACATTAAAAAGTTTTAAAATAAAATACCTTCTTATCTCTTGCTAATAATTAGGACATTTATTAATCAAATTTAACATGAGAATATCCATAAAGCTCTAATAAAACAAAACTATCTGCTTGAAAAAGTGAGAGCATGTTGTGTACTACGGGGAATTAGTCCCTCTCGATTCAGTATTGAGTGGGTTTTTTTTAATTTGGGGCATGTGGGACATATAGGAGGATTAGGAGGAACTTAACAGAGGACCATGGGGGAGAAGAAGGGGGGAAATGGTGGGGGAAAGGGGGAGACAAACCATGAGAGACTCTTGAATGCTGACAAAAACTGATGGATGTTGGGGGGGAGGGGGGGATGGGCACGGAGAGGGGCACTTGTGGGGACTGTCCCACATGATGGACTGTGAAGGGTCTTATTTAAGACTACTAAGATGTGCTCTCTTCTCTTGAGAGACTTTTATTGCTATAATAGTTTTATTTGTATTATTTTTATTGCATTTCCATAATATAACTCTTATACTAGTTTTCATATCCCTAAAACTAACTAGTTTTAAAACTGACTAAGGCAACATTTTAAAACAAGGTGTGTTGGGGCGGGGGGTGTTGCTGGGTGGCTCAGTCAGTTGAGCTTCTGACTTTGGCTCAGATCATGATCTTGTGGTTTATGACTTTGAGCCGACAGCTCAGAGCCTGGAGTGTGCTTCAGATTCTGTGTCTCCCTCCCTCTCTTGCTTCCCTCCCCCACTCACACTCTGTCTCACTCTTTCTAAAATAAACATTTAAAAAAATGACTAGAGTAGCTATAAATTTGAAATTTAACCAACTTCTTACACCAAGGGAATAACCTCTACCAATTTCTGAGGCCTCAGGAGTTGCCTGATTGGCATGGTCAGTTAGGATCACATTTAGCTGCAAAAACCTCAAAAACTATTTAGAGTAACTTAAAGAGAGGTTGATTTTTCTCACATAACATAGTTGACTAGAAGTAGTGAACGTAATTTACTAGAGCCAGCTCTCTGATGTGAAGACAGTATCTCTTACTCTAGCTTCTCTCTCATGGCACATCACGTTATGACAGCAGTGTTCGTGCTACACATTTGTGTTCTAGACTGTATGGAGAAAGAAAGGTGATGCTAGCCATAGCTGTTCCTTTGTGTCAGCAAAGAAAATGCTTTGGCAGGAAATTTTCAATGTGATGAACAGAAAAAATATGCAGCCAAGAATCCTCATTCCAGCAAGTCTGTCATTCAGAATATAAGGAGAGATAAAGGTCTTTCCAAATAAACAAAATTTGAAAGAAATCGTCACCACTAAGCCAGCCCTATGATAAAGCCTGAGGGGGACTCTATGAGGGAAATGTTGCAAAAAACACAAGGTACCAGAGACACCACCACAAGCATGAATCCTACAAAGAACACAATGACTCTAAACCCATATTTTTCAATAATAACACTGAATGTAAATGGACTAAATGCTCCAATAAGACATAGGGTAGCAGAATGGATTAAAAAAAAAAAAAAAACAAAAAACATCCATCTATTTGCTGTCTACAAGAAACTCATTTTAGACCTCAGGACACCTTCAGATTGAAAGTAAGGGGATGTAGAAATATCTATCATGCTACCGGAAGTCAAAAGAAAGCTGGAGTAGCCATACTTATATCAGACAAACTGGGACTTTAAAGGCAGTAACTAGGGATGAAGAAGGGCATTATATAATAATTACAGGGTCTATCCATCAAGAAGAGCTAACAATTATAAATGTCTATGCACTGAATTCGGGAGCACCCAAATATATAAAACAATCACAAACAGAAACAGTCTTATAGATGAGAATGTGCTAACAACAGGGGACTTTAATACTCCACTTATAGCAATGGATAGATCAACTAGACAGAAGATCACTAAAGAAACAATGGACAAGAACGACACATTGGACTAGATGAACCTGACAGATAATATTTAGAACCCTACATCCTGAGGCTGTGGAATTCACTTTCTTCTCAAGTGCTCATGGTGCATTCTCCAAGATAGATCACATATTGGGACATAAAGCAGCCCTCAATAAATATGAAAGAATTGAGATCATACCATGCACACTCTCAGATCACAATGCTATGAAACTTAACATCAATCACAGGAAAAAGTCTGGAAAACCTCCATAAACATGGAGGTTAAAGAACATCCTACTAAAGAATGAATGGGCCAATCAGGCAATTAGAGAAGAAATTTAAAAATATATTGAAACAAATGAAAACACAACAATCCCAATTCTGGTATGCAATAAAGGCAGTCCTAAGAGGAAGGTACTTTGCACTCCAGGCCTATTTCAAGAAATTAGAAAAAGTGCAAGTACAAAATCTAACAGCGCACCTAAAGGAACTAGAAGCAGAGCAGCAAGAGCACCCCAAACCCCGCAGAAGAAGAAAAATAATAAAATTCAGGGCAGAAATAAACAATATAGAATCCAAAAAAAAAGTTGAAGAGATCAATAAAACCAAGAGTTGGTTTTTTGGAAAAAATAAACAAAATTGACAAAAGAAAAGAGAGAACACCCAAATAGCAAAATCATGAATGAAAATGGGTTTATTACCACCAATCTCTCAGACATACAAGCAATTATCAGGTAATACTATGAAAAATTATATGCCAACAAACTGGACAACCTAGAAGAAATGGACAAATTCCTAAATACATACACACTACCAAAATTCACATGGGAAGAGATAGAAAATCTGAACGGACCCATAACTAGTGAAGAAATTGAATCAGTTATCAAAAATCGCCCAACAAATAAGAGCCCTGGCCAGATGGCTTCCATGGGGAATTCTACCAGACATTTAAACCAGAGTTACTACCCATTCTTCTCAAGCTATTCCAAAAAATAGAAATGGAAGGAAAACTTCTGGACTCATTCTGTGAAGCCAGCATCACTTTAATTCCCAAGTCAGACAGAGACCCAGCAAAAAAAAAAGAGAACTACAGACCAATATCCTTGATGGATACGGATGTAAAAATCCTCAACAAGATACCTGCAAATTGAATTCAACAGCACGTAAAAAGAATTATCCACTATGATCTAGGGGGATTCATTCCTGGGTTACTGGGTCGGTTCAATATTTGCAAATCAATGTGATACATCACATTACCAAAATAAAAGATAAAAATCATATGATCCTGTTTATAGATGCAGCATTTGACAAAATACAATATTCTTTCTTAATAAAGATCCTCGAGAAAGTCGGGACTGAAGGAACCTACTTAAACATAATAAAAGCCATGAATGAGAAGCCCACAGCTAGTTTTTCCCCATTGAGGATGATATTGAGAGCTCTCCCCCTGAGATCAGGAACATGACAGGGATGTCCACTCTCACCACTGTTGTTTAACATAGTGCTGGAAGTCCTAGCATCAGCCATCAGACAACGAAAGGAAATAAAAGGCATCAGAATTGGCAAAGAGGAAGTCAGACTTTCATTTTTCAAACACGACATGATACTCTATGTGGAAAACCTGACAGACTCCACCAGAAGCCCACTAGAACTGATCCATGAATTCAGCAAAGTTGCAGGATACAAAATCAATGTACAGAAATCAGTTGCATTTTTTTACACCAAGAATGAAGCAACAGAGAAATCAAGAAACCAATCCCATTCACAATTGCACAAAAATCATAAAACACCTAGGAATAAACCTAACCAAAGATACAAGAGATCTATATGATGAAAACTATAGAAAACGTATGAAGGAAATTGAAGAAGACACAAAGAAATGGAAAAACAGTCTATGCTCATGGGTCAGAAGAACAAATGTTGTCAAAAGGTTACTACTACCCAAAGCAATCTACACATTGAATGCAATCCCAATCAAAATTGCACCGGCATTCTTCTCAAAGCTAGAACAAACTATCCTAAAATTTGTATGGAATCACAGAAGACTCCAAAGTAATACTGAAGAAAACCAAGATGAGAGTCATCACAATCCCAGACTTTAACCTCTACAACAAAGCTGTAGTCATCAACACAGTATGGTATTGGCACAAAAACAGACACACAGACCAGTGGAATAAAATAGTCAGAATTGAACCCGCAAATGTATCGCCGATTAATCTTTGACAAAGCAGGAAAGAGTATCCAATGGAAAAAAGGCAGCCTCTCTAACAGATGGTGCTGGGAGAACTGGACAGCAACATGCAGAAGAATGAAACTAGACCACTTTCTCACACCATACACAAAAATAAACTCAAAATGGATAAAGGACCTGAATGTGAGAGAGGAAACTATCAAAACCCTAGAGGAGAATGCAGGAAACAACCTCTTTGACCTCAACTGCAGCAATTTCTTACTTGACACATCCCCAAAGGCAAGGGAATCAAGAGCAAAAATGAACCATTGGCATCTCATCAAGATTAAAAGCTTCTGCATGGCAAAGGAAACAACAAATAAACCTAATAGGCAACTGACGTAATGGGAAAAGATAGTTGCAAATGACATCAGATAAAGGGCTAGTCTCCAAAATCTATAAGGAACACGCCAAGCTCCACACCCAAAAAACAATCCAGTGAAGACATGGGCAGAACACATGAACAGACACTTCTCCAAAGAGGACATCCAGATGGCCAACAGACACATGAAACGATGTTCAGCATCCCTCATCATCAGGAAAATGCAGATGAAATCCACACTGAGATACCACCTCACGCCAGTCAGAATGGCTAAAATGAACAAATCAGGAGACTCTAGATGCTGGTGGGGATGTGGAGAAACCTCCTACACTGTTGGTGGGAATGTAAACTGGTGCAGCCCCTCTGGAAAACAGTGTGGAGGTTCCTCAAAAAATTAACAGAACTCCCCTATGACCCAGCAGTAGCACTGCTAGGAATCTACCCAAGGGATACAGGAGTACTGATGCATAGGAGCACATGTACCCCAATGTTCATAGCAGCACTCTCAACAACAGCCAAATCATGGAAAGCCTAAATGTCCCTCAACTTACCAATGGATCAAGAAGATGTGGTTTATCTATACATTGGAATACTATATGTCAATGAGATAGAATGAAATCTGGCCATTTGTAGCAACTTGGATGTAACTTGAGGGTGTTATGCTGAGTGAAATAAGTCAGGCAGAGAAGGACAGATACCATATGTTTTCACTTATAAGTGGATCAGGAGAAACTTAACAGAGGACCATGGGGAAGGGAAGGGGAGAAAGTAGTTGGGGAGAGGGAGGGAGGCAAACCTTGAGAGACTCTTAAATACTGACAACAAACAGGGCTGATGGGAGTGGGAGGAGGAGAAGGGAGGTGATGGGCATGGAGGAGGGCAATTGTTGGGATGAGCACTGGGTGTTATATGGAAACCAACTTGACAATAAACTATAAAAGAAGAAACAAAAGAAAAAAAGAAAATGCTTTGCCAGAAGCCTCCAGAGTAGACTTCCACCTGTATCACAATGGGAAGAACTAGAGCTCACAGTTCCTCCCAGCAGCAGTGTAGGCTGGGACAGGAGGTATATGGTGTGTTTTGAACAAAATGAGAATCTGTTAGCAAGAAAAAAGTGGGATAGGCTGCCTGCCTGGTTTGAAATTTTTCTAGTATTGTTTGTTAGCTATTAAAAAAAACATCAACAGAAGAAGAAACAATTCATCATTAGCTCACGAGCATCTGTGGATTCCTGTAGTATCTGCTATATCAGCAAGAGTCGCTAGTTTGTATTCATATATGGAGTTGACAAAGTATTTACACTGCTGCTTTGATGGCATGGTCGACTAGATACTGTGAGGGGCCCTTTCGCTACAAAACATTCAGAATAAGCTTAAATCTCCCAGAAGGGGGAGAGCAGGGAGGACAAGGTACAGGGGGAAGGACAGAACTCCGAGGAGGGGCCGAGGTGTGGCTCCTGAGAAGAGCCATTACACAGTGACAGCCTATGGAAGGGCCCCGAGCTGGATGCGCCCCCTGGAAGGAACATGGGAATGAGCGAAGGTGCGGATGGACTCAGAATCCCTGGACGGGGAGGAGAGCTGAGCCCCCAGTGGCCAGGCCTGCCTCCAGCCCGGCCCACTGCCCGTGGAGCAGAGAGACGTGTTGGGGAAACACCGTGCTGCCTCTTTGTATCTGTCCCCTGGGTTGTTATTCTGCCTAACTTCTGTGATTTCCAACCGACATGAAATGACTATAGGGGTTTTCTTAATGAGAAAAAAAATTTTTTTTCTTTGCATTTTTGAACTCACCGGAAGGAAGGAGAATCTACAAAGAGGAGGGGGAAAGGTGTAGTGGCCAAAATAAAACGTGCTATTATCGGAGCTGCCGTCTACAGGCTCAAGAGGACCCAGTAGGGCATCAGAAGTGAGGTGGACCAGCTGAGCCCGAGACTCTTGGATTCAGCCAGGGGCCCCCAAAATGACTAAATTTGCCTCAGAACAAAAGGAAATGTGTATATCCTCTGCGGAAAAAGTGTCCTCAATTTAGACCACAGTTTTTTCTCAGATTGAAATAATCAAATACGAACTTCCAAAGATCAACAATAACAAAGGGAAGTAAGAAAAACCAGGAGTGAGATTCAGCCAAAAAAAAGGAAGACAACTAATTTGGACCCTCAGTAATTTCAAGAGTATCCATTATCAGATAAGGAATATAAGTGTTAATGACAATGTTTTAACAATGAAATGAGAGATTCAAAAATAAGGAAACCATAAGAAACTAAAAAATTACAAGGCAATTCTGAATAATATAGTGGAAATTTTAAAAATTAACATATGCATTACGCAGAAGTTTAAAGACAGAATGAATTGGGAGATAGGTCTCCCAACACCTCGCAGGGAGAGAAGACAGTGGAAAGTACAAAAGAGAGATTAAGCAATTTTCAAAAGATTCACAGAAGAAAAAAAATGGGTTAGTAGAGGAGAGGCACTTTGAAGAGTTAATGGCTCAAATTCTTCCCAAATAAATGACAGACATCTGTTCACAGAGCAGAAAGCACAGCAGACGTCAAGCAGAGTACAGAAACCCATGCGGGCACAGGTTGAAACAGAAGTGCAGCTCCCCAAAGACAAGGTCATAAAAGTACCCAGAGAACAAGGACCGCTCAGGAAAATTAAAATTGGAATGAGAGTAGACTCTGATGGCAACACTGAGGCGAGAAGAGAGTAGTCGAATATCTTCACAGTGCGAAGGAAGGTAACTGTAAACCTAGGATCATAGCAAAACTGAGTAATTGAAAAATCTTTCCACAATGACAACACCGGGCCATATGGTTTTATAGGAGAGTGATACCATACTTCCTAGAACAGATCATTTTCGTTTCCTCCAGAGATGAGAAAGCGGAAACTCTCTCCCACTCCTTATAGATAAGATCTTAAAATCAGACAGGAGTAGAAAGAGAAAGGGAAATTCGAAGCCAAATCTCACTCTCTGCATAGATGCAAAGATCTTCCTAAAAGGTGCTAATTGAATCTAGCAGTATACTGTTTTTTTTTTAAGTTTATTTGTTTTAAGAGGCAGAGAGAGAAAGCTTGCCCACGCAAGTCGGGGGAGAGGCAGAGAGAGGGAGAGAATCTCAAGCAGGCTCTGTGATACCAGCACAGAGCTTGATGCAGGGCTCAATCCTCAAACCATGAGACCATGACCTGAGCCAAGATCAAGAGTCGGACACTTAACTGACTTAGCCACCCAGGAGCCCCAGAATCTATCAATATACTTCTTAAAGATGACATTAGACCACATTGGCTTATCCCAGAAATGTACAGGTGACATAACATAGAAAATCCACATATCTATATACATTACCTACCTCAGAAATAGAAAAGAAAAACCTCCCTCTCCCACAACCGACCATTTGGCTCTTCACTGTATAATTTCCGTAAGTGAGACACACTAGCATCTCTCTCATCTCAAATATTCTTCACCCTCCTATTACTAATGTACCAGAAGCATTTGACACAGAAGCTCTTCTTGAAATTACTCTTCACTTGGCTCCCAGGAAAACACTTTTTTTTTTTTTTTTTTTTTTTTGCCTTTCCTCTTACCTCACTAGGCAATATGGATAAATACAGAAGAATATTAAACAGAATTGGTAATGGACGGACTAAGTTACTGCACAATAACATTGATGAATCTTAGAAACTAGTTTTAAGCAAAAAAAAAAAAACAAAACCAATTTTCAAAAGACTACCATGCTTTTTTATAAAGCTCAAATCAAACAAGACTAAACAATATATTCTTGTGGGATATATACATATTTTGCTAAGCTCATTTACAAAAATAAGATGATACAGATACACTCACACATAGGGTAGTGTTAACCTTTGGGGAAGAGCTCCCGGAATGAGCTAGGAAAGGAACACCTCCAAAAATACTACAGCATTGTCAGTGTCATGGTGCGTGGGAGAGACATCAGACACGTTGTGTTCTACATATCAAATAGTATTCTTGTGGTTTTTAAAGTAATAAAATATAGCTCGTTAGCAGAGGCACATGGCGCAGGAGAGATTGCACGTATATGTGGAGTGCCCAGCACCTTGTCCACATACGCTGCCAGATGTCCTGCAATAGTAGGAACTCTGTGTTCCCCTCCATTTCTCTGGGACTGACATTTTTCTTCTCTCCCACAGCATATCATCTACTCTGTGAAATTTTTTATCTCCTATGCAATTCCAGATGTATCAAAGAGCACGAAGAGCAAGATCAAGAGAGAAAAATACCTAACCCAAAAGCTTCTACACGAGAATCACCTCAAAGATATGACAAAAAATATGGGGGTCATAGCTGAGAGGATGGTAGAAGTGGTAGATAACAATTTACGACCCAAATTAGAATAAGAGCTTTAGGTTCTGAGAAGCACTTTACAGAATTTAACTCTGTCAAAGTATATTATGAATCACTAATGAGAATGTTTAAGTTAAAACACTTTGGCAAATAGGAGCCTTAGCTATTGCCATTTTCATACAGATTATTTTTCGGTTTCAGCCAGCCATGCAGGAACTGGAAAGTGTAAAACTTAGATCAAGAAATGCATAAAACTAATCACCTGGAAAACCAGAAATGTTACCCTTTTGGATAAATTTGAATTTCGGTAACACAGAAAAAGTCTCTTTGTGTGCTTAAAAACCACCCCTTCCGAAGCAGAATGGATTTTTTTCCCCTCCATATGACTATTTTCATTCCTTTCTGTTCTCAAGCACATGATCCCCTTTAACACAGTGCTTCATTTCTTCACTTCGCCAAATCTGTGCCAGAGTTCTCTTTCCCTTACAGTACTTTTGTTAAAGGCGAGACACGCTTGCTTTTTATGTGATTAAAAATAGCTAACTCAGAATTTCACTTTGAATGCTGTAGTAAGTGGCAAATAGACTCAAGAATGCACAATATTTCAGTGTGTTAGCACATCCCTACAGAAAACGAAACCTCACTTAATAAGAGGAAATAGTTCCCGTCTCCATTTTGGCCTACCTTTTCATCTCAAAGAAATACTCTTAATGGATTGGAATAAAGATAGCAAGGTTCTGAAGTGTACTTGTACTAATCACAGTGACACCTTTCATCTTCCAGGAGCACTCTTAGAACGTTCTGTGCCTAGTCAGTGTTGACTGCTTTGCAGATCTCAAGGGAGTCAGATGACAAAAGCAGGGAAAGTTATAGATTCTAATAGAATTGTAACTCCTATTGATCAGGATAATTAATGTACCTCTTCTAAAGATGTGGTTTCCTAGAATTTCACTTTTATCAACATAATGGTCTAAAAGGATAAGCCCGTCAGTTTGCCACCAGTTGCCCTTGATTCATTAGATCAAGGAGGTACGGAATCACAGGCACTACTGGGAACCGCTCACTGTGCAGCCCCTGTGACTTGACGGTGCTGTGCAACGCACTTAAGAGTACAGCCAGTGCCCTAATTGTGAGTCACTCGGCGTTCCCTGCGTGGGGAGCGCCTTTTTCCCAAGGATTCCGCGTATCCAAGTGATGAGCATACCAAAGCCTGTGCGTGGTGAAGGTGGTCCCCTCCATTCCCTTGTTCCCAGCCCAGTAACTTGTCTGTGACTGCACGCACCAGGGGAGGTGTGAGGAGAGGGAGGAGACAGGAATAGACCCACATCACTCCCAATCCAGAAGAGAGACTCTGGGTTTGATTTGAGCTTCCAGCCTCCCTAAGGCCGCGGTTTGGTCACAACCCCTTCCCTGAGCTGCACGTTAACTTCCCGCTGATGCCTGCACCCCGCACACCTTGCCTTCAAGTTGTTAGCTCAGCAGTCTTTACCGAGCTTTCCTGCCTTTCGGGTGCAAGGCCCTCTGGAAAGGCTCCGGACAAGACCCGGGCCGCACCGCTCACCCTGACTGTTAACGGGGGAGTGCCGGGTAGAAGAGAGGGTGTCTGGCACTGGGTTCTTACCGGGTGGGCCGCCACCCACTGAGGTGCTGCTACATGCCCAGGTGCCATAGGAGGCAAGCCACTCAGTCCAGCAGCAGAGGAAAAGGAAGTGAGATTTAGAGGTTCGTTATAATAGAACGCTTAACTCAAGGTCATGATTCTAAGTGCCTGCCATAAATGTTCAAACAAAAAAACCCAGAAGCCAAAAACAGTATTTATGTAGGATTCATCAAAGCAGTATTCTGGACTTTTGCATTGTCCCATTGGATCAGGGACATTTCACTCACTTTCTTGATCACAATAACAATGTGAACAAAGTGCTCACAAAAGGTCTCACGAGCTCTGCCTGCACAAGGGAGTAAGAAATGAGTTTCTTCCCAGCTTCTAGTCCTGCCCAGGGGGGGTGCATCTGTTCCTTTCCTTGCTCACCTGTGACGCCGTTCCCGGAAGTGGCGTCACTTCCGCCCTTAGTACCTCAGCTCTTCTCTGAAGGGTAGGACTGTCTGCTTGTGTTGGATTTGCCAACCACTCACTGTGGGAGCGTAGAGAAGGAAATGTTTTTGCCTTATCTCCTTGTATGTAAGCTAGAACTTTAAAAAATGTGCATTTATGTTTCATAAATCATCTTTCGTAAATCGTCTTCATAGTTTAAAACGTGCTTTTGTGGACAGGAGGGGGAAAAAAACCTATATTTTTAAAGGCAGAAGATACGATGTGTGACACTGCCAATATTCCCCTAAGCAACGAGATAGTGGGCATCCAGGGCCACCTGTGACACCGACAGTGTTAATGGAACTCTAGTGCTGACTTGTCAGTGTGAAGACAAATGTGGGACTGTATCTGCAGGCCATCACTGGGCTGGATCTGTAAATGTGAGAAGCAGCACCCCAGGAAAAAGGGGGTGTGCGACGATGCCCCTGTGAAAGGAAACCCTGGCCCTAGGTTTGCCCAGTGTTAACCACTAGAGAGCATTTTGTTTTATTTCTCTTTGTAATGCCTGTGAATTTTAATGGATTGAAGCATTAGACCAAAATACTCAGGGGATTTTCCTTTAAATATCCCTCAAATACTTTAGATGTGTCCATAGAAAGGGAAAGCTGTCATTTTTTTTTTTTAAACTAAGCAAGGCCATTTTGTAAACTGTCACCAAATGCCTTCCCTTTTAGTTATCCGTGAGTGCATCTTGAATTTCAGAAGACATTAATTCACAGTGGGGGGCAGAGTGTGCTCTGTTATCGAAACACTTCTCATACCATTTTGTCTTTGTGCCTATTATACGTTAAGATGTTTGAAAAGTTAAAATGTTTGATCAGCTTAACTAAAGTAGAACTGAAATATTCACCATGCTTTCATACACTGTGGCAGAAGATGTAAAGTTTGTAATGTTTTGTGAATTTCTGTGCATTTTAATATTCTTTTATAATTATGAGCATTTTAATAAATTCATTTTTAAAAACAGCACTGTGGTCTACTCTATAGATGTCTTCATGTTTTCAAGGAGAGCGTATATGTCTCGATTACGTATCACCTAGAAAACAAATGTGTGCTTTTGTGTCGGTATGTAAAAGTATATTTTTCACAGCCTATACTTACTGTAAACATGATTTTTCTGGGGGAAAAAATTGGCTGTGGGGTTTCAGCCAGGGCTGCTAAAAACCGGTTGTTGGGATTGAGCCCTGCCCAGGGTACAAAGCCTGGAGACCAGGTGGGAGCTGAAAACCAGCCCCTCCTCCCCTCTCTGCTCACGACACCAGGTGTGCTAGGCCAGGCTGCATCAGCAAGAAGGGAGAGGCACTTTTCTCTAAATGCATAAAGTTGGCTTCTGTATGCTAAACCATGATTGCAGGGGACAGAGCCCCTGCCCCGGAGAAAGCAAGTCACTAATAATCCCAGAGAGGTTCTCTTTGAACCTGCTGTGGCCCTGAGTACAGAAAGGGAAATTACAGAGAAGAAACTAAAGGAAAATCTCATTATAAAAATCGATCTTTTTATTCTGGACAATATATCCAGATTTTAACTCATTCCATGTATGTGTATGTATGTATGTAATTCTTTAGCCAGCTTAAATCTCATTGGGCTTCCAAGAAAACTCTATAACTAGACCAACAGGAAGAAGTCTTTTCTGATCCTTATGTGACACACTTGAGATTGGTACTAATATTATCCTTACCTTCAAGCCTTTAAGTCTAACCAAGGGCTGACCAGAAGTTCATTTCTTAAGCTAAGAACCCCCTCTCATTTGCAGGGAATGAGGAGATCTTAAATAGAGTTGGCACTTCAACAGCACCGTGATCTTCATAGGTCCATTTATATACAGATTTTTAATAAAATTTTTAAAAATAAATACTATAAATGTATTTTTACTTCTTTAGGATTTTCTTAACATTTTTTTCTGTAGTGTATTTTATTGTAAGAATACTATACCATACAAAATAGCTGTTATTTGGGCCTGAGCTCCTGGTCCAGGATGGCTATATGGGAAGATCGTGAATTCACCTCCCTTTATAGACACAGCAAACCAACACCTATTTATACAGCGATTCCTCCTGAAGAACTGAGGACTGACGGAACAAATGTCTGCACGACAAAAGACCACAAACAGAACAGCAAGAGACCCAAAGACTTGGTAACAAATGGAACTGCCACCCTCATTGCAAACTGCAATGAGGAGGAATAGTTCAGAGGGACCATGAGCAGGTTCATCTGCTCTTGGACATGAGAAAAGGCCACGGTTTACTAAGGCAACTGGAACATACAGGAACCAGCCCTAGAACCCTGTCCAATAGCAGGCCAGCTGCTAGAACTCTCTCTGGGTCAGAGGGGCTGGTGAGCCCCATGGTTTGCATTCACCCTCCACCATGACAGCACAGACCAGAGCAGTTGGGGTGTCCTAGCCAGCCTGCAGCAAGCTCCAGACCCCTAGTCCAGCAGCCTCAAAGGCCAAGGGCACAGAATAAAAAGCCACTGTTTAAAAGGGCAACTGGAATATAAAGGATCCAGTCCTAAAATTCTGCCCAATAGCAAAGTTGCTACTGAAACTCTCTCTGGGTTGGAGAGGCTGGTGAGCACCACGGGTTACATTCCTCCTCCACTTGACACTGTGGACAGGGACAGGGTCTGGGTATGCTAGTGAGCCTACCATATCAGTGAGCCCACACCAGCCCCAGCTGTCCCACCAAAGCGCCCCCCTTCCTGGAGCACACCAGGACACTCCTGGTCAACACTCTCTCCAGCTTCAGCCATCTCACCAAGGTGATACAGGTGCAAAGCACCCCAGAACACTCCCGGCTCACACCACTCTGGCTCTAGATGACTTGCTGGGGCACCCCCAGCTCTCACATTGGCTCCAGACAACTCACCAGGGGTCCCTTTGTGCAGAGTGCCTTGGGACACCACCCCCTACCCAACCATGCTCTAGCTACACTGCTTTAGTGCCCCTGCTCCCCAGAACACTGCGGTCCACAGCCACCCTGGCACCTATACATGCGGACACCCTGGCTTGCACCAACCTCAGCATCAGCTCCTCTGCTGGGGCACCCTCTGTGCAAGAGAGCCCCGGACCTCCTAGCTTGTACCCTTAGCTGTTGGGCCAGGTCACCCTCTAAAGAGAAGCCCCAGGACTGCCCTGGTTTGTGCTCACTTCACCTCTGGCCATCCCACCAGCACTGGTCCCACTCCAAGCTCATAACAACCACAGCCCCCACGAGCCAGCCAGCCAGTCACCAGGCATACAGCCTGTACAGGATGCCCATGTATAAGATCATTCCTTCTAGTTTAGGAAAAGTAGCTGTTCTGCCTAATTTATAGAAATAAATACAGAAAGTCAAGCAAAAAGGGGACACAGAGGTATATGCCCCAAATGACCGAGACAGAACCTCAGGAAAAGAACTAAATGAAAGGAGATAAGCAGTATGCCCAATAAAGAGTTTAAAGTAATGTCATAAAGATGCTCACTGGACTAGAGAGAAGAGTGGATAAATTCTGTGAGCACTTCAACAAAGAGAAAATATAAATACTTCAAGAAAAAATAAATCTTGAAGAATACAATAACTGGAATAAAAAAAATACACAGAGGGAATCAATAGTAAATCACCAGAAGCAGAAGAAGAGATTAGCAATATGGAAGATAGGGTAATGGAAAGTGTCCAAGCTGAAGAACATAAAAAAGAAATTTAATTTTTTTAATAAAAAACAATTTTTAATAATAGGTTAAGGTCTATTTTGGACAATATCAAGGGAACAAACATTTGCATGGTAAGGGTCCCAGAAGGAGAAGAGCGAGGAAGAGACAGAAAATTTATTTGAAGAAATAAGCTGAAAGTGTCCTTAACCTGAGGAAGGAAACAGACCTCCAGATTCAGAAAGTACAGAGAATTCTAAACAAAATGAACCCAAGAAAGTCCACACCATGACCTATAATAAAATGTCAAAGATGAAAGATAAGAGAGAGTTTTAAAGCAAGAGAGAAGCAACTAGCTATATACAAGGGAAACCCCATAAAGCTATCAGTTAATTTTCAGCAGAAAGTTTGCAGGCCAGAAGGCAGTGGCAATGATACATTCAAAGGGCTGAAAGGAAAGACTTTATAACCAAGAATACCCAGCAAGGTTATCATTAAGAAGGAATTAAAGGAGAGCGATAGTGTTTCTCAGATCAAAAGAAAACATAACAATTAAAACAGTTTAAAATCACTACTAAACCAACCTTATGAGAAATGTGAAAGGGACTTCTTGAGGTAGAAAAAAAAGTCATATTACAAATTTTAAAAACTGTGAAAGAAAAAATGTAATGAGTAAAGCAAACATACAGTAAAGGTAGTAGAACAGACACTTATAAAGCTAGTATAAAGGTTAAATGACAAAAGTACAAAAAATTATATCTAAAAAACTAGATAAGGGAACTAATGATAAAAAGGTGAAATATGACAACAAATATGTAAAAATGGAAGGGGAAGTAAAAATGAAATTCTTTTAGCATGTGTTTGAACTTCAGAGACACCATCAACTTAATAGAGACTGCTATATATTTAGGATGTTATATATGAACCTCACAGTAACTACAAACCAAAGATCTATAATAGATACAAAAAAACTAAAGCAATAGAAAGGAAACTATAACACTAAAGAAAGTCATCAATCACACGGAAATTTGAAAGGAGGAAAAGAAGAAAAAAAACAGAACTACAAAAACAACCAGAAAACAAATAACAAAATTACAATAAGTACATGCCTATAAATAATTACTTTATATAGCAATAGTCTAAATGCTCCATCAAAAGGGTGACAGAATGGATTTAACAAACAAAAAAAGACTTATCTTTACGTTGCCTACAGGAGACTAACTTCAGGCCTAAAGATGTACTAAAGGAAAGTGAAGGGATAGAAAATGACTTTCCATGCAAACGGTAGGGGGTGGGGAAAAGCCAGGGTAGCAATACTTATATCAGGCAAAATAGACTTTAAAACAAAAACTAAAACTGTAACTGTATCATTATATAATGATAAAGGGATCAATCCAACCAGAGCATATAACAATTGGAAATATCCACACACCAAACATAGGAGTACCTAAATACATAAAGCAATTTTTGACAGAAAAAAAGAGAAACTGACAGTGGTAAAATAATAGGAGACTTAAATATTCTTTTTACATCAATAGAGAGATCACCCAGGCAAAAAGGTCAATAAGGAAAGAGTGTCTTTGAATAACACATTAGACAAGATTGACTTAACACTTATATGCAGAACATTTCACCCCTCAAAAAAACAGAATAAACATTCTTTTCAAGTACACGTAGAGCATTCTACAGGATAGATCACATATTAGGTCACAAAATAAGTCTCACATATAAGAAAGTTGAAATCATATCAATCATCTTTTCCTACCACAACGGTATGAAACTAGAAATCAATTATAAGAAAAAAATGGAAAAAAAACCACAACCACATTGAGGGTAAACAACATGCTACTAAACAACGAATTGATCAATGAAGAAATCAAAGAGGAAATCAAAAAGTATGTGGAGACAAATGAAAATGAAACAATAGTCCAAAATCTTTGGGAAACAGCAAACGTAGTTCTAAAAGGAAAGGTTATAGTGATACAAGCCTACCTCAAAAAAATTTTTCAAATAATCAATCTGACTTTACAACTAAAAAGAACTAGAAAATAAAAAGTAAAGCCCGAAGTTAGTAGAAGAAAGTAAATAATGAAGATCAGAGTAGAAATAAATGACATAAGACTAAGAGAAAAAAAAAAAAAAAGAAAGAAAAGGAGAGGAAGAAAGGAAGGGAGGGAGGGAGGGAGGGAAGGAGGGAAGAAAAGAAAAGATCAGTGAAACCTAGAGTGGGTTCTTTGAACAGATAAATAAAAAATATAAACATTTAACCAGATTCAGTAGAGGACCCAAATAAATAAAACCAGAATGAAAGGTAAGTAACAACAGACACCACAGATATGCAAAGGATTATAAGAAGCTACCATCAGAAATTATACGCCAACAAATTAGACGACCTAGAAGAAAGGGATAAGTTTCTAGAAACATACAATCTTCCAAAAGCAAATTAAGAAGTAGAAAATCTGAACAGATTACTAGTAACAAAGTTGAATCAGTGATCAAATTTCCAAAAAACAAGTCCAGGACCAGATGGATTTATAATTGCATTCTACCAAAGATTTCAAGAAGGGTTTATACCTATTCTCAAATTATCCCGAAAAACAGAAACAGAAGGAAAGTTTCTAAGTACATTCTACTAGGCCAGCATTAGCCAATGCCAAAACCAGACAAAGATACAACAAAAAAAGAAAACTACATGCCAGTATCCCTGATGAACATGGATGCAAAAATCCTCAACAAATATTAACAAACTGAACTCAACAAGACATGAAAAGAAACACTTACCGTGATCAAGTGGCATTTATTCTGGAGACGCAAGAATGGTTCAATGTTCACAAATCAATCACGTGATATACCACATCAACAAAAGAAGGGTAAAAATCATATAATCATCTCAGATACAGGAAAAGCATTTGACAAAGTTCAACATCCATTGATAATAAGAACTCTTCAGTAAAGTGGGTTTACAGGAAACATACCTCAACATAATAAAGGCTGTCTATGAAAAACCCACAGCTAATATCATACTCAATGGTGAAAAACTGAAAGCTCTTGATCTAAGATTAGGAACAAGATGAGGATTTCCACCCTCACGACTTTTATCCAAGATAATACTGGAAGTCCTCACCTTAGCAATCAGATGAGAAAAGGAAACAAAAGGCATCCAAGTTGATAAGGGAGAAGTAGACCTGTCACAATTTGCGGGTGACATACTATAGAAAAACCTAAAAAATCCACCAAAAAACAATAAGCAGTAATCAATGAATTCAATAAAGTTTCAGGATACAAAATTAATATATAGAAATCTGTTGCATTTCTATACACTAACAACAAAGTAGCAGAAAAGGAAATTAAGAAAACAATTCCATTTACAATTGCACCAAAAAGAATCAAATACCTCTGAATAAACTTAAACAAGGTGGTAAATGCCCTATACTCCAAAAACTATAAAACATTGGTGAAAGATAAAATAAACAAGCCTAAAATTTGTATGGAACCATGAAAGACCTTGGATAGCAAAGCAATCTTAAAAAAGCAAACAAAGCTGGAGGATCACAATTCCAGACTTCGAGTTATAACGCAAAGCTGTAGGGATCAAAACAGTATGATACTGGCACAAAAATAGGTCAAAGAAACAGAAACTCAGAAATAAAGTCACAAATATAGGGTCAACTAATTTTCAGCAAACAAGGAGCATACATATAATGAGAAAAAAGATAGTCTCCTCAACAAATGGTGTTGGGAAAACTGGACAGCTACATGCAAAAGAATGAAACTGGACCACTTTATTTCACCATACACAAAAATAAACCCAAAATGGATTAAAGACCTAAATGTGAGACCTGAAACTATTAAAGTCCATGAAAGAGGTGCCTCAGTGGCTCAGCTGGTTAAGCGCCCAACTCTTGATATCTGCTCAGGTCATGATCTCATTGTTGAGAGACTGAGCCCCATGTTGAACTTTGCTCCAGACATGAAGTCTGCTTGGGATTCTGTTTATCCCTCTCTTTCTGCCCCTCCTTACACACACTCTCTCTCAAAGTAAATAAGTAAATACTATTTTAAAAGTTAAGGAGCCAAAAAGTCCTTGTAGAAAGCACAGATAATAATTTCTCTGACATTAACCATGGCAACTTTTTTTAGTTAGGTCTCCTGAGGTAAGGGAAACAAAAGCAAAAATAAACTATTGGGATTACATCAAAATAAAATGCTTATGCACAGTGAAGGAAGCAGTCAACACAACCAGAAGGCAACGTATGGAATGGAAGAAGATATTTGCAAATGACACATATGATAAAGGGTTAGTATCCAAAATATATAAAGAACTTCTAAAATTCAACACCCGAAAGGTGAATGATCAGATTAAAAATAGCAGAGAATACAAATAGACACTTTCCAAGACTTACAGCTATCCAACAAACACCTGAGAAGATGGTCAACATCACTAACACTTAGAAAACTACAAATCCAAACTATAAGAGATATGATTTCACACCTATCAAAATGGCTAAAACCAACAACACAAGAAACAACGTGTGTTGGCGAGGAGGCAGAAGAAAAAAGGACCAAATGTGAGACCTCATGAATTATTGGTAAGAATGCAAACTGGTATGGCCATTGTGAAAACCAGTACAGAATTTCCTCAAAAAGTTAAAATAGAATTACCCTATGATCCAGGAATCACACTACTGTGTATTTACACCAAAAATACAAAAACAGTACATCAAAGCAAAATGTGCATTCCTATGTTTATTGCAGCATTATTTACAAAAGCCAAACTATGAAAAGCAGCCCAAGTGTTCACTGATAGATGAATGGATAAAGAAGATGGGGTATATATACACAATGGAATACTACTCAGCCATAAAAAGGAATGAAATCTTTCCATTTACAACAACACAGAAGGAGCTAGAGAGTATAATGCTAAGCAAAATACATCAGTGAAAAACAAATACCATATGGTTTCAGTCATATGTGGAATTTAAGAAACAAAACAATGAGCAAAGGAAAAGAGAGAGAGAAACCAGGAAACAGACTCTTACCTATAAGGAAGAAACTGATGGTGGAGAGATGGTTGAAAGAGATGATGGGGATTAAAGGGTACACTTATGATGAGCATTGAGTAATGTATAGAATTCTTAAATCACTGTATTCTACACCTGAAACCAATAGGACACTATATGTTAACTATACTGGAATTAAAAGTAAAAATCTTAATTAAAAAACAAAACATTGATGAAAGAAGTTGAAGACATCACAAACAAATGGAGAGATATTCCATCCTCATGGACTGGAAGAATTAATATCATTAAAATGTCCACACTACTGAAAACAATCTACATATTTAATACAATTTATATCAAAACACTGATATTTTTCACAGAACTACAGCATTCAAACAATACTAAAATTTGTTTGAAACCACAAAGACTCTGAATACCTAAGACACTCTTGAAAAGAAGAACGAAAGCTGGAGGTATCACAATCCCAGATTTCAAGACATACTACAAAGCTATAGTAATAAAAACATTACGGTACTATCACTGAAATAGACACATAGATCAATGGTACCCAATAGACAGCTCAGAAATGAAACCATGATTATATGGTGGATTAATCTATGACAAAGGAGGCAAGAATATACAGTGGGAAAAGAGTCTCTTCAACAAATGGTGCTGGGAAAACTGGACAGCAACATGCAAAAAATTGAAACTTTTTACTTTGGACATCTTGGATGATCTTGGACATCATTTGGACAATCTTAGCAACATTTTTCTAGATATGTCTCCTAAGGCAAAGGAAAAAAAGCAAAAATGAACTATTGGGACTTCACCAAAATAAAAATCTCTTGCATAGCTAAGGACACCATCAACACAATGACATGGCAACCTACTAAATGGGAGAAGATATTTACAAATAATATATCTGAGAGACGTTAATACCCCAAATATATAAAGAATATATACAACTGAATACCAAAAACCAAATAATCCCATTAAGAAATGGACAGAGGATCTAAACATTTTTTCCAAAGAAAACAGAGAGATGTCTAACAAGCACATGAAAAGATGCTAGACACCACTCACCATCAGGGAAATGCAAATCAACCCCGCAATAAGCGATCACTTTACACCTGTCAGAGTGGCTAGAATCCAAAAGAAGAGAAATACCAAGTGTTGGTGAGGATATGGGCAAAGGGAACTCTCATGCACTCTTGGTGAGAAAATAACTTGGTGCAACCACTGTAGAAAATGGCATGGAGGTTCCTTAAAAAATAAAAAATAGAAATACTGTATGATCCAGTAATTCCACTTCTAGGTATTTACCCAAAGAAAATAAAACCACTAATTCAAAATGATATACCCCTATGTTTATTGCAGCATTATTTATAATAGCCAAGATCTGGATGCAAACTTAGTGTCCATCAATAGATGAATGGATAAAGATGTGGTATATATACAACAGAACATTGCTCAGCCATAAAAAGCAATGACATCTTGCTATTTTCAGCAATATGCATGGACCTAGAGAGAATTATGCTAAGTGAAATGATCTGATTCACATATATGTGGAATATAAAAAAACAATACAGCAGAATCCCATCTATAAAAAGAGAGAACTGGTTGGTTGCCAGAGGGAGGGGGGAGGGGAAGGGGTAAAATGGGTGAAATGGAGTGGGAGATACAGGCTCCCAGTTAGGGAATGAGTAAGTCACAGGAATAAAAGGCACACCGTAGGGAACATAGTCACTGATATTGTAATAGTGTTGTGTGGCTTGTGGGGAGCATAGCATAATGTATAGAATTCTCACATCACTGTGTAGTGCACCTGAAACCAATATAACAATGTGTGTGGACTACATTTTTAAAAAATGTGTTGACTGTTTTCATGCTTTCAGTAAGTTTTCCGGTCAATAGCAGGGTAGTAGTAGTTAATTTTTTGTTGGATTGCAAGTTATAGATGGATTTTTGACTGCACAGGGGCTGGGCACCCCTAGCTCCTGTACTGTTCAAGGGCCAATTACAATTGGTGGGAGTCAGATAAATACCAGGCACTGTGCTAGATGTTTATTTACACTGATCTCACTGCCAACATTATCTTATTGCAGATAAATTTTAAGTAGCGTTCAAAACAATGATTCTAAAGGAAATACATGATTATAAAAGATGTGCAACACATTGAAAAATCCAAGCTGTACACAGAGGCTGTGCAGGAAAACTAACTCTTAATCTCACCCCACCCAGCACACCCCAGAGGTCCTAGGAAGTGTCAGTTGTAGCCATCAAGGCCTACTGTTTGCATGGAGAGTCATTTTCAGATGACTTTCATATAGAGTTTGGGGTTTAATAATTATATTTAGTGTATTAAAGTTAAAGATCAGGGGTGTCTGGGTGGCTCAGTTGGTTAAGCACCAGACTTTGGCTCAGGTCATGAACTCACAGCTCATGAGTTCAAGCCCCATGTCAGACTCTGTCCTGACAGGTAGGCACCTGGAGCCTGCTTCAGATTCTGTGTGTGTGTGTCTCTCTCTACCCTTCCCCTGCGCCCACCCTGTCTCTCTTTCAAAAATAAATAAACATTTAAAAAAATGAAAAAAAGTTACAGATCAGAAAAGCTATTTCTTCTTTCCTTACGCTTTTTTTTTTTCCTTAAGTAGGCTCTTTGCCCAGCATGGAACTCAACGTGGGGCATGAACTTTCGACCCGAAATCAAGACCTGAGCTGAGATCAAAAGTTGGCTGCTTAACTGACAGAGCCACCCAGGTGCCCTTCCTTACACTTAAAAGTTCAACCTGAATCCTATTCTTTTCATAAGCCTTGAAACTTTATCACTTTTTAAGGGAAATTTGAATGTCTGGTTCCACTTGCAAACTTAAAGAAATGCTTTAAAGTATCAGAAAAGTAATTATAAATTTAGTTTATTCCAGTTCCTTTTTAAGCACTCCTGTTTTCTGACCAACTGAGGCCAAGAGGCCATGAGTGAGGGAGTTGCAATCTCTCTTTTCGTGCTCTTCTCTTTATTTATTTTATTTTATGATTTTTTTTTTTCCTGCTCTTCTCTTCAAAGGATACCTTTCACAAAGGCATTTAGGCCATGTTCTCTCTCGTTACCCTTTGTTACTGAGAAACTGCATGGAAAGTGGAAAATGGCCGGATCATATATAGAAATAGAACTTTGACCCACAACCTGTAGCGACCAGTCCAGGAAACCAACCCCTCAACTACAATAATCAGACCAGGAAGCCAGCCAGGCTTATGGGAAGTCAGACTGTTGTATCTCCAGTGACAGTCCAGGAAGACAAACAATAACCCCTAAAACAGTTGGCCCCAAATGGCAGGGACTTGACTGATAACTGTCAGCTTTTATAATTTTTACCCTCATGTCCAACTTAGGACCAATCAGAGAAAGCCAAATATGCACCCTAACCAATCACACAGAATGGCCCACTTCTAGTTAGACTGCCTCCGGCTCCCCCATGCCAACAGCCTCCAGCTAGAGCACACCTGAAGCTTTCCCTTTTTTCACTATAAAGCTTTCTCCCTCCGATTTCTATCATTTAATTTCAGCCAAAATGGAATTAATAGCGGCCAACTCCTTTGCTGTACAGCAAACTCAGAATAGACTTTGCTTGTTCTCTCTTGGTTGGTCTTTGTTTATTTCATTCACTATCCAATACAAGGTGTTGGGTGAAGTGTTTGCTGGGTGTGTAGGACAAACTAGTTACTTTGGCTGACTCAAGGGCAGGGGTCAGTTACTTTGGCTGACCCCTGCCCTTGAGTAATACTGGGGTGGACAGGGGAGGAAGGGTTGGTGATTATGGACGATGAATCTTCTGGAGAGTAGATTGGACCACTCAGGAGTGAAGCTGTGGACTTAACCAGAGTTTTGCCTTTATAGGAAATAGGGAACCTATGAAAGACCTCAGAAGGGAAAACTGGGAGCACGAATTTCATCTTGGCCATTGATGAATATTCATTTCCCTCCTGTCTAAACTCTCACCCTTCTGAGATGCTCTTTGAGCTGAGGCACCTTGAGATCCAAGGAGTTTGACAGCAGTTCTCACAGTAGGGAAGCTGCTTGCCAGCATTCCCAAGGTGAGGGGAACTGGAGAGTTGACTTGACCTCAGAGCCTTCAGATTCCATGGGGCATTCAAGCATAAGTTGGAAGGAAAACAATCCTGGGGTAATCAGCTGTGGCTGTGATGACTTCATTTTATTTGGGGAGATGTTTTCCTTTGGTTATGAAAAGGAGATTTTGCAAATGCTCTTAAAAGACCAGCACTTCCATATTCTACCAGAAAACAAGGTAGAAATCCCTATTAACCCGTTGCCCTGTTCCTGAAACTGCTCGGTACCTGGGATCTTTTGTAATGCTGGCATGATTTATTTTGTCATTTAATCTATTGGGAGGGACCCCTAAGATCACCTGACCCTACTCTTCACTTCTCATTCACTCACGTGGGCACTTTGCTATGATCACACCTGGTGCTTATAATTAGAGCCACTGCAACAAGAGCTCTGAAGCAGGTTGACTGTGATCTCTAAACTTGTTCAGTGTGGATAAGCACGTTTATGGCTACAAAACGTCTTGCCATTACTCCCTCTTCTCTCAGTGTTACTTGTGGTTGAGTCAGAGTGATGAGCCTCTCTTACCGATTAGGAAACCTCATCTAAGTTGCCCGCTCGACGCCACAGACCACGCTGCAAGTGCTGAGCACACCAAGATTTGAGGGCTGACCTCCCTACTGGGCCTTTTGTCCTCTCCTTGTTTTTAAATGGACAAATCATATTTTACATCACGTGTTTTGGGTCCTTTGGAGCAATCAGTATCTACTATTCTGGGGCTCTAGCTTCAAAATCAAAATTGCAGAGCAAACCTTTTTCCAAAACTGGTTAGAAGAGGAGGTGGAAAGCAGTTTAATGAGTGCAGCGAAATAAACAAGGAAAAGAGGAAATGTCCTAGGAAATCCTGCAAGTGGTGGGAAGCTCCAGGTCCCTCATTTCTGCTACAAGGAAGCTGCTGGATATAGCTATGAAAACACACTCCATTTTGGTTGCACCTGAAAATTAACATAAACGTTAAGGAGCAGCTCCCAGAATACTGTCTAAGTTGCCCATTTCACTGGGGGCAGTAAGGCAGCTATAACGCCAGGAGCGTCACTAGGACCCAGAACAAACCACCACATTAACGCTCACCTTCACGGATAATGAGGCAGAGTAACCTATTCTTGGGAACACTTCAATCTTCTTCCCAAGGACAAATCACTTCATTACCATTCTTTCTTTAATCTAGGAGATTGCCCTGAAAACCTAGAATAAAAATTTTCCCAGATAGTATTTGTCTGTATCAGCTTTTGAAGCTCCATTACCCCTTCAGTGTGAAGAGTAGAATCCCTAACACTTGATGGTGAACTCCACATGCTAAGTGGAATGAGTCCTTGCATGTTTCTTTAGAGCTTTGTCCCTGGGTTTTCCTGCTGTGTGTATTTACAGCTCCAACTCTCTATAATTTGTAGCCTCCACAACACCACAGTATCATTGTTTTCCAAAACTTGTGCTGCTTTAATATCTCCACTCATTCACAAGCACCTAGTTGCCTAGTATTAGTTTTCCTACTCTTTGCCACTTGCTGCACCTAATGGAAAGGACACAAACCACGTTTAACACAACTGAGCGATGTAGGCTGGATGACCAGTCTCTTACAAACATTTGTTTTCAGTCTCCATTTTCTTAGGAACTGCCTTGCCATGCCAGACCATCCCAACTAAACCAAAAGTCTTTGTCTTCTGTAAACCAGGGCCTGGGGCAAATTTATTCCCCTACCATCCCCACCCTTCCTGGGTGTTATAAATGATGAGAGAAAGGAAAAGAAACTTTGCCTGGGGTATAAAGTGAGGATTTTAATCTACTCATCAAAGTATCTCAAGAATATAGTTGACATCACCAAAAATACGTTTAATTAGAATCAACAAGTAACTTTAGAATATAACAGAAAGTCACTGAAACGAATAAAGGCAATATGTGGGTGCAAGATACTACTGATTATTTTATCTGCATTCCAGGAAGTCTGTGTGGGGTATGGGAAAGCAAATAAGATTTAGAAATAGAGGACCTTAGTTCAAATCCTGGATCTGCCATTGACTCATCCCACAAGCTTCAGCAAGTTGAGAAACTGAATATACAAATAGACAATGGCCAGGCCATATATAGAAATGGAACTCTGACCCACAATCTATAGCAACCAGTCTAGGAAACCAACTCTTTATCTACAATAATCAGACCAGGAAGCCAGCCAGATTTGTAGGAAGTCAGACTGTTTTCATCTCTAGTGACAGTACAAGAAGCCCAACAATAACCCCTAGAACAATCATCCCCAAATAGCAGGGATTTGATAACTGTTTCTCTAATTTTTACTCCTATGTCTAACTTAGGACCAATCAGAGAAAGCCAAATATGCACTCTAACCAATCACATAACCATTTCTGGCTAGCCCGCCTCCAGCTTCCCAATGCCAACAGACTCCAATTAGGGCATACCTGAAGTCTTCCCATTTTTCCACTATAAAGCTTTCTTATTCCTATTTCTGCCTTCCAGTCTCTGCCAAAACACGAGTAACAGTGGCTGACTCCTTTGCTATAGCATGCTCTGAATAAACAGATTTTCGCTTGCTTTCATTTGGTTGATCTTAATTTTCACTAAGTTATTTAACCTCTCTAGGATCTAGCTTCCTAATTCATTAAATGGGATTATTTGTTTCTCCCAGGCAGTGTCACTTTGAAGTCCCTAATGTCTCACACTAGATTCAGTGTGCCAGGCAGTATAAGAAACCACAGGATGAATACAAGGCATCTTCTTTGAAGTGAGGGTTTCAGTGATTAGGGAAGAAATGGCCATATTAAAACAAACACAAAAGTATGTTAAATGTGAATGAATTTGTAATGGAAAATAACAGAATTCAAAGGAATTGCATACTTATGTTGAGATGCTTCATCTGCACCCCTGGGTTATGCCTTTCCTTTCCTGTCTTAATTAGAACTTGGGTAGAAGAGTCAGAAATATTGACATACATTGAAAATATCTTGCCAGCCTTGAGATTCAGAAAACAGTGGTTTTCAAAGTGTAGTCTAGGTTCCATTGGGAGGGTTTGAGACCTTTCCAAGAGGTCTACAAAGGCAAAACTACTTTCACAATAATACAAACACATTATCTGCCTTTTCCTCTCATTTTCTTGGTGTGCAATGGAGTTTCCAGAGGCTACACAATGTGAGATATGGCCATAGATTGAACACAGAAGCAGTTATGAGCATCCAGCTGCTTTCTATTAAGTCAGACATTAAAAATATAAAACAATGTACTTTTCTCACATTATTTTGAAAAAGAGTCATTTGTCATTAAAACATGCAGTGGGTTTATTGTTATCTTAAAATTAAGAAAAAATTCAATTTCTCAGTTTTAGTTTCTAATACACTAAATATTAATAGAATTCACACAAAAGTTTTTCAGTGTTCTCAATAGGTTTTTAAGAGTATGAAGGGGTTTGGTGAGCAAAAAGTATACAAATCACTGCTTTATAACAGTAAAAATTTGAACCAGAGCCAACCATGGCATTCACATTGAACTTAGACAGTCCAACTCCAAGTGTGAGGGTGGCAGAGAAGACCAATGCACACTTTTCACTCTCAGGGCATGTGAAATCCATCTTCTGGTCAATGTCAAGGCCCTTCACTGAAGCTTGGGCTCCAACACAAGGGCTGTATTGCTGCCTCTGCTCAGACATACCCCTCATCCCTGACTGATGCCTGCTGAGTTCTTGATCTTTATTTCTCAGCTGTCTGTCCTGGGCTGCATGGGTAGATAAGGCCTGGTGCAGTCTCCTCTGTGTATCCTGCCACATTGAGCACATATTTGTGTATATATGTTGGATTCCTGGCTATTTTGCTTAGAAATTCTGGGGTCGCAAGGGATGAAATGTGACCATTAATATTAGTGAATTAGCACGCAAAAAGTGGTCTGAACTACAAATTCTGGTGCTGTTTAGAGGCTCACTGTGAAAACATAGTGTTGATCCTGCAAGCCATACACAGGGAACAATCGCATTAAAGAGATTTCCTTTGAACAAGGAGGACAGTGTATTTATTCATTATTGTATCTATAGCAGACCTGGCAGAGAGTTAGATGTTCACTAAAGAGTTGTTGACTTGGGGCGCCTGGGTGGCTTAGTCGGTTAAGCGTCCGACTTTCGCTTAGGTCATGATCTCGCGGTTCGTGGGTTCGAGCCCCGCGTCGGGCTCTGTGTTGACTGCCAGCTCGAAGCCTGGAGCCTGTTTCAGTCTGTGACTCTCTCTCTCTCTGACCCTCCCCTGCTCACGCTGTCTCTCTCTCTCTCTCCTAGAAATAAATAAAACTTTAAAAAATTAAAAAAAACAAAGTTGTTGACTAAACACATGAATGAATGAATGAATGAATGAATGAATGAATGCCTTAACCTTCCCTGATATCAGATAGGTTTTTCCAGCCAAGAGATTTAGAAAGCATACCTAAGAAAGTAAAATAAGATTAAGGTGGAAATGACAGTTGATTGTACAAAATACTAAATCAAGAAGGGTAGATTGAGAGATGTTGGCTTGGTACAATAGCCGAGTGGATAGAAGTCCTAATTGTGACCTGAGAGAAAATGTCTTTACTGTACATATTGCCCCTTCTCCACCACTGAAATGAGTCACAGTCCAATACACAGCCACAAGTGCCTTCTGAGCTAAGTTGACACCAGTAACTTTTTTAAAGGAGGTATAGAGGCCAAAGTAAAAGGCTAATGAAGTGGATCTGGGAAGCTCTCAATCCCTATGTACAAATTCTTTATTGAACAAAGTCCTGAACTCACCTGCTGTGTGGTTCTCATGACTGGCTCCCCCCTGACCCCTCTAACTGGAGGCAGATCCAACCAGAAGGTAGCTTGAGCAGGGCTATCATTATATTAGCGCCCCGTTACTCCCCATTCATAGGAAAATGGTAAAGTAGAGTCTTTCTGGGCATATGGGCACTTGAATTTGGACGTTTTCCCTACTTATTTATTTACTTATTTATTTATTTATTTAAGAGAGAGTGGGTATTTTATTTAGAGGGAGAGGAGAGAGAGAGAGAGAGAGAGAGAGCTCGCGCAAGCAGGGGGGAGAGAGATAGAATCTTAAGCAGGCTCCACACTCAGTGCTGAACCCAATATGGGCTCAATCCCATGACCCTGGGATCACAACCTGAGCCAAAATCAATAGTCAGATGCTCAACCAACCACCTAGGGGTCCCTGAATTTGGCCTTTCAAACAAACTCTCACAGGTAAATGCTGGCTATCATTTTCATTCAGCCTAACAATAAGTACTAGGTTACGCAAGGTATGATTTGGCTGCCATTTTTTGACATAGATTTGTCCATGAAATTAAACTGATTAAAAGAATTAATTCTTTTGAAAGAACCATCTTTTGACTTTGTTGATTCATTCTCATTCTATTATGTCTTTATTTTATATTTAATATATCTACCTCATTGCTATTTTCTTTGAGTTTAGTCTGTATTTTTCTCTACATAATTTCTTAAGTTAGATTCATTTGACAATTCACTCAACAAATTGTGTATATTATATGGAAGGCATCATTTTACATACTGGAGATGGTTGTGTGGCTTACCTCACTAATTAAAAAGTATTTTAATATTTTTTTATTTATTTCTAGGAGAGAGAGAGACAGCGTGAGCAGGGGAGGGTCAGAGAGAGAGGGAGACACAGACTCTGAAACAGGCTCCAGGCTCTGAGCTGGCAGTCAGCACAGAGCCGGACGCAGAGCTCGAACCCACAAACCGAGAGATCATGACCTAAGTGAAAGTCGGACGCCTAACCGACTAAGCCACCCAGGCGCCCCTAGAAAATATTTTTTTAATGTTTATTCAGTTTTGAGAGAAAGAGAGAAGACAGACCATGAGTGGGGGAGGGGCAGAGAGAGAGGGAGACACAGAATGTGAAGCAGGCTCCAGGCTCTGATCTGTTGGCACAGAGCCCGACATAGAGCTCAAACTCATAAACCATGAGATCATGACCTGAGCTGAAGTCAGCTGCTTAATCCACTGAGCCACCCAGGCATCCACTCAGTAATTTAAAAAAAATTTTTTAATGTTTTATTTATTTCAGAGAGAGACAGTGTGAGCAATGGAGGGTCAGAGAGAGAGGGAGATGCAGAGTCTGAAGCAGGCTCCAGGCTCTGAGCTAGCTGTCAGCACAAAGCCGGATGCAGGGCTTGAACCCACGAACCAGGAGATCATGACCTGTGCCAAAGTTGGACACTTAGTCGACTGAGCCACCCAGGCGCCCCACTCAGTAATTTTTTAATATTGGTATTTAAGACCATAAATTTCCCTGGCCTCATTAGGAGAAATCTTCTCCCTCATGGATCTATTCATCAAAGACTGAAGAAGTGGCTGTTTTATAAAAAGCCCAATTTTTTAAAAATACAATTTATTGTCAAGTTGACTAACATACAGTGTGTATACAGTGTGTTCTTGGCTTCAGAAGTAGATTTCCATTATTCATCGTTTACATATAGCACTCAATGCTCATCCCAACAAGTGCCCTTCTCAATACCTATCACCCATTTTCCCCTATTTCCCACACCACCCCCCATCAACCCTCAGTTTGTTCTCTGTATTTAAGAGTCTCTTATGATTTGCCTCCCTTTCTGTTTGAACCGACTTTTTAACCAAGGCTCAAATCAGAAAATGCACAACTGCTAGACCCACATCTGATGGTGCCTTGGAACTGGGGGCTGTACTGGTCTGGAGGAGGGGCCACCTGGTTTGGTCAGTGTCACTCTCGCTCCATTACATACTCAGTAACCAGGCGTGGAGGGGAGTGGTTTGGTGTTGGTTGGTCCTGCCTCCACTCTGGGCCCACTGTCCATTCCCAGAAGCCCCACCTAATTGGTGATGGGGAGAAAAATGGTGACACCCCAGTCTCTCCTCTCCGGACAGAAGGTCCCAGACCACTCTGTTTAGGGCATTCTCACAGTGCCCCACAGGCATGAGCAGGCCAGTTTCTCCCACTCCACAGTCTCCCAGGCCTCCTAGGCACTTGGCTGGGATTCAGACCCCAATGTCTTAAAGGATCTTGCTCCGTGCACCCCAATTCTAGGGTAGTGCCACTCTGCCCAGCTGACAAAGGGCCTCTGGCTCACCGGTGCCTGCAGGGTCTTTTGTCCTTGGAGCAGCTATATACCTTCTTCCCACAGCACTCACGGGAGAACACTGCTCTCCTCTCTCTGACTGCACTCCTGAGCTTGCTACCCAGTCCGGGCATGGCTCCACCTTCGACCCCCTCCCTCACCCCCCACCATGCACGTGTACAGAGCAGCCAGCCCGTCTGGAGAGAATCCCACAACCTCGGACCATCACTCCTAAGGCTGTTTGCAAGCTATAAAACAGTTCTTTCTCTGTTTTTTCGGTTCCCCGGTCTGTGGTCCAGAGAGGTTTTTCTCTTGTCCAAATATAATTCTACACTTCCACAGCCTCTCTTTCTCTTTCTTTAGTCTCTCCACCGAAGGAGATCTGTCCTCTCCATGCCTACACTGCCTGTTTTATCTCTCAATTTGCAATCACGCACCTATTGCCCACCAAACTGTCCCCGTGGGCTCCTGGAAATGTTTCTGTCACTTCGTAGCCCAGATTCTTAGAATTCTAAGTCTTCTGGCCTCAACACTGCTGTTTGAGGGACTAAAATGCCCAATTTTCAACAAAAATCCTAAGACATACAAAGAAACAGGGAGGTGACATCACCAAGATGTCACCAACCTCCATCCCCTCACAAAAATCAATAATTAGACAGCTATCCATGAATAAAACCAGGAGCTTTGGAGTCCACTCAAGAAACCTTAGCAACAAAGTGGCACAGAAATCCTGACAATAACTGCACAAAAGGTAAAGGAAGACAGAGTTATTTGTATGCATCTTCCCATCCCCCAAGCCAGCATTGCTCAATGCCAAAAGATGATGTCACAACTAGAAAGAATTTCTCTTACTGGGAAAATGATAATAGGGTGACTGACCAGCTTTCCCAGCCTTTTGAGTCACCACATGAAGGTCCCACTGCAGTTTTACCCCACACATACGGAGTATAGGATGGGCTGTATAGGGATAGCTAGGAACGAGGAATAAAAGCAGTAGCAGTCACACAAAAGGAGTGATCACAGTTCATGGTGACCTGCCTTATGGATAAACCTAGAAGCCTTCAATATGGAAGAAGAAACCAATGGTCAACACTCCTGCTGTGGGCCTCCTACTGGTTTCACCAGTTTTCATCCCACATGTATTTGGATTCACTGATACCAGTCAACTGAGTCCCTCCCTGCTTTTCCCCTGCCCTGGAACAGCACTGGCAGCCAGTCAAAGCCTCTGTGACTGCAGGAATGCCAACCACCAGCCTAGACCCCCATGGCTGACCCCCACTACCATGAGCGTACCTGGGGCTAACCCCTTCAGCTGTACACTTGCACACTGATGACCTGATGCGCATCACTGGCCTCCCCTGCAGCGTACATGCCTGGGAGAGATCATGCAGCTATGGGAGAGCGCACTGATAGTCAGGGCAGCACACCTGCCCATGAACCTATAGTTCACCCTGACCCTTGCTGCCTACTCTGGCTCTCACCACTGTGCGTGTCTCTGCAACCTTCTCCTGACACTTTATGGACACCTGCAGCTGGTCCTCACAGCTATATGTACACACCACTGGCTCTAGCCACCACTGCTGTCTGCTCTGGTCCCTAGTCATGGACATGAAGGCATCACTGAGGATTCCAATGGTCCTTGCAGGCACTGCATATAACCAACAGCACTTGTCAAGGACTACACAGTTCTCAAAGCTATTGACCCCACCAGCTTGAGCCAAAAAGATATCAAACCTCCTCAGACCCAGTGCCACCACATGCCCCTATACCATTAAACTTACGATTCTAGTACACTCCAGTGTGCCCTCACATGCAAGTGCAAGTCCTCCCTTACCCAAAACAGTCCGTAAAGCCTGGAAGAGGTGACTGCTTCTTCACATGTGCAGACACATATACAAAGCTACAGGAATTACAAAGAATCAGGATAAAAATGACACCACCAAAAGAAAACAGTAAACTTCCAGTAACTGGCCCCAAATAAATGAGAATCTAGGAATTGTCCATTATCTAAAAGAACATTAGATAATTGATCTAAAGATGATCATAGAATTACAGGAGAATCCAGATAATCGATTAATAATATAAAAAAATACAAGAACAAAATGAGAAGGTTGGGAGATTTAATGAATCAACAAACAAAACATAAAAAAGAACCAAACAGGGGCCTGTGGGTGGTTCAGTCAGTTAAGCGTCCAACTTTGGCTCAGGTCATGATCTCATGGTTCGTGGGTTCAAGCCCTGCATCGGGTTCTGTACTGACAGCTCAGAGCCTGGAGCCTGTTTCAGATTCTGTGTCTCCCTCTCTCTCTGCTCTTCCCCTGATCATGCTCTATCTCTCTCTGTCTCAAAAATAAGCTATTAAAAATTTTTTTAAAAAGAACCAAACAGAAATTGGAACTGTAGAATAATAACTTAAGAATTCAATTGATCAGCAAAACTAAAAGGCAACTGACAGAATTAGAGAAGATATTTGCAAATGACGTATCAGATAAAGGATTAGTATCCAAAATCTATAAAGAACTTAAGAAATTCAACGCCCAAAAAACAAATAATTCAGTGAAGAAATGGGCAAAAGACATGAATAGACACTTCTCCAAAAAGGACATCCAGATGGCTAACTGACACATGAAAAAATACTCAACCTCACTCATCATCAGGGAAATACAAATCAAAACCACAATGAGATACCACCTCACACCTGTCAGAATGGCTAAAATTAACAACTCAGGCAACAACAAATATTGGTGAGGATGTGAAGGAGAAGGATCTCTTTTGCACTGCTGGTGGGAATTGAAACTGATGCAGCCACTCTGGAAAACAGTATTGAAGTTCCTCAAAAAATTAAAAATAGAACTACCCGATTATCAAACAATTGCACTACTAGGCATTTATCCAAGGATACAGGTGTGCTGTTTCAAAGGGGCACATGTACCCCAATGTTTATAGCAGCACTATTGACAATAGCCAAAGTATGGGAAGAACCCAAATGTCCATCGACGGATGAATGGTTAAAGAAGATGTGGTCTATATATACAATGGAGTATTAGTTGAAAATCAAAAAGAATGAAAATCTGCCATTTTCAACTACATTAATGAAACTAGAGGGTATTATGCTCAGCAAAATTAGTCAGAGAAAGACAAATATCACATGACTTCATTCATATGAGGAATTTAAGATACAAAACAGATGAACATAAGGGAAGGAGAGCAATAATAATATAAAAACAGGGAGGGGGACAAAACATAAGAGACGCTTAAATATAGACAACAAACCCAGGGTTGCTGGAGGGCTGTGGGAGGGGGGATGGGCTAAATGGGTAAGGGGCATTAAGGAATCTACTTCTGAAATCATTGTTGCACTGTATGCTAACTTGGATGAGAATTTTAAAAATTAATTAATTAAAGGGGAAAAAAAAGAATTCAATTGAAAGCTACAACAACAGACTTGACCAAACAGAAGAATTAGTGAGGCCTAAGACAGATCAGTTAAAACTGTCTAAATCAGAGTAGCAAAAAGGAAAAAAAAAAAAAAGGAAACAAGTAAAGAAAGCCTATATGATCTATGGGATAACATCAAAAAAATTATTTGAGAATTATTAGAGCTCCAGCAGAGGAGATATAAGGAGAAATCAATAAAATACAGAGCTTATTTAAAATAATAATGGTGAAGAACTTTCAAATTCTGGAGAGAGATTTGGATATCCAAGGCCATGAAGCTCATAGGTAACTAAACAAAATCAACTTAGATCTTTTCCAAGATCATTATGATAAAAATGTCAAAAATCAAAGAAAAAGGGAGAATCTTAAAAACAGCAAAAGGAAAAAACTTGTAACTCTCAAACCCCCATAATGCCATCAGAAGATTTCCCAGCAGAAATTGTACAGTCCAAGAGAGTGTGGGACAATATATTCAAAGTGCTAAAAGAAAAAAAACACCTGGCAATCAAGAATACTTTACCCAACAGAACTATCCTTCAGAAATGAAGGAAAGATAAAGACTTCCAAAGATAAACAAAAGCTGGGGAACTTCATTAACATTAGACCTGCCTTCAAGAAATGTTGAAAGGAATTCTTCAAGCTGAAATGAAAAATACTGATCAGTAAATGAAAACATATGATAAAGTATAAAACACACATAGAGGTAAGTGTATAGTCAGATTTAGAATACTTAAACACTGTAATATGATAGAGTGTTAACCACTTCCATATAAAGATTAAAGAAAGGACAGAGCATTAAAAATAATGAAAGTGATAATAATAATTGATTTTCTGCCCATTTCTTCATTGGATTGTTTTTTGGGTGTGGAGTTTGGTGAGTTCCTTATAGATTTTGGATACTAGCCCTTTATCTGATATGTCATTTGCAACTATCTTTTCCCATTCTGTCAGTTGCCTATTAGGTTTCTTTGTTGTATCCTTTGCCATGCAGAAGCTTTTAATCTTGATGAGGTCCCAATAGTTCATTTTTGCTCTTGACTCCCTTGACTTTGGGGATGTGTCAAGTAAGAAATTGCTGCAGTTGAGGTCAAGGAGGTTGTTTCCTGCATTCTCCTCTAGGGTTTTGATGGTTTCCTGTCTCACATTCAGATCCTTGATCCATTTTGAGTTTATTTTTGTGTATGGTGTGAGAAAGTGGTCTAGTTTCATTCTTCTGCATGTTGTTGTCCAGTTTTCCCAGCACTATCTGTTAAAGAGGCTGTCTTTTTTCCATTAGATACTCTTTCCCACTTTGTCAAAGATTAGTTGGCCATGAACAGACACTTCTCCAAAGAGGACATCCAGATGGCCAACAGACACATTAAACGATGCTCAGTGTCCCTTACCATCAGAAACATACAAATCAAAACCTTATTGAGGTACCACCTCACATCACTTAGAGTGGCTAAAATGAACAAATCAGGAGACTCTAGATGCTGGCGAGGATGTGGAGAAACGGGCACCCTCCTACACTGTTGGTGGGAATGTAAACTGGTGCAGCCCCTCTGGAAAACAGTGTGGAGGTTCCTCAGAAAATTAACAAAAGAACTCCCCTATGACCCAGCAATAGCACTGCTAGGAATTTACCCAAGGGATACAGGATTGCTGATGCATAGGAGCACATGTACCCCAATGTTCATGGCAGCACTCTCAACAATAGCCAAATCATGGAAAGAGCCTAAGTGTCCATCAACTGATGAATGGATAAAGAAGATGTGGTTTATCTATACAATGGAATACCACATGGCAATGAGAAAGAATGAAATCTGGCCATGTGTAGCAACATGGATGGAATTTGAGAGTGTTATGCTGAGTGAAATAAGTCAGGCAGAGAAGGACAGATACCATATGTTTGCACGTATAGGTACATTAGGAGGAACTTAACGGCGGACCATGGGGGGAAGAAGGGGAAAAATAGTTGGGGAGAGGGAAGGAGGCAAACCATGAGAGACTCTTGAATGCTGAGAACTGAGGGCTAATGAGGGTGGGGGAGTGGGGAAGGGGGGTGATGGGCATGGAGGAGGACACTTGTTGGGATGAGCACTGGGTATTATATGGAAACCAACTTGATAATAAACTATTTAAAAAATAATTTGTTAATATATACACAATATTAAAAGAAGTCATTTGTGACATCAAAACACAAAAGGAGGAGAAATAAAGGGGTAGAGATTTAAAATGTGGCTGAAGTTGTTAGTGTAAACTGTTAAATCTATCAGATGTTATGTGTAAGACATAAAATAACCATGAGGCAAAAACCTACAGTAGACTTACAAAAGATAAAGAGAAGGGAATCACAGCCTACCACTATAGTAAATCATAATTCAAAAAACGAAGCCAGTTCAAAAAAAAAATCTGGGGCTGCAAAACTTACATCAGATAAAATAGATTTTAAAACAAAAACTGTAACAAGAGATAAAGACGATCATTACATTACATAATGATAAAGGGATGAATCCACCCAGAGGATATAACAATTACAAATACCTATACACTCAACTTAGGTGCACCTAAATACATAGAGCAATTATTGACAGATACAAAGGAAGATACTGACAGTAATCAGTAATAATAGGAGACTTTAAAACCCCTTTTACACCAATGTATATATTACCCAGGCAGAAAATTAATAAGGAAATAGTGCCTTAGAATGACACATTAGACCAGATAGACTTAACATATATATACAGAAGTTTCCATCCAAAAACAGCAGAATGCACATTCTTTTTAAGTGCACATAGAACATTCTCCAGGACAGATCATATGTTAGGCCAGAAAATAAGCCTCAATAAGTTTAGGAAGAGTGAAGTCATCAAGCATGTATTCTGACCAAAAAAATATGAAACTAGAAATCAATGAAAAAAACAACTAGAATAAAACAAACATGTGCAGGCTAATTAATATGCTACTAAACAACCCAAGAGTTACAAAACAATCAAAGAGGGAATAAAAAAATACCTGGAGACAAAGGAAAATGGAACACAATCATCCTAACTCTTTGGGATTCTGCAAAGGGAGTTTTTTTAAAGAGAATATACCAGCCTACCTGAATAAACAAGAAAAATCTCAAATAACAATCAACCTGACACCTAAAGGAGCCAGAAAAAGAACAAACAAAGCCTAATGTTAGTAGCAAACAAAAATTATAAAAATCAGAATGGAAATAAATGAAACAGACTCTAAAAAAAGAGAGAGAGTATCAGTGAGACCAAGAGCTGGTCTTTGGGAACATAAGAAAAATGGATAAACTTTTAACCAGACTCATCAAGAAAAAAAGGGAGAGGACTTCAAATAAAATCAGGAATGAAAGAGGAGAGGGGCACCTGGGTGGCTCAGTTGGTTAAACCTCCGACTCGGTTTCAGCTCAGGTCATGATCTCACGGTTTCAGGGAGTCTGAGTCCTGTGTCAGGCACTGTGCTGACAGTGTGGAGCCTGCTTGGGATTCTCGGTCTCCCTCTCTCTCTGCCCCTTCCCCCACTCATGCTATTTCTGTCTCTCTCAAAATAAATAAACTTAAAAAAAAAAAAAAAGAAATGAAAGAGGAGAAGTAATAACCAAAACCACATAAGGCATTATAAGACACTGTTACCAAAACTTATATGCCAACAAATTGGACAACCTAGACAAAATGGATAAATTCCTAGAAACTTTCAATCTTCTAAAACTGGATCAGGAAGAAATGGAAAATATGAACAAACAGATTAGTAAAAAATTTTAACTAGTAATCAAAAATGTCCCAGTGAACAAAAGTCCAGGACCAGACTGCTTCACAGGGGAATTCTACCTCACATTTTTTTTAAGTGAATATTTATTATTCTCAAGATATTCCAAAAAATAGAACAGAAACTTCCAAGTTTATTTTATGAAGCCAGAATTACCCTGATACCTAAACCAGACAAAGATATCACAAAAAAAGAAAGAAAATTACAAGCCAATATTCTTGATAAACACAAATGCAAAAATACTCAACAAAATATTAGCAAACCATATGTAACATTTAAAGGATCATTTACCTTTAAATGTGGATGTGGATCATTTACCACAATCAAGTCAACTTTATTCTGGGGATGAAAGGATGGTTCAATACCTGCAAATTAATCATTGTGATACATAACATTTAAAAAATGAAAGATAAAATTCATATGATCATCTCAATAGATGGAGAAAAGCATTTGACAAAATCCAATATCCATTCGTGATAAAATTCTCAACAAAATGGATTTAGAGGAAACATACATACTTCAACATGTTAAAGACTGTATTTGAAAAACCCACAGCTGCCATAATATTCAATGGTGAAAAACAGCTTTTCCTCTGAGATTAGGACCAACATAAGGATGTCCATTCTCAGTACTTTTATTCAAGGTAGTGTTGCAAGTCCCAACTACAGCAATCAGACAAGGAAGAAAAGGCATCCAAACTGGTAAGAAAGACGTAAAAGTGTTACTATGATACTATAGTTAATATACCTATGCTATACCTAGAAAATCCTAAAGACTCCACCAAAAAACAATTATTAGTATCAATATATTCAGTAAAGTTGCAGAGTAATCAATATATAGAAATCTGCTGCATTTCTATACACTAATAATAAAGCAGCGCAAAAAGAAATTAACAATCCCAGTTACAATTGCACCAAAATTAATAAAATACCTAGGCATCAACTTAACCGAGGAGGTAAAAGACTTATATTCTGCAAACTATAAAATACTGATGAAAGAAATTGAAGATGTCACCAAAAAATGAAAGATCTGTCATGCTGAAGGATTGAGAGAACAAATATTGTTAAGATGCCCGTATTAGTAAAAGTGATCTAAAGATTTCATGTAATCCCTATCAAAATACCAATAGCATTTTTCACAGAACTATAACAGGTAATACTAAAATTTTACCATACCACAAAAGATATCAAATAACCAAAGCAAGCTTTATAAAGAAGAACAAAACTGGAGGCATCACTGTCACAGATTTCAAGATATACTACAAAGCTATAGTATTTGAATTAGTATATTACTGGCATAAAAATAGACACATAGATCAGTGGAACAGAACACAGAGCCCAGAAATAAACCAATTATTATATGGCCAATTAAGTTTTGACAAAGAGGCAAGAATATGCAATGGGAAAAAGATAGTCTCTTCACCAAATGGTATTAGGAAAACTGGACAGCAACATGCATAGGAATGAAACTGGACCACTTTCTTACACCATACAACCTTCTCCATTTCAGTAGGTTGTCAGTCATAGCAACATTTTTCTAGATATATCTCCTGAGACAAGGGAAACAAAAACAAAAGTAAACTACTGGTACTGCCTCAAAATAAAAAGCTCCTGCACAGCAAAAGAAACAATCAACAAAACAAAAAGACAACCTACTGAATTGGAGAAGGTATTTGCAAATGACATATCCAATAAAGGGTTACTATCCAAAATAGATGAAACCGCACAAATAACACAAGTAAAACAAATGGGCAGAAGACATGAACAGGCATTTTTCCAAAGAAGACATATGATGGTCACAGACACATGAAAAGATGCTCAACATCACTCAACATCAGGGAAATGCAAATCAAAACCTCAAAGAGATATTACTTCACATTTGCCAGAATGGCTAAAATCGAAAACACAAGAAACAAATGTTGGTGAGGATGTAGGGAAAGGAGAACCTACATGCACTGTTGGTGGGAATACAAACTGGTGCAACCACTGTGGAAAACAGAATGAAGGTTTGTCAAATAAATAAAATAGGATTACCGTATGATCCAGTAATTCCACTACTAGGTAATTAATGAAAGAAAATGAAAACACTAATTTGAATAGATATATACATCTCTATGTATATTGCAGCATTATTTACAATAACAAAATTATGGAATCAACCCACATGTCCAATGATAGATGAATAAAGAAGATGTGGGGTGCATACACACAATGGAATATTACTCAGCCATAAGAAATAATAAAACCTTGCCATTTGCACCAACATGGGTGGATCTAGAAGGTATAATCCTAAGTGAAATAAGTCAGAGAAAGACAAATACCATATGATTTCTCTCATATGTGGAATTTAAGAAATAAAACAAAGAAAAGACCAATAACATACAACAACAAAAAGGACTTAACTATAGAGAACAATCTGGTGGTCACCAGAGGGGAAATGGGTTGGGAGATAGGTGAAATTGGTGAAGGGGATCAAGAATACACTTATACACTGAATAATGTATAGAAATGTTGAATTGATATAATGTATACCTGAAACCAATATAATTTTGTATGTTAATTATACTGGAAGAAAAAAAATTGAAGAAGAAAGCAAACCAATAGCTAGCAGAAGGAAAGAAATGATAAAGATCAGAACAAAAATAGAATAGAGGGTCAAAAACTAATGGAGAAAAATCAATAAAACCAAGAATTGATTGTTCTAAAGTTACAACAAAATTGACAAAACTTTAGCTAGAGTGACTTAAAAAATGGAAAAGCTTCAAATAACTGTTATCAGAAATCATAAAGGGGACATTACAGATTTTACAGAAACAAAAAGGATTATAAGAGAATACTATGAACAATTGTACATCAAATTAGATAGTCTCAGATAAAGTGGATAAACTCTATAGAAATACACAGAGAAAACTAACAGTACTCCTCGAAGTCTTTCAAAAAATTGAAGAGGAGGGAGTACTTCTAAACCCATTCTATGAGGTCAGCTTTACACTGACACCAAATCTCAGCAAAGATCATTACAAGAAAACTGCAGACCAATACTCCTGGTGAATACTGCTGCTAACCTCCTCAAGAAAATACTAGCAGACAAAATTTAACAGCACAATAAAAGGATTATATACCATGACCACATGGTATTTATTCCTGGAATGCAGGGATGGTTCAACAAATAAATATTAATTGATGTAAATCCCACATTAATAGAATAGAGGTGAGAGCACCTTATGATTTTCTCAATTGATGCAGAAAAGGCATTTGATGAAATTTAAGACCTTTCCATGATACAAACACTCAACAAACTAGCAGTGACTACCACAACATAATAAAGGCAATATTCTGAAAAAGCCTATAGGTAAGCTAACATATTTCATGGTGAAAGACAGAGCTTTCCCCCTAAGATCAGGAATTAGACAAGTGTACCTATTTTCATCACTTTCATTCAACATAGTACTGGAAATCCTAGCCAGAGCAATTAGGCATAAAATAGAAATAAAGAACACCAAAATTGGAAAGAGGGTAGTAAAATTATCTCTGTTCACAAACAATATGATTTTGTACGTAGAAAACCCTAAAGATTCAATAGACACAGAAAAATATTAAAATATGTGTATTTAGCAATGTTACAGGATACAAAGTCAACACACAAAAATCAGTTGCTTTTTTATGCATTAACAATGAAAAATCTGAAATGGTAATTAAGAAAACAATTTCAATTACAATAGCATCACAACAAATAACATGCCTGACTAAGTATGTTATTATTATTATGTTATTAGTAGTAGTATGTTATTACTTAGGAATAAACTTGACTAAGGAGTAAAAGACTTATACACTGAAACCCAGATATTGCTGAAAGAAATTAAAGAGAACACCAGTAAGTGAAAAGGCAAAGGTAGAGGTTTCTTATATCTGGAATTTAAAGGTACAGTAACTAGTGTGGTACTGGCAAAAAGACATGTTAAAATTTACTTATATCCTGTATGTGATAATCCCATATTAGAAAGTCTTGGGTATCTAGTTTTGCTTTTGTTGTATCTGCTAACATTGTCATACATAATGGTCCATTTCCTATGTGTTTTGAAATTTTGAACTATGAAGTCTTACTTGGGGTTTAACCTATAAGAATCCTGCAGAGCCTGAGCAAGGAGACAACCCTTTATGGGGAATGTGCATCTGCTTTTGCCAGGTGCCCTGAGGTCCTCTCAAACGAGAACCACTTTAAACTTTTTTTTTTTTAATGTTTTATTTGTTTCTAGGAGAGAGAGAGAGAGAGAGACAGCGTGAGCAGGGGAGGGTTAGGGAGAGAGGGAGTCACGGACTGAAACAGGCTCCAGGCTCTGAGCTGGCAGTCAGCACAGAGCCCGACGTGGGGCTCGAACCCACGAACCGCGAGATCATGACCTAAGCGAAAGTCGGACGCTTAACCGACTAAGCCACCCAGGCGCCCCAAACGAGAACCACTTTAATTTTTCAGACTAGGACTTCCTAGACATTCAGGTAATATAAATTCAAATCCCACACCCACACGTGGGAAGGCCTCGATTACATTTTTTTTTCAGTCTGGAGCTTAGGCTATAATAAGCAAGTATCATTTTGATTTCTCTTTGCCATCAGGTGGATTTTTTTCCTAGTTCATTTCTTCCTTCAGAATGTATTCCTTGAGGTCCTGACTGTGGAGGAATCTCTAGGTTTTAGCTCCCCATCCTGCATGGCTCTGAAGACTCATCTTGTATTTCCTGCCCAACCATCAAAATGAAAGTCAACTGATTATTAGAACTCACAGACACTCCCTGGGAAGTCAGTGCTTTTTCAGGACAAATTTCAGGATGAACCACACAGGTTTCCAGTCCCTCTGTTATATTTGTATTGTTATCTTTAACTTAGCATTTCCAGGAATTTTGATCTGGGTGGATTTTCAGGATATTTAATCTAACACATTGCCACGTGTTACTACTGTAATAAGAAAAACACGAGTTTTTTTTTTTTTCTCCTTAAGTGAAAATGAAAATGAAAACATGGAGGAGTCTTAGATCAGGGTCCACTATTGTAAGATCTTTATCTTGTCACATAAACTCCCAAATGCGCTTCTGTTAGGTCTTGTTTCCCAGGCTGCTTTAGAAGTAAAGCACATAAAATGTGATGGATATGGGCCCACAAGGATGCCGCTATTGTGAGGGGTTGAATGGTGGGGCAGATGGAAACTCCATCGTGCTTGGAGTTTGCTTGCTCCAGACTTCAAAATGAACTCCATGGATCACAACAGAATGGGGCAGATGTGAGAAGAGAGGGAAAACAAAAACAAAAACCTTGGCTGAGATCCTAAGGTCTATCTACAATCAGGAGGAAATACAAGAAACTCTTCAAAGGCTGATAAGGGGCAGAGGGATTCACAAGTTGAAAATACATAAATGTTCAGGCAACAGGGGAGAATTCTTTAGCACCCCTAACTCAGGTTACTCTTACCCTATTTATCATGTATATTTACTCAGATTACCTCTAAGATTTAATAAGGACTACACCCTTAGATAAGCAGTTTGCTTTCTGATCTCTTCAGGACACAAAACAACTCATGGAGAAGTGAAGTAATTGGCACCAAAGCCAGTTGTTTGTCCATCCTTCAGCCAGGAATGGAACTCAGGATTGCTAGCTTTGCATCTCTGTCCCTTTGACTTCTTCTTTGTCCCCACAGCTCTCTCCCACCATCACTGAGGAAAGAAGTTCACACTGTAACATGAGGTGACCAAAAATTTCCCAGAGGAGAGAGCATTTTGAACAGTTGTGAACTTTCTGAACCATGGGTTTTAAATGGTCCAGTACAACTCTCTCTAGAAGAGGGAAGCTAATGCTGGGCACCTCAAAGACAGCAGGTCAGCATAGCTTTTCTAAATTCATAAAATGAATTCACTTTTAGGAAAACAAAAGGAGAGAAAATCAAAGTAAAAATTTCTTCAACCAAGGCTTTAGCAAACTATGGGCCATAGGCCAAAACTGGCTGGCCACTGGCTTTTATAAATAATGTTTTAGTGGAACACAACCACAGTCATTTGTTTATGTATTATCTATGGCTGCTTCGTACTACAATGACAGAGAAGTTGTGATAGAAACAATGTGACTTAGAAGCCTAACGTATGTATTTTACAGAAACCAGTTTGCTGTCCTCTGTCTAAACTCACTATTTCAGTCTTCTTGTCTAACCATGATCCAATATGGCCAAAGATAATCAAAATTTCTCAAAGGAAGTTTCCTCAGCATTTTGCTAACAACATCCCAGTCTTTATTTTCTTCCTTGCCTCCACTCTACTGCTCTTCTACTCACTATATCTCTAGCTATGGTTTTCCCATTCCTAAGAGAACCTTCTCCACTGGATTATTGTAAGAATAAAAGGAGATAGAGTAAATTGCTCCATGTAGCATTTGACACATTATAAACATTCAGTAGGTCATAGTTTTGATTCAAATCCATCCATTTGTTTAGCACATATGTATTGAGTTTGTTATGGATTGAATTGTGCCCTCTTCCCAAATGCATATGTGGAATTATTAACCCTGAAACCCTCGGGACATGAACTTATTTGGAGACAGGTATTTTTTTTTTTTTTTTACCGGTGGTAATTGTGCTAAAATAAGGTCCCTGGGGTAGACCCTAATATGACTGATATGCTTATAAGAAGAGGAAATTTAGATATGAACACTTACAAAGGGAAGACAATGTGAAGACATAGGGAGAAGATGGCCATCTACAAGCCAAGGAGAGAGGCCTGGAGTAGCTCTTTCCCTGACAGTCTTAGGAAGGAACCAACCCTGCCTACACTTTGATCTTGGACTTCTAGCTTCCAGAGCTATGAGACAATAAACTTCTGTTGTTTGCGTGCTATGGACTGAATACATAGCCCCGAAATTCATCTGTTGAAACCCTAGTTCCCAATGTGATGATATTTGGAGATGGGGCCTTTGGGAGATAATAGGGCAGAAGACTAAAGCCTCTGTGGTAGGATTAGTGCCTTTATAAGGAGAGACATGAAAGAATTTGCTTCCTTTCTCTCTCCCTGCTGTGTGAGGACACAACCAGAAGGTGTCCATCTGCAAACCAAAAAGAAGGTTCTCATCAGGAATCAAATCAATGGACACCTTGATATTAGATTTTCTAGCCACCAGAATTGTGAGAAATAAATTTCAGTAACGTATGCCACCCAGTCTATGGTATTTTTGTTACAGCAGCCTGAAGGAAGATATTAAGCCATCTGGTCTTTGTTACAGCAGCCCTAGAAAACTAATATAGATTTTAATAAGAAAAACAAACAGGAATTAAACTAAGAAGTGCTACTTTGTATATGTAACTCTTCTCTCAGATATTTGTATTGTGACCTCAATAGTTACAAGGAGCAAACCATATGCAAATCTGGGGAAAATTCATTCCAGCAGGAAAATGATAAGTACAAGGCCCTGGCGCAGGAATGGGTTTATTGTTACAGCCTCTATCTCCTCTACCTTTTTCTTGGCTTGAACATGGATGAAATAGACGTGATGTCTGGAACTATAAGAGCCATTTTGGGACCATAAGATGATAGGCATAAGATCAAACACCAACATACTAAGGATGGGAGAGAAAAAAGAATCATTAAACAGCTACACCAATACCAGCAACTGTCTACTTACGATTTCTTGTTCTTTGAGAAAAATTAATCTCTTTTTGTTTAAGACACCGTTAATTGGTTTTTCCATTGCTTGGAGCCAAAAATATTCTGAACAGACATAACATTGTACAATGTAAGGATTACTAAACATTTGAAGGAATGACAAAATCTGATTTAAGTTTTTAAAAGAACATTCTGTGAAATTAAGAATTGTAGAAAATATGGTCATGGAATTCAGAAATCAATCTCTTAAGGCTTTGTATGCTATGATAAGCCCAAATTTTATTCTAAATATAATAGGAGGCTACTATAGGAAATGTCGAAACTTAATTGTACTTTTTTAGAGGACCCTTTTGGTTGCAGAGTTAGGAGGTCAGTTAAAAGGTAATTATAGTAGTCAGGAAAAATATGATGGTGACTGACGAGAGTGAAGTCAGTGAAGATAGAGAAAACTGGGGGGAAAGAAAACTACTGCTAGTTGGAGAGAAATCTGCTAGCTATAATAGTCATCAAGATGAAGGAAAATGGAGCTCAGTGGATTAGGAAACATTTGGGTGTAGTCTTGAATGGACTTGCTAATGAACTGAATGTACAATAAAGAGAGTGAAAGTCATTAGTTGAGAATAACCCATATTTTTCTGCCTGAGCAACTAGATGGATGGAGATGATATTCTTTAGGAGAGGTAGGTATAAATTCAAGAGTTCTGTTTTCATCATGTTTTAAATTTCAGATTTTAATAAGACTTCCAAGTTAGGATATCAAGCAAGCATTGGATATATAAATGTGGAATTCAAAGATGCTTTGAGACCTAGATATGTAAATTTGGATTCATCTGCATGCATGTATAAAACAGGATATGATCTCCTAGAGAGAGAAACCAAGCTCCCAAGCCAAGAAACCAAGCTCCCAAGCCAAGTTCTGGCACTTGTCAATCATTTAAACATTGATTGTGGTGGGAGAAGGAGGAGAAAGCTCAGAAGGAACTCTCATGAGAAAGGAGGAGATTTATAACTGTGTGTTACTGTGGAAAGTAAGAGAAGATGTTTCAGGTAGGAGGCAGGGTGTCCTCTATCTTCAGTGCTGACAGGTCAAGATAGGTAAGAAAGAAGGAAATTTGGATTCATCAAAGTGATAAACCTTGAAAACACAGTTTCAGTGGATAAGGTCAGATGCCCCTATTTAAGTGGGGTGTAGAAATTGTTAGCCATAGGGACACCTGGGTGGCTTAGTCGGTTAAGCGTCTTTCACTTAGGTCGTGATCTCACGGTTCATGGGTTTGAGCCCCGTATCGGGATCTGTGCTGACTGCCAGCTCAGAGCCTGGACCCTGTTTCAGAGTCTGTAACTTCCTCTCTCTCTGACCTTCCCCTGCTCACGCTGTCTCTCTCTCTCTCTCTCTCTCTCTCTCTCTCCTAGAAATAAATAAAACATTTTTAAAAATTTTAAAAATTAAAAAAAAAAAAAAGAAATCGTTAGCCATAAAAAAGAGTCAGTGATCACAAATAATTATAATGGGAGAGCTGAGGAAAACACCTGGACTTTGCTGGAGGATTACATCCTTTCCACTTGCTTTTTTTTTTTTTTTTTAAGTGGTTTTTCCTTGCTGTTTCCCTTTCTGCTATGTGGTCCTTGGAGCTAGTGTCCAAAGCCCAGGGAGAAGGGGTCTGGGAGCCCCGGGCATGGTGGTCCAGGACAAGGAACAGACCCAGTTCCTCCTTCTGCTGTTTTCTAATTGTACACTAGCACTGAGTTACCTCATCACAGTCAAAAACCACGAATTCTGAATTTTCTGACTCTATTGTATGTGAAATCTTCAGCCTAGCATCACCTTCATTTCATTCTCTCATTTAATTTAGTTTCTCAAAAGCAGCAGAGAACGAGTTGTATTTGTGTCAGTTTATTTTAATGTATAATGAGTGATTCAAATGATTGCACATCACACATTCAAATTTTGTTGAATGTGTAATCATTTAAATGAACACAGGTGCCGCGCTCCTGTGTGCGCCTGGAAAAACCACCCTCTGTGCTTCATGTGGAAAGAAGATGATGTACTTGGCTGTACAAAGCTCATATCTTAATTTCTTTTTAATTTTGTTCTTCCTCAACTGCTTTGTTTTTTCCATCCAGTAAAGCATCCTGAACCCTGGGTGTTGTAAGGGAGATATTTGGCCCGACAGCTAACCTGAAACCATTCTGAAATCGTATGAAACAGCAAGCTTGCAAAGGTAGAGTGTATTTTTAACTTGGGGGCTGAAAAATTTTAAATCTGTACTCTTTAAAATTAGCGTTTTCAGGAAGGTATGAAACCCTGGAAACAAGGATGAAAGAAATTAAATTATCCTCTCTGATGATGCTCCTGTGAGGTAGGAATAATGGCACTGCAAGTTCTTTTATGTCACTCCTGACAGTTTAGTATCAATCCTCGCAGGCAAGCTAATGCAATCAACCCTGGCATGTTTCACTGTAGTGCTGACTCGTATGGCATTATTAATATGACCATGTTATTTCATAATTAACTTACCTTTTATTTTTCAGACAGGAACTACATCTAGTATAATGAAAGCACTTGGGTTTTCCCTGAAGAGGCTGCTGAACTGTTTATACACACATATCACTAAATCATAGTCAAGGCTCCGATGGAAGACACAATTCATTCTCACCTACCTAACCGGCTCCCGTCACTATGGGGAAGTCAAATGTCTTTGTATATTACCGTAACTAAGTATTATCAAAGAAATTCTTCACCACTAACTGCTTGTTACACCTCAATGTGTGTTAAGACTCAGCTGAGAAACTAGGGCTTCTCAAACTGAGGTATGTGGACCACTTTCAATGGCTTCACCTGAAGAGCTTATTAAAAAGTATTGATCCCAGGGTCGTGGGATCAAGTCCCACGTTGGGCTCCATGCTAAACATGGAGCCTGCTTAAGATTCTCTCCCTCTCTCTCTCTCTCTCTCCCTCTCTCCCTCTCTCCCCCCCCAAACACCTCAAATAAAATTAAAAAAAAATTTTTAATGTTTATTTATTTTTGAAGGAGAGAGAGAGTGTGTGAGCAGGGAAGGAGGCAGAGAGAGGGAGACACAGAATTAGAAGTAGGCTCCAGGTTGTGAGTTGTCAGCACAGAGCCTGATGTGGGACTCGAACCCATGAGCCATGGTATCGTGACCTGAGCCGAAGTTGGATGCTTAACCAGCTGAGCCACCCAGGCACCCCCCAAAATTTTTTAATGTATTGATTCCTTCTTGCTACCCCATGCAATCAAGATCTCTGGAGGGAGCTGTGTCATCTGCATTTTAATAGGCACTCCAAGGGTGAGAAGCCTAATTCATTGCATAGAAGCCAATGAATTAAACTATTTTATATTAGCCATTGTTCACATGATACCACTTTCTTGTCATTAAGCCATTTCCATTGTGTGTAGGTGTGCGTGTATTGCATCCTACTACATCACAATTAGGATGGCTGAGTAGGTGCCCAGCCAACACTCTGTTTCTTGACAATGCCACTTTCACAGGCTCTGCGAAAGTAAGTAATGTATTTAGTGGTCATGGTGCCATCACACTCATCAAAACTAATTGGGCACGGGCTGGACCCTGACCCAAGCCGAGTCAATTAGAGCCTCTCAATTTAAACTGAGATAGCAGAACTGTAGTAATCAGTGGTAGTCACCAAACTGGAGAGTCATGTAGACCCTCAAGGCTGGGAGTTTGGGAACTGTGTGGATGAGCGCACACAGGGAACCGGACCACAGTAAAAAGCAGAAGCCTCAAATGAAATAGAAATGAAATGCACGCACGAGAGGACAAAGAATGGCAGTTTCCGTTCCTGAAGACTTCCCAGTTTATAATCCCAACCTCTCATAATATTCAGCTCTACTTCCAGTTCTTAGATTCCATTTACTTACTCCTGTTTCCCACCACCCCCCCCTTGGAAAACTGCTCTTTTCGGCTGCTAGGCAGAGTACAATTAAACTCACAAAGCAGCATCCGCATACATGGGTTGCAAGGTCACTAGCCAGAATAGCTTTCTTGTGCCCTGCCCTGCCTTTGGGAAAGTTGAGGGACAAACTAGCAGGAAAAAGTCCAATTGCCTTCAAGGGTCATCTATCTGCTTCTAAGCCAACACACCCATCCGTAACTTGAAACCCCGCAGCTGAGATCAACTAAAAACCAAAAGAAAACCCTAACTCTGAAATTTTTGCTTAAAAAATAAACAAAGGGAAAAAGCTGCCAGCACGGACAGCGGCCAACACCTGGCTGGCTTGCTAATGGAGTGCTGGGAACTCAGGCTTCTGTCCACTTACTGTGTTCATTAAGCAGAGAAGAGTCTGCATTTCCCCTCCAGACAGGCTCCAGCGATTGGTGGAAAGCTCTGAGAAGAGCCAGCTCTCCGCTTTGCCCCCAGCCACTCTCCTTTTTCTCTCCTCTTCCACGCCTCACTCTGCTCCCCTGGCAGCTGTTCCAGAAAGAGCCTGGAGCAGAAGGGCCCCAGGCTGGTCTGTGTAAGAACAGGCGGTGCCAGCTTTTCATCTGCAATTAATTTTCCAGATAAGCTCCAAACCTCTGAAATGCATTTGAAATTGAAATGCTGATACAGTCATCAACCACCACAGTATACAACCATAAATCTTGAGTACAGATAGTTGTTTGTTGGTATTAACAAAGTACAATATACGTTTAATTAGTGTGAGATTTAAGAAATGGGCAGTATAATAAAACAATATTCTAATTAGGGTCGGCGAAACTTGTTTGAATACAATTTGTGCAATACCATCAAAGGAGTTCTTATAAAATACACTGAAATCTGCTTTACTAGGCACACACAAAAAAAATCCAAGCAGAAAAGACAAGCTCTTAGGCTGTTGAATACTAGTCTCGGGGACAGCTCCAGATTAAAACCAAATGCTGGGTGGAAGTGGAGGAGGGAGCCGAAGGGGGGAAATGGAACCCCAGGGTGAAAGTCTTGGCTTGACTGTTAGCAAAAGCCCAGCTTGTCCTCACACCTTAGTTTATTTTCCTGTGAATTTATGCTCTAAATTCCCTGATTTCCTGTTCAAAACCTATCATCTGTTACCTGGGAATGTCATCTGTGCCCATGGCCAAGGCCAGGGATGCTGTCATGATTGTCAATGAAGCATTTTGCCAGAGCCCCCAAATCCTGCTTCCAAAGGAGACGGTAAGCTAAACCCTCTGTGAGGGAACAGCAGCCTAATGGGAGAAAGGCATCTGGGTCAGGAAATTTAGATTCTAATCCTAGCCTTGATTGTAACGTCCTGTGTGACCTTAAGAAAGTCAATTAACACCTCTGTGCTTCAATCTCCTTTTCTGAAAATTGAAGAGAGCTGGGTTTCATCTGGACGACATTTTAAGGACCTCAGATAATTCCTGTATTCTAATGAATGTGGATAAAAACTGATGGAAGGAAACAAACTTTTATAGCCTCTTCCTCTCTGTCACATACATGCACATATACATACAGACACATAGATACACACATAAGAATTGGGAAAAAGGGTGCCTGGGCGGCTCAGTTGGTTAAACAACCAACTCTTGATTTCAGCTCAGGCCATGATTTCATGGATGGTGAGTTCGAGCCCTAGGGGAGCTCACACTGATAGTGCTGAGCCTGCTTGGGTCTCTCTCTCTCTCTGTCCCTCTCCCACTCTTGCTCTCTCAAAATAAATAAACTTTAAAAAAAGAATTGGAAAAAAACACAAAAAGTTTTTTTTAGCTTATTGAATCGGTTTTTGTTTATCTTTTAAAGGGAAAATGCAAAGACTTTAAAGTTAAGGTACTTAGTATTTAGCAATAGATTATTTTACTTATAAATCAGAAAATGTTTTTTGGATCTAATGATCCACTTTAAAAGGGTAAAAATAATTTTAATACCTGCTAAAGTCAAATCTAGATAATGGAAATCTTTGGGAAAAATAACTCTATATATTTTCTAATTTGGATTCAAAAGACCAAGTATAAAGTTTTCATGTGATTTGGGGGCAAATTAATTAATCCTTCTGTGGCTATTTCCTCATTTGCAAAATCATTTCCTTACTAAGAGAATGTTGAGGAATAACTTGGCCAGACCAATCTCATTTTTTTCTCTTCATTTGGAAATATTATATGAATATAAATTATAGCATAAAATTTCATATCTGGTACAGTCCTTAAAAGCCATCTAATCTAGGGGCGACAGAGTAGCTCAGTTAAGTGTCCAACTCTCGATTTTGGCTCAGGCTCAGGTCATGATCTCATGGTTCATGGGATTGAGCCCCACGCTGGGCTCTGCACTGACAGAACAGGAGCCTACTTGAGATTTTCTTTCTCTCTCTCTCTCTCTCTACCCCTCGCCCACTCACACATGCATGTGCTCTCTCTCTCTCTCTCTCTCAAAATAAATAAACTTAAAAGCCACCTGTTTTAAGTCCTTCCTTTTATAGATAAATAAACTGAGGTTCAGAGAGATTAAAGAACTTCTCCAAAGTCATATAGGTGGCCAGATCTTGCCTGTGCCTGTGCAGTGTATTTCTGCCACACCACAGCTGTCTCATGGGTTCGAAGGAGTTAATGCCCCTCCAAACAAAAATCAGGGAAGTCTGCTCATAGCCAGCTGGTACAATTGTCTCAATTCTGCAGCACCGCATATTTATAAAGATATTGCCAATCTTTTTTTAATATTGAAAATATATCAGGTGATATTACCATTATTTTGACAGTCAGCTAGAAATCCCAGAAAAAGAAATTAACGGCTTATCATTTTAGAACACCTCATAACACTATTAGGAAGAGTGATTTTGACATTTTCATATGATTAGGCGCGGCTTGTTGTAAACACTGCATTTGCTTAGCTAAAATCTATTTTATCCATCCTTGATTTCTGCAGAGAAACCTCACCAATTTAAGATGGAGTTCACAAAACAAGCAAAACCAAAACTGATGGCAAAATATGGCCCTGCACTATAGCATCGAATCAGTACGGGTTTCTTGGAGGGCATGTGCTCAGCCGTCCTATCGGCCACTGGGCAGGACCTTCGACTACACGTTCTTTTCATCCTCGGCTAATATTCACCTTCTTCTACTTTTGATTTATCTGCACTGAGTGAAGTTAATGGATTGTAAAGGTGGTTTCCTAGTGTGCGGATTCTTATGTCATGAAAATTCCACACCTACTCCCGCACTCCACCCAAATTAGGAACCTACATAAGATTTCTAACTTTCAATTTTCCAACTAAGTAAGAAAAAAGAGTAGCTAACCAACTATCATGTCATTTCAAAAAAAGAAACAATGGAAATAAAAAAAGAGAAAATATCACATTCTCAAAATATAGAATTTCCAAACTGAATACTTTGACCTTATAAAACACTAATCATTGTGTCTTTATTTTACAATTAAACAGTGATGACTCCACCACAGAAATCATCTGATAAAATATATTTCAGATGTGTAATTGATTAAGCAAACTTAAATGTATTGGACGAAATGCATCTGCATTATCTGTTTTACTTTCTAGTCCCCTAAGCTGGGAGGTCACTGCATCACCTGTGTTTAGTATTTTAAAATGTCTGAGCTGCACCCCAGTCTTCCAGAGGTGAGTCGGAACTTGCGCTGTTCTGAGTGTGATCTGATCGTGGAATGGCAGCAGTAGGAGAAGCCAAGCAAAATCACTCGAGAACATTTAAAGTCTCTGCATTGTGACATTCCACTGGTCCAGCCCAACATCAATGAGACAAGGAAATAATGAAATAATCCTGTTCCCGCTCTTGTGCAAGGCATTGCAAAATCAACACAGCACACTACCTCATCTTCCAAGCAAGTAGGTAAGATTTCTATTCTTCTAATTAACGATTTCCTTAGGAAATCCTTTCCTGAGAAAGGTGCACAGGTTAGCGGGCTTTGTTTTCCATCTTCCAAAGTATGTGGTCTGTCATATTTTATATCAAGAACAAGGTTTGCTGTTTGTTTTTCTTTTTAATAATTTCAATGTTAAGCCCTTGTTAATATGCATTGTACCATCTTATCATTTAGATAAAAAATCTTCTCAAGGACAGACCTGTCCTAGATGTGCCGTGTACAACATAACAGCAATCTAGGCACCTGTTTTGCTTCATTGCCCAGGGTTGTGGTTCATTAAATTTGACTCTCGGATCCTGGGCACTGGTATTTTAAAAAGCACCTCTAGGTAATTCGAAAGTGTAGCCATGGTTGAGAACCATTGACTAGGGCCTTTGACCCATACACAAATAAAAAATTAAACAACACAAAGAAATTGTGCTCACGCCAAACCTTCTTGTCCAAGAAAAAGCTACAAAGCTAGTTTGCAAGAAGGTAGGTCATTTCTGAAGTTTCCTCTTGAGCCCACTCAGACCAGCAGCATCACCTGGGACCTTCTGAGAAATGCAGACTCTTGGGCCTCTCCACTGACCAAGTGAATCAGGAAACTTCAGTTTAAAAAGGTCCCAGGTGATTCATATTAATGTTAAAGTCTGAGAAGCAATGCTAAAAATCCTAAATGCTAACTAGGCAAAACAAATCAGTCTCCCCTTAGAAAACTTTCTTCTTATCAGGTTCCTAAGATTTGAGTCCAGGATTCATCACTGAGATTGCTAGAGGTGAATTAATCACTATAGTGATATATAGATTGATGTAGATATAGATGATATAGATATAGACATACATATATATGTATGTAATGAAATATATTATAGTAATATAGTAATATAATGTATAACATAATTTATCTTTCTTTCCAAATAAGTTTATTGCAGAGGAGGAAACCTTAAGTTATGTTAGGAATAAAAGCAGTAGCATCAACTATCCATAACTACCCTGCATTTCATTGCCATTTTATTTCACTGTGGTGGAGAGAAAATAGGTAAGACTGGGTTCTTGCTTCAGGCTACTTATATTCTAATAAGGGATATTGGCAAGTAAATAATTAACCAGAACTTAGTGCAGCCTAAAATCCTAAACTAGGAATACAGCAATGTGCTAGGGCAAATGTAAATGTGCATTACAATCACCCAGGAGGCTTGTTCAACCACAGTCTGTCCCCACCTCTACCCCAGGTTTTCAGTAAGTCTCTGGTGAGACCTGAGAATTTTCCTATCTAACAAGTTTGTTTCTGGATAGGGACCATTCTTTGGGAATCACTGGGCTATGGAAACATAGTAAAAAGAACAGAACGCTGGGGTTCTTGTTGGTAGCAAAGGATTAGCCAAAGACTGACAGGGAAGGGAAGAAAGAGAAGGGCATTCCCGTCACAATAACCAGAGTGGGGCATATCTGAGCAACTGGTGCACAGGGAAGTCTACTATGAGTGGAGACCGGGATACATGAACTGAAAGATAGAGGACACTAGGAGGGCAGGTCAGAGCCAAATCATGGACAACCTAGAACAGCAATAAAGGAGTTTAAAGTTTTATTCCATGGCCACTGAGGAGTGATGGATGGGATGTGAGGGTAAAAGAGCATTTTTTTAAAAGACATGATCCAAATTTCACTTTAGGCTAGTATTTCAGGCAGCAATGAGAAGGATGGAGTGGAGAAGCAAGAGAACAGAAGTCAGGAGAGCAGGGAGAGGCTTTCCCGCTGATCAAGAATGATCCACAAAAAGGGCCATTGCTAGAATGGTGACCTCCACACTTCTGGGAAGCACTAGGAGAGGCCATGATTAGATAGTGGCAGAAAAAGAAGGGGCATTCATTTATTTAACACACATATATTGAGCTCTTGTTATATTCCAGGCACTGTGCTAGGCACAGAGGAACAGTGATGAAGGAGACATGTCATGGAGCCCTTGGGGTAGCAGGGAAATCAAAAGCAACAAATAAGGTCAGCAAAGAAGAGGAGAGGCTATGGAACAAGGTGTGTATGATGTCAGAGCTGGGGGTATGGGCTGGTTGCCTCACCCAGTTTGGAGAATGAAGGAAGGCTTCCTGGAGGAAAGGCACTTAAGCTTAAACTTCTCAATGGTTAAAATGCTTAAATGATCTGGGCCATCCCTTTATCTTCAGTCAATGTCTTTCTCGCTCTTCATGTTCTGAAACTAGACCCCTTTCAATTCTTCTTAGCCTTCAGACCTTTGTACATGCTTTTTCTTTGGCTTGGAATTTTCTTATCTCCCTTACCTAAGGAATTATTGTTTCTCCTACAAGGTTTATCTTAAATATTACCCCCACACAGTTTTCCCTGTATCTCCAAGAGGAGATCAGTACCCCCACTTTACTCCCTTGAAATCCTCCTGTATTTCAGCTTCCTACCACTTATCACAATAGTAATTATTTGAGTATATTATTTGTTTAATGTCAGTATCCCCTCTTAGATTATAAAGTTTGTTGGACAGGATTTTGTCTTCTTGTTATCTACATTCTGAGAAACTAACACAGTATCTGAAACTTGATAAATACTCAGAATTTCATTTTGTAAACAAAAACCAAGACCTAAAAAATAAAAAAGAATAATTGGGAAGACAGAGTAAGAGGATAAGGAATAGCAGATATGGAAGCCCTGAGGTAGAACAGACCACTACTCAGCAAAGAAACTGAAAGGAGACCAGTCTGGTTGGCTTCTAGGCAGATAGAGGTAAAAGATGAGCCTAAAGAAATGAAGGGTTCAAGACCAGGGACTCTCTCACCAGATCTATGTTTTTAAAAGCCTACTCTGGCTACTTTACGGAGAGTAATTTCAGGGAAGTGAGAGTGAATAATGACATCACTGGATGGGTTTTCCTGGAGTCCAGGTGCTAATAATGTTGTGGGGCGGGGGGGAGGGGAGGGGAGTGGAAGTAGAAAGTGAAATATAGGACACTCAGGCAAGGTATTTAGGAGCTAGAACTGATGGAGCTTGGTGATGGGTTGAATGCAGGGACAAAGGAGAGGAAAGGTTGTCACAGTTGACATGTAGATTTTTGGTTTGTAGATATTATCAGCACCATTCACTAAAGGTGGGAACAATGAACCCCCAGGTCATGTAGAGCTCCTCAGCAATGTCAGACTCCTTCCAACTAAGAACGTAGATGCTGAGACTTCACTTCGGGGGCAAACCTAGAGCCATGGAACTTTAGAGTCCACAAGAAGGGCCTTAGCAACCAATCCAGAACGTGTATATTCATAATATTTTGGTATTATATATAATCCTGGTGTGCCATGGAGCCAATGCCTCTACACTTCAGTAAACTGGCAGGTGATTGACAATCCCGATCTGGTTAGTGCAGTATATCAGTGTGTTTATAGATTTCTTTTCTATATCCAGAGGTGGACATTTTTCTTTTAAATCTGAGGTTGGCAAAATTTTTCTGTAAAAGGCCAGATAGTAAATATTTTAGGCTTTGGAGATGATACAGTTTCTGTTGCAGTTATCCAACTTGGCCATCGTAGCTCAAAAGCAGCTACAGAGTGTGTAAACAAATGAACATTGCTGTATTTCAATAAGCATGTATTTATGGATGCTTATATTTAATTTCATGTAATTTTTACATGTCACAAAAAAAGTCCTCTTTTGAGTTTTTCAACCAATTAAAAACGTAAACCCCATTCTTAGCTCACACATTTTATGGCTATGGTATTTGGCCCACAGGCTGGCGTTTGTGAACTTCTAAATGAGGGACTTCTGCACAGACACATGGAATCACAAAGTATAGGTAAAGAAAAGCAAGCTTTAGTGTCATGCCCTGATTTCATGGAATCCAAATAAGGAAAAGGAGAGAAGATTCCTAGCCAAGAAGAGGTATTAAAGTTTCTCATTATTCCAGGCAGTTGTGAGCTTCTGAAGCAATAAGGGAGAATTATTCCATGTTGTCTGGTTGGAAGCAGCGGACCTCAGAGGCCCTAAAAAGGAGTGCCTCAGGCTGCCAGGTGCACTTCTGATTCATATTCTTTTTTTTTAATGTTTATTTATTTTTGAGAGAAAGAGAGAGAGAGAGAGCGTTCATGAGCAGAGGAGGTACAGAGGATCTGAAGTGGGTCATATTATTATTCTTACTCAGGGATTGGATAAATCAAGTGAAACAGACATAGAAACCCACCAGTTCTTTTCAATGCTTATTTATTTATTTTTGAGAGAGAGAGAGCGCGCGAGCGAGCACAAGCAGGGGGTGGGCAAATAGAGAGGGAGAGAGAGAATCCCAAGATGGCTGCATGCTGTCAGCACAGAGCCCAATGCAGGGCTTGAACCCTCCAACTGTGAGATCATGACCTGAGCCAAAATCAAAAGTCAGATGCTTAACCCACTGAGCCACTCAGGACCCCCAGTTCTTTTTAAATATAAAGTTAAATGTCAGTCACATTCTTAATTTTCAAGTATAACACAAATACCTAAATTCAAACCACTGTATTATCATCAAGTTGGGTAAACTAGCCTCATATAAAAGACCTATAGGCTTTTATCCCTATCCCTAATGACTTCAGGGACAATATAAAGGTTAAAGAAAGATAGTATCATTACAGTGACATTTGCTTAATGAACTTCAAGTTATCTCTAAACAGATTTCTCTGGATTTCCTAGTAAAACCTATCAATTCAAAAGATTATCTGCAGACTAAGAATATGTACATCATCAGAGCTAGATGTATGTATCACCATATCTGCTCATCAAAGCTTTTTAAATAAATAAATTATAATTATAGATATATATATATGACTGTTTACATCAAAGTGTTTAACTTCTGGACTATGAACTACTTGAGACTAGGGGTCTTATTCATCTCTGAATTATCAATATCTACCACAATCACTTCACATAGATGATGCCTAATAAATGTTACTTGAATGAATTGATATAAATGTCAAAATATTATTAAAATTGTTAATGGGGAAAAAAGTAACACAAACTTTTATTCCAAAATACAAAACCTTATCTTAAAATAGACACTGAGAAATAAGTTTGTATATGCACCTGTCTATCAGAATACTACTCTGGAGACAGAGGTCTATGATGAAATAAAGGCATAGAATTCTTGCTTACTTACCTGAGAACCAAGTGGGATTGTGCTCATTAAATACGCCTTACCTAACAGCCATTGCCACCCCGCTTCTCTCTTGCCACCTTCAACAGCACTGGCAGAAAAATGTAGACTCACTTTCTCAGTTTCCTCTGTAGCAGCGAAGGTCATGTGCCCATTTTATGGCCAGTGAGCTATAGCTTGAGGTCTCCCAGTGCTTTCCTGATAGAGTCTGATAATTGGAACTGACTTTCCTCTTCTTTCTGCTTTGAATATGGGGCAGCAGGAACCAATTTGCGACCATGAGGGTAAGGCCAAAACAATGCCCACACACGTTCTGGCATTTCTGAGCTGCTGAACCAATGCCTGAATCTTTCTCTCCACTTCCTATATGAGAAAAAGGAAATATATGGAACTGTGGATAGACAATATTCTTTGTCTTGCAAATGAACATAGTCTTAACTGATGCAAATTCTATTTTGCAAAATAAAAACTCTTAAGTACTAATTAAGTACTTTATTTTCTTAAGTTTATTTATTTTGAGAGAGAGTGTGTTTATGTGTGTGCACATGCGTGCTAGCAGGGGAGGGGCAGAGAGGGAGAGAGAGGATTTCAAGCAGGCCCAATGCTCAGTGCAGAGCCTAACTTGGAGCTCAATCTTACAACCATGAGATCATGATCTGAGCCTAAATCAAGTCAGTCACCTAACTGGCTGAGCCACCCAGGCACCGCACCAATTAAGTACTTTAATCTCCATATGGTAGAAGTCAGTCACTAAATAGTATTTCTTTATGTTTAATTAAAGGTTATTTGGAGGTTCTTTTTAAACTCCTGGCCCCCTAGCTCTGTAGCTATTTAAACCCCTGCCACTCACTGCTCCTTTAGTACCTCTTTGTGCTTTTTCTGAGCACTAATCTCTCAAGAAAATCTTTCTTCTACTCAATTCTCTGAAGCACAAATATATTAATATTCTATAATTTGTTTCTCTCTTAAATTATGTGGATTTATGTCATTCAAATGTGTTATGACATATTTCCAAAAAGACACAAGGTTACTTATATCAAAAGACTTATATGGAGGAGTGACATCAGCCAGATGGCACACAGGTAGTGCTACACCCTCACTCTCCCAGAGAAACACCAAAATACCACAACTTACAGACCAAAGTAGCTTTGTGAGAATTCTACAAATCAGTTACAAAGTTGTAGCAAACAAGTGAATGACTAACCAAAGAAAGTCACACTCAAAAGGGTAGGAAATTTCAGGATGCCTCTGCCAATCCTTGCCCCATTTCTTCTCCAGTACACTGAGGTGTTATGGGAAAATGCCCAATTGCTGATTCCAACCTCAGGGCAGAAAGAAACAGGTGGAAATTGCTTGTGATGTTCTGTCTTCTTTGGGGGATACCTGAGGGACTGGTTCTGTCTCCCCTTACCTGGGGGACAGATGGGAATGGTGGCATAGTTTGGATATCAGGTGAGAGGCCTCTGGAAGCAGTGGTGGGCACTGTGGCATGTGATTGCTGCAGGAAGGCTACACACCAACGGACACCTGGGCAGAGGAATACAACAGAAATCTGAGGCCTTGAGAAGAAGAGCAGGGGTGAGGCTCATAGGAAAGTAAGACATCAAAAAGCAAACATGAAAACAGGGAAAATTGGGGAAAACACACATACACAGGAGTAAGGAAGACACATCCTCAGAAAAGGCTTCAGAGGATCTTGAGCCTTCACACTAAACTAATTAAGGAAGATTTACCCCTTCCCAGACCCAATCCATGAAAACCTAGAGAGGGGCTGGTTTTTTTCAAATGTCCAATTTTCAACAAAAGATCACAAGGCGTACAAAGAGGGAAACACAGCCAATTAAAATTAATAATAATACACCAGAACTGAAAATAAAGACTCATAGGCCTCAGACTTAGTTCACGAAAACTTTAAAATAAATGTCTTTAAATATGCTTAATGATCTAAAGGAAATATGATAGACAAACAGCATCAGAGAAACGATAAAGGAACAAAATTAGAATATCAATAAAGAGATAGAAATTATTTAAAAGAACCAAAGAGAAATTCTAGAGCTGAAAAACACAGTAACAGAATTTTTCAATTCTCTTGCAGGGTTCAACAGAAGACTTGAAAAGACAGAAGAAAGAATCAGCAACTTTGAAGACAAGTCATTTGAAATTATCACGTCTGAGAAGAAAAAAAAGAATGAAGAAACGTGAACAGAGGTTAGGGGACTTATGCACACTGTCAAGTGGACCAATGTATGCACTAAGACCCTGGTCAGGAGAATGAGAGAGAAAAAGCAGAGAACTTATCTGAAGAAACAATAATGGGGAATCCCCCAAATTTGCAGAATAACATAGACACACAAATACAAAAAGTTCAACGAACTCCAAATAGGAAAATCCAGAGACCCACACCAAGACTCATTATAATCCAACCATTGAAAGTCAAACAATTCTGAAAGCATCAAAAGAAAAGTGACTAATCATATACAAAGGATCTTCAATAATATTATTGGTGGATATCTCAGCAGAAACCTTGAAGACCCAGAGGCAGTAGGATGATCTATTAAAAGTGCTGAAAGAAAAGAACTGTCAGCTGAGAATACTGTCCTCTGAAAATGAGGGAGAAATGAAGACATTGCCAGATGAACAAAAACTGAAACAGTTCATTACCTCTAGACATGCCTTATAAAAAATGCTAAAGGGAATCCTTCAAGTTGAAATGAATGGACACTATGCAGTTAGAGCCATACAAAAATATAAAGTTTTTTGATAAAAATAAATTGATGGACAAATATAAATACCTGTATATTTTTGATTTAGCAGCTCCACTTTTGTTCTATCATAGGAATTAAAGACAAAAGCATAAAATATATTATAAATGTTAATGGGCACATAATATACAATGATGTAATTGGTGACATCAATCAAAACAAAGCAAAGTGCAGAGATATAAAGGAGTAGACTTTTTACATTCAATTGAACTTGAGTTTGAAAGAGTTTAAAATAAATTATGATAATTTGTGTAAGCCTTTTGGCAGTCAGAAAGAAAATATCTATAGAACATAACACACACACATACACACACACGAGAAGAGAATCAAAATGTGTCACTACAAAAAACTGACAAAATAAAAGATAACATAAGTCAGAAAAAGACAAATACCATAATTTTTCTCTTATATGTGCAATCTAAAAATAAAAACAAATGAATAAACAAACGAAGAGCAAAAGCAGACCCATAAACACAGAAGACTGATGGTTACCAGAGAGGAAGTGTGTAGGAGAGGAGAAAAATGGATGATGGGGAGTGGGAGGTACAGGCTTCCAGTTATGGAATGAATAAGTCACAGGAATAAAAGGTACAACATAGGGAATTAGCCAATGGTATTCTGATCGCATTGTGTCAGATGGTAACTACACTTGTAAGTATAGCATAATGAATAAGCTTGTCAAATCACTATGCTATACACCTAAAATGAATGTAACATTGTATGTCAAGTATACGTTAATTAAAAAAAGAAAAAGAATAATCATTATAATAAAATAATATTTACTTAGGAAAAAAAAGGAAAGCAGTAATGGAAGAGACGAGGGAAATAAGGCTGTACAAAGTACAGAAAAAAACAATGCCCATAGTAAGTCTTTCCATATCAGAAATAATTTAAATGTAATAGGATCAAACTCTATAGGATCCAACTATATGCTGTTTACAAGAGACTCATTTTAGATTTAAGGACATGCATAGGTTGAACATAAAAGGATAGAAAAAGATATTCCACATAAATGGTAACAAAAATTGGGCAGGGGTGGATATACTAATATCAGACAAAGACTTTAAGTCAAAACCTGTTACAAGACACAAAGATGGGCATTATATAATGCTGAAATTGTCTATTTACCAAGAAAGAATAAGTTGTACAAATATATGTACCAAAACTCCTAAATATGTGAAATAAACATTGACAAATTTGAACTGTGAAATAGAAAGCTCTACAATAATAGTAAGAGACATCAATAACATATTATCAATAATGGAACAACCAGACAAAAGATCAATAAGAAAGTAGAGAACTTGAATAGCATTATAGTCCAATTGGATCTAATAAGTACATACAGAACACACCACTCAACAGCAACAAGATACACATTTCTCTCAAATGCGCATGAAACATTCTCTAGGTTAGTCTTAAATCTTATTTAAAAATATTTTTTAAATGTTTATTTTTGAGAGAGAGAGAGACAGAGTACAAGCAGGGGAGGGGTAGAAAGAGAGAGGGAGACATAGAATCTGAAGCAGGCTCCAGGCTCTGAGCTGTCAGCACAGAGCCCAGCACAGGGCTCAGACCCACAGACCACAAGATCATGACCTGAGCTGAAGTCTGATGCTTAACCGACTGAGCCACCCAGGTGCCCCCCAAAAGTCTTAAATTTTAAAAGGTGGATCATATAAATGATCTTTCTAACTGAAATGGAATAAAAATATACATTAATAGAAGAACGAAAACTGGAATATGCAAGAGTATTTTGAAATTAAACAGCACCCTTTTATTTTATTTATTTTTTTTTACAAATAGTTTATTGTCAAATTAGTTTCCACATAACACTCAGTGCTCATCCCCACAAGTGTCCTTCTCCATGCCCATCCCCCCCTCCCCCCCACATCCATCAGTCCTCAG
>NW_024081077.1:0-5730 GCF_003009895.1 Hyaena hyaena | reverse complement strand
AATTCCTAGCAGTGCTATTGCTGGGTCATAGGGGAGTTCTATTGTTAGTTTCCTGAGGAACCTCCACACTGTTTTCCAGAGGGGCTGTACCAGTTTACATTCCCACCAACAGTGTAGGAGGGTGCCCGTTTCTCCACATCCTCGCCAGCATCTAGAGTTCTCTGATTGGCTCATTTTAGCCACTCTGACTGGTGTGAGGTGGTATCTCAGTGTGGTTTTGATTTGTATTTCCCTGATGAGGAGGGATGCTGGGCATCGTTTCATGTGTCTGTTGGCCATCTGGATGTCCTCTTTGGAGAAGTGTCTAAACAGCACCCTTTTAAACAACCAATGAGTCATAGTGGGAGTCACAAAAAAATTTAGAAAATTGAGACAAATGAAAATGAAAATATATCAAACTTAGGGATTCAGCAAAAGCAGTGCTAGAGAAAAATTTGTAGTTCTAAATGTTTATTTAAAAAAAAGAAGATCTCAGATCAACAACTTAAGTTTATACCTTAAGGAATTGAAAAAGAAGAACAAAGTAAACACAAAGATAGCAGAAGGAAGAAAATAAAAAGATTCAAAAAGAGATAAACAAAATAAAGAATAGAAAAGGTATAGAGAAAGATCACTGAAACCAATAGTTGGTTATTCGAAAATGTAAATGAAATTGGCAAACATTTTGCTAGATTGACTATGGAAAAAAGAGAGAAGGCTCAAATAACTAAAATGAAAAAAGAGTACTACCATAGATTTTTACAGAAAAACAAAGTATTATAATAGAGTACTATGAACAGTTATACACCAAAAAATTGGATATCCCACATGAAATGGACAAATTCCTAGAAACACAAAACCTACCAAGACTAAATCAAAATAGAAAATCTGAACAGATCTAAAACTGTTAGGAGATTGAATAATCAATAATCAAAAACCTTCCAATGAAGAAAAGCTCAGGTCCAGAAAACTTCACATACCAAATATTTAAAGAAGAACGAACATTAATTCTCCTCAAACTCTTCCAAAAAAATTGAAAAGGAGGGTATATTTCAAACTCATTTTATAATGCTGGTATTACACTGATACTAAATCCCAACAAATACACTGCAAGAAAAGAAAACTAAAGACCAATATCCCTGATGAATCTTGCTGTTAAAATCCGCAAGAAAATACTGGCAACAACATATTAAAAGGATGATACATCATCATTAAGTAGGATTTATTCCTGGAATTCAAAGATGGCTCAACACACAAATATCAAACAATGTGATACAACTCATTAACAGAACAAAGGGGAAAAAAACCAAACCAACAAACAAAAAGTCCAAGCCCAAAAACCATGATCATCTCAACTGATGTAGAAAACGCATTTGACAAAATCTAACACTTTCTTATGATATAAACACTCAACAAACTAGGAATAGAAGGTAACTGCCTTAATATAATAAAGACCATATTGGAAGAGCCACAGCTAACATTAGTGGTGACTGAGAGCTTTTCCTCTAAGATCAGGAACTAGACAAGGTGCTTACTTTCATCCTTCCATTCAATATAGTACTGAAAATCCTAGCCAGAACAATTAGGTGAGAAAAAGAAATGAAAGATATCCAAATTGGAAAGGAAGTAGTGAAATTATCTCTGTTAACAGACAACATAATTTTATATGTAGAAAGCCCTAAAAATTACACACACACACACACACACACAACCTGATAGAACTAATAAATGAATTTAGCAAAATCACAGTATACAAGATCAACGTGCAAAATTCAGTTGCATTTCTTGGCATTAATGAATAAATATAAAAGAAATTAAGAAAACAATTGCATTTATGATGACATTGAAAAGAATAAAATACTTAGGAATAAACTTAACCAGGCAGGCAAAAGACATTTCCCCAAAGATTTCCAAATGGCCAAGAATGTGAAAACATGCCCAATATCACTAACTGTTAGAGAAACGTAAAAACCACAACAAGATACCACCTCACACCCATAGATGGTTACCAGCAAACAAACAAACAAATAAATAAGTATTTTTGGCAAGGATGTAGAGATATTGGAACACTTGTACACTGTTGGTGGGAATCTAATATGGTCTAGCACTCTGGAAAACAGATGGCAATCCCTCAAAAAATTAAAAAGAGAATTTCCATATTATCCAACAATCCAGCTTCTCACTATATACCCAAAAGATTCAAAACCAGGCTCTTGGAGACATAGCTGTATACTCATGTTCATAGCGGCATTATTCACAGTGGCCAAAATGTTGAAGCAACCCATTTCCATCAATAGATGAATGGATAAACAAAATGTAGTATATGCATACAATGGAATATTATTTAACCTTAAAAAGGGAGGAAATTCTGGCACATAAGGCAACATGCATGAAATTTAAAACACTATAAGCAAAATAAGCCAGTCACAAAAGTACAAATACTGTATTAATCCATATAAATGTACCTAGAATAGTCAAAATCATAGAGACTGAAAGTAGAATGGGAGTTACTAGGGACTAAGGGAAGAGGACATGGGGAATTGGGTTTTTTTAATGAGTATGCAGTGTTTTAAGATGAAAAGCGTTCTTTAGATTGGTTGCGCAACAATGTAAATGCACTTAACATTACTGTAGACTTAAAAATGGTTACAATAGTAAATTTTATTTATGTGTATTTTGCTTCAATGTAGCTTCCTGTCATTCAGGGCAGAAAGAAATGTGATAGCTTTCATAACTCTTTTACTGAAATCAGGGAAGATCAGTTCTCTGGAAGAGGTATTGTTTTCCTTAGCATGAAATCCTGATGCTTGCTCCTTTGTAGAAGCTTCAGTTATTTTGTTTGTTTTGTTCTGTTTTCGCTGTTTACTGAAAACTGTCATTTTTCTCTTTATCTTTGATATGCAAAATTTTGCTATGATGTGTCTGTCTAGGTATTTTTTCATTTATCTAGCTTCTGGTGGGCACTGTAAATCTGATGATTTGTGTCTGCAGAACTTCCTTCCATTATTCTTTTGATTATTTCCTCTCCTGGACTCTGTGTTCTCCTCTTCTGCCGCTTCTACAACATCTACCATAATGATGTTGGAATTTCTGGAACTATTTTCCATGTCTCTATTTTTCTCTCATACGTTCCCTTTACCCTTTTGTTTTATAATGTGTAAGAATTCCTTAATAATGTTTTGGGGCGCCTGGGTGGCTGCTCAGTCGGTTAAGTGTCCAACTTCAGCTCAGGTCATGATTTCACGACCTGAAATTAGTGGTTTAGTGGGTTTAAGTCCTATGTCAGCTCTGAGCTGACAGAAGAGCCTGGAGTCTGCTTCAGATTCTGTCTCCATCTCTCTGTCTCCTCCCCTGCTCACCTTCTCTCTCTCTCTCAGAAAATAAAATAAACATTAAAGAATTAAATAATAATAATTTTCTTTTCTTATTTTTTAAATTTATTTCTGAGAGAGAGAGAGAGAGCGTGAGCAAGGGAAGGTCAGAGAGAGAGGGAGACACAGAGTCTGAAGCAGGCTCCAGGCTCTGAACTAGCTGTCAGCACAGAGCCCGACATGCAGCTTGAACCCATGAACTGTGAGATCATGACCTGAGCCGAAGTCAGACGCTTAACCGACTGAGCCACCCAGGGGTCCCCAAAAATAATAATTTTCAACACTCCCACTTTGTAATTGGATATTTAGTTATCTCATTCTTATGACAAGTTATATAAATATATTTATAATTATCTTTATATTTCTAGAATCCCCACTGGCTCTATTTTGTAATAGGATTTCTCATTTTGTGGATATACTATCTTCCTTCAGCCCTCTGAAAATATGACATTTTAAAAGATTACTTTTTGCCTATTAACTGTTGTTTGCGTGTTGACTTTTGAACTTATCTGCTATATCGCTTTCATGGTGTTGCTTTCCTAAGTGGTGAGTTTTAGTTTGTGTTCATCTTTGTGGCTGAGATGCCTATTCTCCTCTCCATAGTTACTGCTTCTATTTACTGCACGTGGACAACTGCAGTTATGGGCAAAGAGCTAAAAATCCATGTCCTCGTGTCATGTCCTTAATAGCATTTTCATATGTGATTTTAAATGGTCCAGGCTCCAGGCCTCTGAATTGTGCTCAAGGCTTCAATAAAGTCTTATCAAACAGGCAGCTTGGACCCAGCTACTAGGATGGGAATGTAGGGATGGATGCCTGCACATCTGTGCCCACGCCTGAAGCAAAGTAGTGCAGGGAGCACTGCAGCAGCAGCTAGGAGAAAATCTATCTCAAGGCAGTGAGAGCGGCCTGCAGAGGAGCTAAGCAGAGGTCGAGGCCAGATGGCCGGCTAAAGTGAGTCAACCAGCATACACGTATGGAGCATGTAAGCCTGAGAGCATACATTCTCAGAGACACCTGAACGAAAGAAATAGGATTTCTATACGAAAAAGGAAAGGGGATTTAGACTGCTAAAATTTGGACATTAAAGGAAAGTGAAATGTGGAACATTTGGGTTATGTAATAAATGACATGAAGATAAGCTTGAAATGCTCCTATTCTTGATGATGTAAAAATTTTTTAATAAAGAAACTAGGTATTTTCACGAGGAAATTCACACAATACCATTAGAAGAGAAGAATATTCAGGATTCTGTATATCCCCTTGACAGAACAAAAAATAAATAATTACAGGAACAGAATGAGTAAGAGGCCCTGGATGAGCACAGTAATGAATTATAGGAGGCAGGTAACTAGGTTATCTGGTAGGAAATATTTTGAAACATTACATAAAATTGATATTAATCAATAGATACAGAAAAGAAGCAGAAGAGAGAACACAGAAATAACCTACACAAGGACACCCAACTGATTTTTGACAAAGGTGAAAAAGCAATTCAATGGAGGACAGTCTTTTTAACCAATGGCAAATGACCTTCAACACAAGTCTCATACCTTATGCAAAAACTAACTCAAAATGAACCATAGACTTAAACTTAAAACACAACTGTAAAACTTTTTTTCCCATAAAGGAAAAAAATTGTAAATTGAACTTTATCAAAATAAAAAACTTTTGCTATGTGAAAGAGCTTCAGAAGATGAAGACACCAAGCTAGAATGTTGGAGAAAATATTTGCAAACCACATATGTGACAAAGGACTTATATCTTAATGTAGAAAGAATTTCAAAATTCCATAGTAAAAAAAAAACAAAAAACAAAAACATTCAAACAACTGATTATAAAAGGGGCAAAAGACATGAAGAAACCGTTCACTGTGAATATACGTATAGGATATAAGCACATGAAAAGATGTTTGACACTACTAGCTATTTATGGAGGAAGTAAGCCTTAAGCCTGGTCTTAGATGAGTAGTATCTTATAAATAGGAATGGTGTGAAACATAAGCTCAAGAGTCCCTTTGAATCCCAACAACATTCTTTGGCGATATCTTCCTTTAAATTTTTACGTTAAGTTATATAGCACTATGTATAGAATAGTTCCACATGTGTAAAAAGAAAAAGAATTATATCTATATCTATATCTATACCTATATCTATATCTATCTATCTATCTATGTAACTGGGAAAATTTGAACACTTGGTTATTTGATGTCATTTAAGACTTATTTACTAGAGAGGGCAAGATGGCGGAGAAGTAAGGAGCTCCGTACTTGCACTCGCGCCCATACATCACACAGAAAGATCTGAAGACATTGGAAACCTTACAAAACCTGAGAGATTGGGAGAAAAAAGACGCAGAATCCACTGAGAGAGCCTTCTAA
>NW_024081076.1:1536348-1602985 GCF_003009895.1 Hyaena hyaena | reverse complement strand
TTTTAAACAATTTATTTTCCATTTTCTTTCTTCATAAAATGCAGCATTAGACTTACCTTCTGAGGTTACTCTCTTTGTATTTTACCTTTTTTTTTTCTTATCTCAATTGTATAGTACTCCTATATCAAGAGCGCCATGGACAAGTAGAGTTCAGCTATTGCCTGAGAATTTCAGATTAAAATATTTATGAAATCATTGTGCTTTATAAGATAATAAATGCAGGAGCATCTGGGTGGCTCAGTCAGTTGAGCGTCCAATTTTGGCTCAGGTCATGATCTCACGGTTTGGGGGTTCGAGCCCCGCATGGGGCTCTGTGCTGACAGCCCAGAGCCTGGAGCCTGCTTCAGATTCTGTGTCTCCTTCTTTCTCTGCCCCTCCCCTGCACATACTCTGTCTCTGTCTCTCAAAAATAAAGAAATATTTAAAAAAATTTTTTAAGATAATAAATGCAATGGCAGACTATTTATTGGCTGACTGTCCATTTGTTCCTACAATAATTCAAATCTGAAAAGGAATACAATCCTGGGCTGGAAGAAAAAACTACTGTCAGGTGCCAGACCCATGTTTATCCTTTAATGTGTTAATCTGGCCAGTAATAGCACTTTTACCCAGGGAACCTACTTAGGGAAAAATAAATCAAAATATTGAAAATGTTTTGTTGTAAGAATGAAAATGTTTTGCTGTAAGTCAGAATAGAGTTCTTCAGACCTTATTCATTTTCCAAAACAAAATGAAAAGGCCAATAATGAGAATGAAAATGAAGTCTAAAACTGAAGTAGCATTTAAAGACTAAAATAAGTTTCAAAATTAGAAACAATTTTAAAATAGCAGAATTGATCATTCACAGAATATTATAAAAATTACTACACTGCATTTTTTTTTTAAATGGTGAGAAAAGACTTACTGTTTTTAACGAAGTGAAGCCATTGGCTTCTGTCAATTCTAGTTAAAATATATTTCATACTACTTTGCCAATGTTATATTTGGTTGAATAATTGCCGGGAGCTGCACCAGCCTCTCTGGATGGCAGTCACAGCAAGGAAATGGCAGCGTTTGCACAGCTCCAGCCATGAGAAATGAAAACTGGTATCTCCTGCTACTACTGGCTCATGTTGTGCTGGTATTGACCAGGCCTCATAATATTCCATATCAGACCTATATTCTGAACACAGATACCTCATAAGGAAAAGCATATTCCTGCCTTTACAAAAGAGATTTTAGATGAAAGCTCTATGGGCGATTGTCAAAAGGCTCTTCCTATGGGCCTTGCAGATCCAAGACTTAGGGGGGTTAAGAACACAAGAATTACAATTGAGCCTGGCCCTGAAACCAAGGGCCTATTTTGGGGTTAAAAACAAAACATAGTTACCACATATATCTTTGCTAATTGGTGAAGCATAGCAGTCCCTTCCTCAAGGCCTGCATTCCACAAACACCCTCCCTTACACTGGCAGCTGGGATGAGGATAGATAAGAGTAGCTAAAACATAAACCTAGGTGCTAAGATTGACACTTTTAGGGCCCCCATGTTAGTTTCCACTAACAATTCAATTCAGAAACATTTATCCTCTTGAGAGCCAGACAGAATGACTCCTAGCTTATCTATATACAATTTAACCTATATGTTATCCTGTTTTTCACTAAGAGCATCCTGTTAATTCCTTGGTTGTAAATTCACTATGACTGGGATAATTCTGCAGAATATTTAAAACTTGTTATTGCAAAAGTCCTCCCATTGTAGAAATTCCTTTCTCTGACTTCATGTTGTTGCTGAACCTTTAAATAAAGACACCAAAACCGACAGGACAGAGATGCCTGCCTGGTGATCGGAAAGAATCTCGGGGCTCTCTCACTCTCTTCCGCCGACACTGTCCATCCTGCAGGGACCCCTGGACCTGTCGGAGCCGGCGCGGCCTCCGACAAATAAAGACAAAATTCACAGTATTTTGCTGTCTTAAAAGCTGATAAAATACTTGGGTGGGAAATGACTACATAGTGTGTGAGAATAATAAATTGATACATATGTACTCATATTTAACTTCAGTCTTCCATGGCTGCAAAAGAATAATATGCTAAAAATAAGAAAGTACTCTCCTATTGGCTCTAAAATTTCTAAACTAATTTTATCATCCAGAGCTCAATCACAGAAGCAGAACTCCTGCAATACACACACCTGGTTACTGGGATTAGATCTTACACAATTGAGGAAGCTAGTTAAATAGACTTTGGGAAGTTGTTTTACTGTCTGGTGCTGACGTCTAAAGTCAGCTGGGCAGGCAGTAAGGATAGGAAGATGAATATCCAATGGGGACAGCAGAGATTAAGAAAAAAAATTGAGGATAGGTGAAACCTATCCTATCTGTAGACAGACTGGACCTTGCATGGATCTCTAACTGCCTCTAAGCCTTCAAATACGCTGATGAAGCTGGTGTCCTTAGCCCAGAGGAGAGCAAACACCTGGGCCATGAGTCAGAAAGTTAAAAGAGGAGAGGCAGCTGGAACTGCAGTTGCAGCAGGTTAAATGCTGGTCCACATCTAAAACCTAAGTGGTAACAGCAGATGCGTGATGACACGTGCAAACTGCCTCATGCCTAGTGACCTATTCTAACCTCATGATTGGAAAAAGAATACAACTACTATTCTACTCCTCTCTTTCAATTTTCATTAACAAAATCTAGCTCATACTTAACCCAGAATGATAAAGGGAAGGGATTTCTGAGGAATGTCGTTCTAGCTATGCTAAACTGACACAGTACAATCTCAGTACAATTCACCCTTCGTCAACTTGACATTTAAATACACCTTTATTAGTCATACTTAAAACATTTCTAAGTAAAACAATAGCACAATTCTGATTCCATATAACATAAGGCAACTGTCCCTTGTACAATTCTCTCTCCAAAATGAGATACAAAGTCTCTTTATCCATCCTTAGGTGATGTCCATTCCTCTTCTACCTGAGTTACATTCCTCTTTGATATCTTATAAATCAAACCATGATACAATATTAACTACTATTAATACTTCTTATTTTAGATGCCAGGCAAATGTAAGAGGAAAAGATTTAAAAAGCTAACATATATACTGGTAAGTATTTGCATATCAATATGAAAAATACTATCCATAACTATTGCAGTTCTCATTTCTGCCATTGGTCATTTGATCATAATTGGTATTTATAATTACATTGCTTTCCCACCTTTTGCTTCAGTAAGCACCTTGTCCAGTTATGATTTTAGTTGAGGTCATGAGAGTCCCTCTTGTATTTGTTTTCATATTCCAGTGACTTTAATCACTGGGTATGGAAGTATTAAGAGGGACCCCAGAAGATCTCCTGCATTGCAGACATACTTCATTTTACCCCCATTGCAACCACATTTCTCAGTGATAATCAGAATCATTCATCTCAGAGCGAATACCATTACTCTCTTTGCCTATTGATTCACTCACATAAGGAGCCCAAGGAAGCCAAGTGGTAGTTTAAATTTTGAATTTAATGGAACTATTGATGGAGGCCTAGGTTTAAATATTTCTCCCTTGGGAAAAACAAGACAAGCAAGTGGTATTGTGTATAGGCAACAATAATGATGTTACTGGATCTCAGTGTAATAGTGAGAAGTCACTCCTATTTCACTCCTTGTTTTTTGGATTTGTGAATACTAATTATGAGAGAAAGAGCAGCATATGTTGGCTGTTGTGGTAGATCATATGTCACATCCTGGAGGACAATACCCAAGCCCCACAAGGTTTAGGCATCCAGTTGGCATCTCAGAAGGCCATGGCATCATTGTATCAAGACAGTTGCTTCTGAGTGATGGGGGTTCATGAGAATAATACATTTCATAAGCATCTCTGCACTTATAAAACAAATCTCTTTATCAGGAATGATATTGTATAAAATGAGGTACTCCTTAGATCACAGATGTTGGATTTGGGAGAAGGATTGCAGGCAAGAAAAGCAAATCTGTATGTACAATAAATGTCCCCTCCTTTGAGAACAAAGCCCTGCTCACCTCCTGAAGGAAAGATGTAGGTGGGTGCCCTAGAGGAGCCCTAGTGGAGAGTGTTTTTCTGAAGATGTACTTTATAGACATCCCACCACCCATCCATTCACTGTCCTCATTCCTCGTGCATTACAAATGTCTTCTTATGAACTCTGTGCTTATGTGCCACAGGCACTGATGCCTTTGTAAAATCCTGATCTTTTTTGCTCCTGACATCTCACTTGGAGGCTTTAGAAATGATTATGACTCATATTAGAGCAGATAGCAGACACCATGAGAGGGAGAACATTTAAAAGTTATATTTTCATGGAAGAGTCTTCAGCAGTATCATTATTATTTGCTTAAAAAACAAATATCTGTCCATTCTAGGTTGAATTTGAGTGTTTGAATCTGACACTGGATGCTTGTAGATGTGACAACTCCTATCTCCTACCTATTATGGTCTAAATAGTGTCCCCCAAATTTCATGTTGAAATCCTAACTTCCAGCACCTCAGAATGTAACTGTATTTAGACATGAGGTCTATAAAGAGGTAATTAAGTTAAAATACGGTTCTTAGGCTGGACTTTAGTCCAATATGACTGGTGTCCTTATAAGACAAGGAAATTTAGAGAGAAAATGATATGAGATGAACACACGCAGAAGGACAACAATGTGAAGACACAGTGAGGAGACAGTCATCTATCTGTAAGCCAAGAAGAGAGGCCTCAGGAGAAATCACATCTGCTAACACCTTGATCTTGGACTTGTAGACTCCAGAACTGTGAGGAAATAAACTGTTCTTTATGCTACCTAGTCCAAGGCATCTTGTTATGGAAGCCCTAGGAAACAAATATCCTACCCAACTGGTAATGAACATCTTATGTGGATGTTTTCCCCCCCTTGCAAGGTCATAAACTACTGGGAATAGTTGCTTTGTCTTTTCACTTTGCATCATCATCATAGCAACATGTGGGACACAGTAGTTCCTTGATAAATATTTGTTAAATAATAAAAAGAAACAATTTCTTAGTTTTTGAAGCAACAATTATTTTAAGTGATAAGTAGATATAAATAAACTTGGAACAGCATTGCCATTAAAATTTGAAAGTTATTATATTTTTGGAGCATGCCTCTTTTATTTAAAAAAGACGGACAAAGGAATGCCTAATGTGGCTCAGTTAGTTAAGTGTCCAGCTCTTGATCTCAGCTCAGGTCATGATCTCACAGTTCATGGGATCAAGCCCTACATCAGACTTTGTGTTGATAGCACGGAGCCCGCTTGGGATTCTCTCTCTCCCCCTCTCTCTGTTCCCCCTCTTCAAAACAAATAAATAAAATTTAGGAAAAAAGAGTGGCAAAATGTTACATGAAAATAATACTATAAAACAGTGAAACCTTTACCAGTGACATTTGGGAGAAGTAATCAGAATCAAACAAATGGTGCTTCTTTACATGTGTTTGTAAATAAGCCACAAAGCAATTACGCATCTTTCTTTTTTCATGCTGCATTCAACTTTCTACCTGCTTTTCAATCCTTCATTCGTTCAGCAATTATTAAGGGATTACTTACCTGTGTTTTCGTTACTAGGACTGGAGAGGTAAAGGGATGACCGTTCTTTCAAGAAATAAGTTATTTATGTTGATGAGTTAGAAATTGGTGAGTTTACATACATTAACAAAAAAAAGTCTATTGAAACTACTTCAAAGCAAAGCTCTATATCTGGTAAGGGCATCTTAATTACTCCATACACTGATAATAAAAGAGAGCTTAATTCAACTGAAAGCTCTAATACCCAACTGAATTTACTCGCTGTCTTACCCAGAAAGATAGGATCCAGATGTTGGGAGAGTGGTGGTTCGTGGTGGAGGACAATTTCTACAGGCTTCCTTCCTGAACTCTGCCATCCAGCCAGGCAACAGGGCTGTCTAACAGCAACATCACATTTTGAAAATCACAGTAGACATCTCTTGGTATAGCACAACATGCCATCCAACCACATTAGAATGACTACACTGAGTTTTTAGCAACATACTCTCTTCAAATCTTGTGAAGTACAGCTTCAAAATGTCTTCCTAATTAATTTGCTCTTCTTTAACAACACTATCCCTAGGAGCTTGCTTTTTTAATCCCATCGTCTCATAATAAAGTTCATCATCCATACCACCAGTTGGTTCTCACCAAAACACAGATCTGATTATTTCATTTCCTGGCTCTCATCTTTCCAGGTCTCATCCTTGTCTACAGGATGCCAAACAAACTCCTTGGCAAAGCAAACTCGACCCTCATGTTCTAGAACCCCAGATTCCATATTCTTGCTCCAAACTTCCTCTAACACATTGGATAAGTAGCCACTGACAGAACACAATGTCACACAACACACTCTCTCACATCCCTTTGCCGATGCATCACTACTGCCAGAACCACACGTGCTCTACTTCATCTGCTTATAAATATATGCACATCCTAACTTCATCTGCAAAACATTTAGTAAACACTATGTCTTCATTATTGCACTAGAAATGAAGGGTAAAAGATGATTAGAACATGTTTCCTATTTTCCAAGGTAGTACGAGGGAATATATGCATACTAATAAATACAACTTTGCAGAAATGGTTGTAACAAATATGATAAACTAATATATGAGAAGAGGAGGACTGATGGAAAGTTCAAAGGAAGGGGCTTTGGAGCTAGAATTGAAAGCGATGTTAAGAGGTACACATGTGAGGAAAGGCGGAGGCTGGAAAGGACACAACAGGCAGAGGAAACAGAATACACAAAAGCATTGAGATGAAGAACAGCAGGAAGTGGGCAATCTGGCTTGATCTTCCCAAAGATAAATGTGCAGAAACAGGGGCAGATGAAAGAGATACAGATTCAGCTTTTTATAGTAAATGTGTCAAGACCTACTTCCAAAAACACATTTTTGTGAATTCTTCATTAATATCTCTTCTTTTTCAGCCCAGTGTTCTTTAGATATAGTACCTGAGTGAAAAACTAAGCTCTATGTCAAAGCCTTCCCATCTCAAATCAGATATGAAGGCACCTTTTATGTTCATATCTGTTATTTATTTAACTGCTATTTACAACATGTATGTATGTCTATAAACATATGTGTGCTTTTTTTTTTTAAAGTTTATTCATTTATTTTGAGATACAGTGCAAACAAGGGAGGGGCAGGGAGAGAGGAAAGAGAATCTGTCAGCGAAGGGCCCAACGCGGGGCTTGAACTCACAAACTATCAGATCATGACCTGAGCCGAAATCAAGAGCTAGACGTTTAACTGGCTGAGCCACCCAGGTGCCCCAAAATATGGGTGCTTTTAATATAGAATTTTTCTCATTACAGACTGCTTAGCTTGGGAAAATACCTGATAGGTAAATATTTTGTAAGTATTTTAGCACATCTCTAATTGTTCTTTTTTTTCCTGATCACACTTAGTTGCATGAATTTCAATAGTAAATAAAATGGAAATAATGTATAATGGCTGATCTGAGTTTCTAATTATAAACTATTTTACTGCCAGGAAGGTTGACTTTTAAGGGAATATTATAAAGGCAAACGAAGTAGTTCCACTTATTAATCAGACTTCTTGTGAAGTTTGTCTAAAAATATAATTGATGCTCTTTTGGAAGGACAAATGAGTGTTCTGTATGTAGGAATTATAATTATGGCTAAACAGTTGACAGGTCATAAAATAATATATTCATTACATAAAGTTGCAATAAAATATTAATTTTAAGTCTAGCAATCTGTCTTTATATAGAACATATCTGATTACTCACCAAGTGTTCTTGTCAGATGAGCAAAGATATTTTTTTCCAATTCACAAATTACCATCAGTTAAAGGCTTTTCACTGAAACCTCTAAAGATACAAATCCAAAATGCAGATTTCTTATAGCTACTGAGTAGAAACAGAAGTCTCCAGTTCCTTCATTTTTCTCACACTTACAAGTTGAAAGAGCACCTGAAAAATTATGAAAAACAAGAAGTTGAATTCAAGAGTTAATGAAAAATGCAACAGTAGTTAGAAATTGAGCTCTGATCCTTATATGACTATTTAGAACTGATGATCATCTTTCCTTTTTTTTTTTTTTTTTTAATCTTTAAGGCATGAACTGACCACAAGCCTCATCTCCAGACCATCTCTCTCCATCTCTGCTTGCACTTAAGGTTTGCCGGCCGCAATGACCTTCCTTTTATGCCTTAAGTTCGTTACCATTTCTGAGACTTTCACAACCTGTTTCCTCTTTGCGGAAACATTGTTTCCCTTCTTCTCACCTTTTATTAAGTAACGACAACATGGCTCATGTGCCTAAACCTTAGTATCCCTTCTTGATTGACACCTTCTCTGAATTAGATCTCCTGTGCATTACTCATAGCATAAAGTGTTATTTGTTCTGTTCTTTGTTCATACATTGACAGCATGGCAGAGAGAATCAGAGTGTATGTTCTGAAGTCAGAACACAAGCGTTTAAATTCCAGCTGTGCTGTTTTTAAGTTGTGTTAAGATGGTACAGGCAAAGTTGAGGGTATAACATACATACACCTAAGCTTCTAGAGACAATATATCTAGGATCAAAGCCTTACTCTTCCATTTATTGGCTCTTTGAGATCTTGGGTAAGTCATTAACTTCCATGGGCCTTGGTTTCAGCAACTGTAAGATATGGTTATTAATACTGTACTTAACTTACAGTATGTGTCAGATAAATGTCAACTATCGTATAAGATATATGATATGAAATTCTTTCATAGGTAAGGATATAGTTTAATACTTGGTATATATTAAGCGATCAATATATATATTTTTTTATTTCTAGGAGAGAGAGAGAGAGAGACAGCGTGAGCAGGGGACGGTCAGAGAGAGAGGGAGTCACAGACTGAAACAGGCTCCAGGCTCTGAGCTGGCAGTCAGCACAGAGCCCGACGCGGGGCTCGAACCCACGAACTGCGAGATCATGACCTAAGCGAAAGTCGGACGCTTAACCGACTAAGCCACCCAGGCGCCCCCGATCAATAAATTTTTTAATATATTTGTTATAATTGTGATAAAATTGATACCCCATTATAAATATATCATCAGTTGTGGGTTTGTTAAATATTTGCTCCCTGGCTACACAGAACAATTCATGAAGATAACAATGATATCCATTCATTGGACAATGTACTCCCAAGACCTAAGCCAGCATCTGGTATATAAAACATGTTCAATAAATATAGCTAGTCAATGAATAAATACATCTCTCTTTTCAAGTGAAAGTTATGAAATCAACTAACCTCCAGTAACTTGTTGGGGCTTTTGTGAGATTTCATTTAAAACAACATATATTATAAACACCTACCACACTGCCAGAACTATGGTGAGTATTCAACTAATATATATATTTATATTATATAATATATATATTTCTCTCTTCAGGGGACACATTTGTGATCTCTGTCAATAATATGCATCTTCACTCTGTCATTAGGACAACTTCCAAAACATTAAATACTGTTCTTTTATGACTTTCACTAGTTATGGTCGTTTCCTTGGGAAAATGGTTTATAGAGCTCCTTACACTACAATTCCAGAAGTTTTCCTTAAACTGATTTTTACTATTTGCGCTTTCTGAAGCATTTTGGGCCACGTTGGAAAGTCACACTGAAAAGTAGGACGAGACCAGGTGATCTTTAGTATATATTTGCATGTAATTCCCTGTGGAAGGAACAGTAAATTCTTAGCAATTATTGGAAGAACATGAATGTCCCTAAATGCAATTGTGTAGGCATACAATCACACACACACACACACACACACACACACACACACACACACAGTCCTAACTGAACTAAAATTTATGTAACTCTGCCTGTCCTTCATTTTGCTGACATTTTTCAATAGCTGCTGTTCTAACCAAGACTTCAAAAACATTTTAAACCATAAGATGCTGAATGTGGACAGCTGCACTTGTCTCTTCTGATATTTGAAATTCAAAGACCATAATGCTTCACTGAGAAAAAGCATAGGAAAGCTTTTATCTCTAGCATGTCGAGGGACAGGTTAGAAGATACACTTGCACCATTAGGAAACCACAGGAGGCCCTGAAAGGCTGTCTCATCTTTGACCTCTGCTGGTTGAACAATTCCTGGTAGTGAGCCCCTTCCTCCATGGGTATGCTGTCAATTTGTCTAGTTCCTTCGGTTTGATGACTTACTGTCTCCTGAATATTCACTTATCAATGATTGGTCAAACTTGACTTGCTGGTTTATAGATGTTTTCTGAACATTATTTGAGATGGGTCAACAATTCTGCCCCAAATTTAATGACTGGCAGTCACAGGGTTAGATCACTATAAGGGTAGTTCATAGAGTTTCTCTCTGTCACTTAAAATTTAAGTGAATACCAATATGTGGCTTACATTTACTAAGCAATGTTTAATAGGAGCCAGATGCTTTACTGAGTGATTTGTATACATATTGTTTAAGTATAATAACCTTAAGACACTGGTATGATGAAATGACATAGAAATTTTTTGTGGTGATGGTTACACAACTATGTAAATATACTAAAAACTATTGTACAATTTGATAGAATGAATTATATGTATATGACTTATTAATAAATCTGTTATAAAATCAGTTTGAGTTATTTTTCTTTTTCTACCTCTGCTGGACAGAGAATCCATAAGCATTCTAGCATAATGCTATTCTCTCTGGGCCTTCATTCTTACTATGCCTTCAAACCCTTCCTTCTCCCACTTAAAACAGATGGACACTTTCACCAATAACTTACTCACATGTTTTTGCTTATGAGATTCTTTTCACCTGTTTTTCTCTCTGAATGAATACTCTTCTGGCACATATCCATATCCCTGAATTATCTAGTCATGTCACAAAAACAGAATCTACTATGTCCTCAGCACTAAGCAAGACACTGAAGACACTTAAAAAAATACACAAGTAACAGAATATATTTTTTAAAAAATCCTTTTCACCCTGCTAGAAGCAAATTTCCTTTTCCATTGAAATTCTCTAGCACTTTATCAAAGTATCCATAGCTTGTATTATTCTCTGCCATTCCTTATGATTGCTTGCAGCTCGTATGAAACTTCCTAGTGATTCTGTAGACTTCTGGCAGAGACTCACATTTAATTGTACATTTCACAAACCACATGATGCTGTAGATTGAACATTACGATTCCTAGTTAAGATTTCCTTCATAAGCAGCATATACTTGTTTATGCTGACTTACTTTCAATTGGTCCATTTACATGTAATATAATTAAAGATAAAGCTGGGTTCATAACTATTAATTTTTGCTTATTTTATACTAAACTATTTTATGTTAATTTTTATTATCTTCTGCTTCCTGAACAATCAAAAGTTTCCTCCTCTATGAATTTGTCTTCTATAAAATCTGTTTCAATATTTCATTAGTGGTCCTAAATATTATTACAACATAAATCTTTTGCTTATCAAATCCAATAAAAATTTTTTGTTTTTTCTTTGCCAAAGCTAAAAAATTAAAACATTTTAACTTTATTTGCCTCTTCTACATTTCTTATTATTGTTAGCATATATAAAAGGTATAAATGCATTTGAAACACACCAAGACTGGGCACCTGGATGGCTCAGTCAGAAGAGCAGGTAACTCTTGATCTTGGGGTTGTGCGTTCAAGCCCCACGCTGGGTGTAGAGATTACTTAAAAATAAAATCTTAAAGAAAACAAAACACATAAGACGTTACCATTTGTGAAGGAAAAAAACTCAGTTCTTCCTTCTGTTATTTCTTTAGTGTTACACTACAACCATACTTGGCATTTCTGAAACCAGATATGTGGGGGTTTTTTCCCCCACACCAAGCAATTCTCTGCAGCACCAACTGCATGTTCTACAAGGTAAATTCATTCTGACACTATCTTCCTTGACATAGCATCACTCCAGAGCTCAGGTCCACAAGACAGCCTCCCCCTATATCATAGGCCAGTTGTTAAGCACAGATTGTTACCTGTGCTTGTGACTAAATAGCTGTAAATCACAGATCCCAAGGGTCATTTCTTTGGATTGGATTAATTTGCTAGAATGTCTCACAGAACTCAGGAAAGCAGTTTATTTAAAAGGATATGATAAAGGATACCGATGAATATCCAGATGAAAGGGATATATGGGGCCAGGTATGTGGGAAGAAGCTTAGAGCTTCTGTCCACTCTCCAGAAGCACCACTCTCAGCACCTCAAAAGTTCAGCAACCAGGAATCTCTCCAAACTCCATACTTTGGGGATTTTTATAGAGGCTTCATCATGTATACATGATCAGTCATTAATTCTTTCCAGCTCCTCTCCAGAGAATGGACTGGGGTAGGGTTAAAAGTCCCAAGCGTCTAATCATGGCTTCCAGTGACCCCAGTCTCCATCCAGGAGCCCAGGAGAGACAACTCATTAGAACCAAAGATGCTGCTACCATCTAGAAAATTCGAAAGGCTTTAGTTCAGTGTCATGAATCAAGGTCAAAGACCAAAACTTAGAATAAGAGATCTTATCACATAGGAAATTTTAAGGGTTTTTAAAGCTCTGTGTTAGGAAGCAGAGGCAGAAATTAATTATATATTTTCTATTATCTAAAACTAATTTTTTAAATAGTTTCAATATTTGGTCTATGTATTTACATTTGCCTACACATTTGCACTAGCCTTTTCTGTATCCTTTCTACAATATGTGCTTTTCTCCAGGACCATTTTCTTTCTGCCTCAAGAACTCTCCAATATTTCCTTCAGTCCTGGTTTTCTAACAATAAACTATCAGTTTTCATGGGTCTGGAGACACTTTGATTTTGCCTTCATTTTGAAGGATAATTTTGCTTTGTACAAAATTTACATTGAGTTATTTTTTGAAACATTTATTATTTTAATGTTTATTTACTTATTTTTAGAGGAGGGGAGGGGCAGAGAGAGGGGGAGGGAGAAAGAATGACTCAGCATGGAGTCCAATGCAGGGCTTAATCCCATGACCATGAGGTCATGACTTGATCCAAAACCAAGAGTTGGAGCCTTCACCAGATGAGCAACCCTCTTTTGACATTTTTACTATGTTATTCCAATATCTTCCTGTTGCCATAATTTCTGTTAGAGGGTCACCATAAAGTCTCACCATTCTTCCTTTAACATCATGTGTTTCTCCAAACCTGCTCTCACCCTTCACCAAGATAACTCTTAACAATTGTTTATCTTTGCTTCTCAGTGATGTTCCGTGTTGCACCTTTGTATTGTAGTCTTTGTATTTGTTAGTCTTGAACTTCAGAGAACTTTCAGAAAAAATGTTTAGTCATTATCTCCTCAATTTTATTTCTGCTCTGTTTTTCTCCAGTCTTATAGGAGACTCCATTTAGACATTTGCTAGATCTTTACACTTTTACTCACATATCTCTTAAACTCACTTTTATGTTTTCCTTTATTTTTTATCTCTCTGCTTCAGTTTGTCATTTTGTATTGATACTTCTTTTAGTTCACTTTTTTCTGATATAAGCCGCATTTACTCTTCTGTCAAAAAAAATCTTCATTTCATATGATGTGCCTTTTAATTCTAGAATTTGCCTTTTATTCCTTATTTCAGATTCTGATTCTTCATCTTTTGATATACAGTATGCAAGCATAATCCATTCTGGAAACATGCTTGTAATTCAAAGCACTTGCATATGAAAGCAAATTTCCCCATAAGAAATAATGGTGGGACACCTATGTGGCTCAGTTGCTTAAGTGTCCAACTTCAGCTCAGGTCATGATCTCATGGTTTGTGAGTTTGAGCCCCGCATCAGGCTCTCTGCTGACAGCTCAGAGCCTGGAGCCTGCTTTGGATTCTGTGTCTCCCTCTCTGTCTGCCCCTCCCCCACTCAGGCTCTGTCTCTCTCCCTCAGAAATAAAAATCAACATTAAAAATAATAATAATAATTAATAATAATGAAGAAATAATGGAAACTCAGATGATTTGTTCCACAACACAAAAGTATTCATAAAATAATGATTATAATACTGTAATATAATACAAATATAAAGAAAAATAAACAAATTAACTTCCATTTACCCTTGAAAATCTCATGGCTGGTTTGAGGGAGACAGGAGAAAGCAGGGTTATTGTATAGGATGACTTTCACTATCACTAATGGAATCACTGCTATCTATTGGCTCATTAGAATCTTTTACTTTTCATGCAACTTTAACAAGAAACCTATTCAACAACACTAGCTTTTGTCTCCTTCTGAGGATTTTATGAAAATGTGACATTGCATTGTCATTAAACAGATTCATTGCTCCCACTGCTACAGCCTTATTTAGGTGACGGTTTCTACAAAATTTTGCACTGTTTCCCACATTTTACACATCTCCCTAATCTCATTTGAAGTGAGAGATTACTCCACCTTTTTCTCCTCCTCCTCCTCCACAGATAAGATGCAGAAGTAGACTCATAAAATCTTTCAATTTCAGCCACTTGTCTACCTCATTTGTACTTCTCAATAATTTCCTTCTTACCTTCCACTGTAATCATCTCCTTCTTACTGCCTTTCTCTTCAACCTTTTTCTGTACAAGGGCCATTGTATACAATTGCATGGATGTTGACTACAGTACAGTATTAATAATCTCTTGTCATATACTGTATTTAATGTAACTGGCAATAAAAAGCCAGAGGAAAGGGTCTATAGGCCTGACCCAGAATGAAGCAAAGCATTCCTAAGCTTACTCATCTGAAAAGCAAAGAACTGTCCATAGGTGCTTTTAAATGACAAAAATATACACTAGTACCTGTTGTGGGCACCTTCCAATGTTCTGAAAAATCACTGATTTCTGCCAAGCATGGCATCCTGAGACCAAGCATCTGAGCATTGGAGATGATCACCCACAATCCCACAGAGAGAGAGAGAGAGAGAGAGAGAGAGAGAGAGAGAGAGAAGAATCACTGGCTCAGTTGTGATCATGTGAACTTTTGGCATCACATACTACTTGTATTGCAAGACATTGCTCATTTATCAAGTTGAAATTTATTAGAAATGTTTGGTCATCTTGTAGAACACTCACAGAACAAACTATTTGCAATCCAAGGTTTTACTGTATTTACTTCTATTCATTCGTATGGTCAAATTTATTTTAAATTCCTGTCATCTATCACCTAAACTTACATCATTTGCAGTTGTTTTCGTTGTTTGTTTTTAATCTTGGTTTTCATTTATGTTCTCCTGTGTTTTGTAATGAATAGTGATTTTTGATTAGCAGAAATGGTGTATAAAACAATAACAAAGCCCACAGATATTATACTCTCCCATAGAGGGTTTGCAACTCTCTCTGCTAGGCTAACAGAGTGTTGGAAGATTATGACCATCAATTCAGTGATGGGGCAAGGACTGTTCAAGGTACTATAAGCTTCATTCTACCACTGATTTGTCCTTAGTCATCTACAATATTGCAGTGACAGCCCAGTGCAGTCTATAAGGCTCCTCCTTATAAAAGCTTGCAACCTCCAGGGCACCTGGGTGGCTCAGTCGGTTAAGCTTCCTACTTCGGCTCAGGTCATGATCTCACGGTTCGTGGGTTTGAGCCCCGCGTCCGGCTCTGTGCTGACAGCTAGCTCAGAGCCTGGAGCCTCTTTCAGATCCTGTGTCTCCCTCTCTCTCTGACCCTCCCCTGCTCATGCTGTCTCTCTCTCAGAAATAAATAAAACATTAAAAAAAATCTCTTTAAAAAAAAAAAGCTTGCAACCTTTAATTTTTATCTCATGAGACTGATGAAATTCTATTTGGTATGTTGGTAGAATTATGTTTAACTATTTTAGTTTCCATAAAATATAGCCCAGATTTCAGCCTGGGCTGAATTATTCTATTCTCCTTCATAAAATTATCCTGAGCATAAACCTAAGCAAGCACCAAGGCCAAAGTCTTCAAAAAGCACTGTTTTTTTTTTGTTTGTTTGTTTGTTTTTGCCTTTGGCCTTTTCAACATCCCTAAACAAATACAAAATTTTAATCTCAATCTCTAGGAGTAAGCAGAATTGGCAAATTCCCCTGGGGGAAAATAGCTACAGAATTGAGTGTACCAATTTAATATTCTTGCCACTACAGTGATTTAGTCTCCTCAGTTTCTATTTCTTTAGCATCTAACCATTATACTTATATAAATAATGTGTCTTTGTCATATAACATTTGCTGTTCTTGGTGGGAGGTATAGTCTGTGACTAGTTTAGACCATCCTACCTTATAACAGAATTATAAATGAAATATTTTATTTTTAATTGATTATTCTATTCTCCTTCATAAATTTAATCAAATAGAATGAAATAAACTGGGGGGAACACTATAAATGTACCTGTCAATATAAGATGATTGTAACAAATCCAAGAATACTTATATAATTCTCATTGCCAAATCATATCATTCTGCCAAATTGAAGCATCTATAAGAGAAATGCCAATTCATAACATTTAAAAATCCAAAGATTCAGAAATTGTATTTCTAAAAGCCTATTTATATAAAGCTAAAGTACTTTAGCGCATTTCCATTTAAATAGAATTCAGGAGCTCTAAGTTAATATAAAAATCTATCTTCATAATCATGTGGAAAACACCTTTGAATTGGTATGAAAATAATCTCAGATTTCTGCACAAATTTGAAATATAAACAAAATGCAAACTTGGCATAAAAAGACTCTAGCTTTTCAATATTTGATACCCATTCAAATAAATTAACTGGAATAGAAATCCTTTCAGAATGAACTATGTGTCATAAACTGTTTCGTGTTCTTAAGATTTAGGGTTCTAGAGAATATGATTCAGACATCATTTCTTAATAGGACTGTCATTTTATAAAAACTCTTTAGTTTTTTAAAGAATTGAACAAAATAACAAATATTTTATAAAAATGAATGTGTCTTAAATCAAAAAGAATTAAATACTTCACATTTTAGTATGAAGTTCTGTGTTTCACCTGCATATCTCTCTCTTTTCATGATAGATATGAATTTTAATATTCTTTTTGGAGACAAAATGAAAAAAACATGATGTCTGTTATTTTTATCTAAATACATAAAAATGGATTCGGGCAACTAATGAAAGCCTAACTTCTGAAACATGCTTATAGCAGTAAGGTAAAGGAAAATGATTTGGCTTTTCAGTAGACAATTTCAAATTTCAAAACCTTCTCTCATGCTGTCACACTGAAAGCTAATCAAAGTGCAGTTTTCTATAAAATAGGGATTTAGTTCACAACTCAGCCAATTCATGAAATAAGGTTTACAAATATAAAGTGATATCACAGAACTTGACTCTATAAAAAAGTTGTTATATTTCTTATCATCACTTTGGTTATTACTATTATTTATGTCATACGAATTGGTGGCTGGTCAAAATCTGACTGAAAGTATGTAAAACTGAAGCTGTGACAAGCTGTATCAAAAAGATAAGAGAAGGTACAGCACGTGAACTGATTAAGTTACAGAAATCAGAGATCTTTACATTTTATCCACATCCACTACTATCTCTACAATTTGCCTTCTGTTTTTAGAGATTCCCCACAAGGGACCATAGTTTGTATCTTTTGAAAAGAGTGAAGAAGTATGCAACAATGAATATAGAAAACAAAACTGTAGAGAGATATGAGTGCTGGGGGATACATAATCATGGCAATAAATATAATTTATGAAAATCATTGGCTATTGTAGCATTGAATCCCCACCATCAAACTAACCATCAAAGAACCACTAAGATGTTGTAATATATTACGCGACCCTCACAAGGGAAAGGAACTAACTGCTGAGAGGTTAGTAATTTGCCCAAATTTGCAGTGCCAGTAAGTGCGGAAGCTGGATTTCACTGACTGCACTCTTAATCACTCGCATCCATTCCCAGCAGAGTTCACTTAACTGGCTTAGTGACTTTTGCAAAAACATTTCACAGTGCACATGGTTCAAAGCTATCTAAGAAAATATTAAGAAATTCAATTACTAACCTTCAAAAAGCTACTATTTCACACCATCTAATTTGCTTATGAACTCAGTCCAGACAGAAAAGTGCTATTTGGAAGAAAGAATATAGTAAATACAGTAACAGAGATTATAGTAAACCTGCATGAGAAAAGGTTTGGATTATTTTTGTTTGTTTTCTTTTTTAAAATTTTTAACGCTTATTTATTTTTGAGAGAGAAAGAGAGAGATAGACACGAGTTGGAGAGTGGCAGAGAGAGAGGGAGACAGAATCTGAAGCAGGCTCCAGGCTCTGAGCTGTCAGCCCAGAGCACGACGCCAAACTCATGAACTGAGAGATCATGACCTGAGCTGAAGTTGGATGCTTATCGACTGAGCCAACCAGGCACCCCTATTTTTGTTTGTTTTCAATGTCTGATTATTTTTTAATGTCTCCATATGGCATGAATCTTTCTGCAATGCCACAGGCAAATATGACATGTGACAATCCCCATTAATTTGTTTAATGTTAGAATAACTGAAGGTGTAGGAGTTTCTTGGCCACACTATACCGCATTCCATTCAGCTTAAAAAATCTCCCAATTTAAAAGGATCACATATTAGGATAATCTCAATAGTCAGGTTGAAATAATGAGAAAAAATTAAAATTATAAGAGCTCTAAATATGGCTTATTGTTTTGTATTACTATACTTCAAGTTTTTTGAAAAAATTTTTAACCCCTCATAGTAACCTTTGGGAAGGTAGAATAAATTACACAATTACACTTAAAGCATCAAGCCAGGCAGAAAATAAAATGCATTGATACATAATAAACCACGGAGAAAAATTATTCCTACAGTTTTTCATTGACAAAAAAGTAACCTTATTTTGAATTTAAAAATTCAGTCACATTTTGAAACACATATATATCTTGTTAAAATGTTGGCTCAGAATGTTCTGTTAGCTGTTGCTTTACTAACTGAGACATATTGAATGTGTGGTAACTTCTTAAAAAATTTAACTGTCGCTAGTAGCTATTACCAAGATGTTATAAGGTGATTTATTAAGATAAGTTATAAGATTTTAATCTATACTTTCAAAAAATGCAAATAAGATTTTTAATCTTAAAATTATAGCAAAATGAATTTATATGTAAAATATATAAAATGTTCACATGTAAAATGACATAAAAATATAAAATTCTAAAACTGTATAAGACATGTGTCATCTAATTAACAACTCAATTCTTTCATAGAGAATGAGATTCATACTTCAATCATAGACAATCATTTGATTTTCAGATTATATGCAGCAATGAAAGATGCATAAGTTAGTGCAACAATCTGTTATTGTAAAAGACATACAAACTCAACAGTTTTTAAAGCAAAGACATTTCTTTATTTGTGCCCTGGCACTGAAATCAATCTCATTTTTATTTTAAACACAAGACATCAAACTTTTCTTCCCTTAAACATCTCTATGTTAGTAAAATTCACAATATTCCACCTGTGCCAGCACCACTTTTACAAGAAACTGATTTTCTCTCAGAAAAGTAAATCTAAGGAATAGTGTGGGTATGAAATTTATGTCACTGGTTAGTAACAAAAGCTAAATTGATTTGGCACTTCTCGATAATTTAATTCATAAGAAAACCAAACCCACTCTTTTTGCACTTTTCATCTATTTCTGTAGAGAAAATGCACCGCAGGAGAAAGCACATAATTTCCCGTCAGCAAACCTGAATTCTAGCCTTTTGTCTGTGCCTGGAATAACCATGTGTTTGGGTTTTTTGTTTTTTATTTTATTATATATATAATATTTTTATATATTTTATTTTATATATTTATATATTTATGTTTTATAAATATATATTTATATATTTTTTATTTTATACATGAATATATATTTATATATTTTTTATTTTATATATATATATGTATTTTTTTTTTTCATCACAGCTACTTCCAAGGTTTAATACCTCCACATTATAACAAAAGCAGGGACTCTGTATTGGAAATGCTTGGCTTCTAATTGAGGCTTAGTCCCACCCTTCTGGGACACTTGTTAAGTAAGTTAATAATGTGAAATGTCAGATAAGTCATCTGCAACACTATCTAACAGGGTTACTGTGAACATCGAGTAAAAAAAATTTTCCCATAGCATCCTTTACTTCCTTCTGTGAACACTCACCTCAACTGCAATGCAATGTGTCATGTATTTGAATCTTCAGTCCTAAGAAGAGTGCTGAGAAATAAGACATTCTATAGAACAATTGCATACATCTATTAATTACATGTAAGTATTTAAGATAGATTTTGGCATATAGGAAGAGCTCATTAAATGGACTATTATTTATTGTTTCTCCATAAATGAATGTGCTTAGGCAGAATATGCTTCCACAAATAAAGAATCACAGATGATGGAGCACCTGGGTGGCTCTGTCGGTTAAGTTTCTGACTCTTGATTTCAGCTCAGGTCGTGATCTCTTAGGTCGTAAGTTTGGGCCCTGCCTCTGCGCTGATAATGCAGAGCCTGCTTGGGATTCTCTCCCTCCTTTTCTCTCTGTCCTTCGCCTCCCTATTGCTTATGCACACATTTTCTCTCTCTCAAAATAAATAAATTTAAACAAAAGAATTATGGAAGAGAAATTACTTACTATTCTCAAGAGTTAGCTATGCAAAATTATTCCTTTAGCATCATCTTTGTACTGCTTTATGCTCAGAACTGAAGGGAAGAAATGCTCATATACATTTTTTCCATTAAATCCGGAAACCATTAACACTTTTCTAGAAGTTACATACTCCACACAGAGATGAGCCTCAAAGAAGTCAGATTTTTACCACGTGATCCCACCGCCACGTATCGTAGCAATTAATGGGAGCCGTGGTGGAGAGGGCTGACCCACTTACCCACTCAGCATCTCTCCAGAGATGGTCATTGAGTCTCTGTAAAAAGCAGAACTAAAGTGATGAATGTTTTGAGTCATAACTCAGCCATCTTCTGTCTCTTGCAGAAAAAAGTTAGTTCTTAGAAGAAAAAAGCCAGACAGACAATGCAGAAGGAAGGGAGGCATGCGAAGGCAAGAGAGGACTGAAGGGAATAATTAAAACAACAACAACAACAACAATACCACCTTTCAGTTTCTACTTCCAACCCTATCATCTTGGGTCCCACGAAGTACCTCCTATACTGAAAACCTTACAGTAAAATCCTTTTTTAGTTTGTTTTTTATTAGGGTTTGTTGTTGTTTCTAATTGAAAGAGTAATACATTCAAGCTTATTTACTCATGTTTGAAACGGCATGGATGCCATGATCAATAGTGAATATCACACAGTCTTCTCTAGCACCTCGAAAAATATTCCTGTTTACCATCTGCTATTACTGCTCATGCTAGTATGTGTGTCCTTGAAACACTAGATGATATTTTTTATCTCTATCATTCCCTTTTGAAATATTAGTCATAGATATCATTGGTTTTATTGTAATGCAGTCAGGACAATTTATCAGGAATAATTGGAAGGTTCTAAATTTATGACTGTCTTACTAGCCTCTTAATTTGTTAACAGCCTGAGAGCTGGTTGAGAGCTAAATAGGGATACAGAAAACATTTAATCCAATTTATTCTAAATATAAAGAAACCAAGGTCTGCAAAGGTGCATTTCACTCGATTCAGTACCCTTTGCACCTGCCCCCATTCACCTTGCATTGTATGTTTACACATTTTTTATTCATTACAACAGAGTAAATCATGTTTTTTAACTCTGTCTTTTAATCTGCTGAAGGTAGTCATTTTCACAGAGGTTTCCAGGTTTCGTGAAAAGAGTAGAATGTTCAGACCTTGTGATATTGCATCTGATGTGAATGAAGTTCTTTAACTGCTTTTCTTTCCAATTAAAACCAACTCAGGAGATTGGAAGAAAGATGAATATCATGTACCATGAAATTCAGTTGAAGTAGAACAGTATTTTAATTATATTCAGTGAATTATTAAGCATATTTCAGAAAGGACAACACAGTATAGTCAGTGGAAAATTCATGAGAAAGGACTGTGGGAGCTGTATTTACATCTAGCAGTGCCATGAAAGTGCTTGATGAGGAGGAATTTACTGTGTGAGAAGAGAATAAATGATCTCAAAAATCACTTCCAACTCTAAAAATCAGTTATATGATACAAGAAATATAGTTCTGAGGCATTTCTACACCAAATCTTATCTGTTTTATTCATTTCTTTAAAGCAGTGCAATTTTACTACTTCATTTGCCATTCTACATTTTTAATCCCAACAAATGCCTGTTCTCTAAAGCATCTTTAAATGAGACCAAATGCTTTTTAATGACTGATGATCAAATAATCAATTACAGATGCGGCTTTATTGTATTGGGATTCATTTATGTGACAAATCTTCCAATCATTGTTAAATAATAATGCACTACTAACTAGGCATTGATATTTGCCCGCATGGTTGCATACTATTTAATTTGCTCATTTCTCATTGCTGCCACACCTGTACTTTCAGATAGTATTGGTTTTTTTTTATTAAGAGTATTCTAACTGCAACAATTAGTATTCCAAATTTAAATTAAATTTAGTGTCCCCAGGAGGATCTCAGGTATATAATGTTAATTTGTGTTTATGTGGTCCAGCTTTTCTTTAATTAACTAGTTCCGGCAATTTCCAGTGGACTCTAAAATGAACAGGTTTGTTGAGATGTCCTTGGTATCATTAGACTTAAGTTACCATAGTGAAATATTTTAGTTGATAAGATAACAATTTTATCCTGGATTATTATATTCATTTAAGTCATGAATTTTCAATTTTAGTGGCATTCACTGTACTGTAAAACGAATCAGTAATTTTCATAAAACTGTCTTTTATTAGGAATGTCTTTAATTTCTCAGAAAATGAAGAAAAATGGTTTAATTGCTTAATTACAAAATCAGCTTAACTATTTAAAAATATCATACTATTGATATACTGGAGTAATTTGACACAAATATTTAGTAATCTAATATTGTAGAGCTGAACAGTCCATAGTCATTTCAAATAAAAGATTTCTAGTCTAACAGCTACATGAGAATGTGTAGGATGAGACTTTGACACCAAACTTTGGAGAAAAATAAAACCCTTTAAAACCACTTTCCTCTGGGGTGCCTGAGTGGCTCAGTCAGTTGAGCATTCGACTCTTGATTTCGTCTTAGGTCATAATCCCAGGTTTGTGGGATCAAACCCCACATCAAGCTCTGCACTGAGTGTGGAGCCTGTTTGATTTTCTCTCCCCCGTCCCCTGTTCACATTCATGCTCTCACTCTTTCTCAAGTAAAAGATAATAAATAAATTTTTAAAACCACTTTCTTTCAATGCCTTTACACAATTAGCACAACATTATGCCCCAATTACTTAATATATGTGTTTTTAGGAATTCTGTATTCATGTAAAGATTGTGGCATATCCTTCTGCACAGCAAAGGAAACAACCCAGAAAATTAATAGGCAACCAACGGAATGGGAAAAGATAGTTGCAAATGACATATCAGATAAAGGGTTAATATCCAGAATCTATAGGGAACTCACCAAACTACACGCCCGAAAAACAAACAACCCAGTGAAGAAATGGGCAGAAGACATGAACAGACACTTCTCCAAAGAGGACATCCAGATGGCCAACAGACACATGAAACGATGCTCAGCATCCCTCCTCATCAGGGAAATACAAATCAAAACCACACTGAGATACCACCTCACGCCAGTCAGAGTGGCTAAAATGAGCAAATCAGAGAACTCTAGATGCTGGCGAGGATGTGGAGAAACGGGCACCCTCCTGCACTGTTGGTGGGAATGTAAACTGGTACAGCCCCTCTGGAAAACAGTGTGGAGGTTCCTCAGGAAACTAACAATAGAACTCCCTTATGACCCAGCAATAGCACTGCTAGGAATTTACCCAAGGGATACAGAAATGCTGAGGCATAGGAGCACATGTACCCCAATGTTCATAGCAGCACTCTCCACAATAGCTAAAACATGGAAAGAGCCTAAGTGTCCATCAACAGATGAATGGATCAAGAAGATGTGGTTTATCTATACCATGGAATACTACATGGCAATGAGAAACAATGAAATCTGGCCATGTGTAGCAACATGGATGGACCTTGAGGGTGTTATGCTGAGCGAAATAAGTCAGGCAGAGAAGGACAAATACCATATGTTTGCACGTATAGGAGGATTAGGAGGAACTTGACGGAGGACCAAGGGGGAGAAGAAGGGCGGAAATGGTGGGGGAAAGGGAGAGAGGCAAACCATGAGAGACTCTTGAATGCTGACAAAAACTGAGGACTGATGGATGTGGGGGGGAGGGGGGGATGGGCATGAAGGAGGGCACTTTGGGGATGAGCACTGAGTGTTATGTAGAAACTAATTTGACAATAAACTATTTGTAAAAAAAAAAAAAAAGAAATAAAAGATCCTAAAAAAAAAAAAAAAAAAAAAAGATTGTGGCATATCCTTGTCCTCATTTTTTTTTTTTCATTCTTACCTCGAAACTATACACAAAATAGGCCCTCGGCTCTGTCCAAAGTACTAAGTCAAGTATGGATAACCTTTTCCCATTCAGAAGGCTTATTACAAAAATCCTTGTTTTTCCTGGCATTACTACACATTCTCAGAGTTGTACAGGATCCCGAATTGAAAGGAAATGATAAAAGGTAAAACACTTAGGGAACTTTGAACTTTTGAAGGTTATAGTTGCAGAATGTTATATTTTAAAATGTCTCCTATTTATATTTTAATCGCCTCCTTACAACCTATGAAGGTGTTTGAATAATTAGGATATTTATTGTTGCTTTTACGTTTATATTTAGAATTGTATTTTTTTAAATTTATTTCTAGGGGAGAGAGAGAGAGAGAGAGAGACAGCTTGAGCAGGGGAGGGTCAGAGAGAGAGGGAGTGACAGACTCTGAAACAGGCTCCAGGCTCTGAGCTGGCAGTCAGCACAGAGCCCGACGCGGGGCTTGAACCCACGAACAGCGAGATCATGACCTAAGCGAAAGTCGGACGCTTAACTGACTAAGCCACCCAGGCGCCCCTAAAATTGTATTAATCAAACATTTTGCTATCACCTAAAGAAGCTAATTTTCACCATCATTCAACAAACTTTTTTTTTTTTTCTGGCTTACAAAATAAAACAGGTAAACCATGTAAAAATACTTTGGTCTTTTTTTTATTCTAGTTAATTAATATACAGTGTAATATTAGTTTTAGCTGTACAATATAGTGATTCAACATTTCCATATAACACTTGGTGCTCATCTTTAAAATTCAGTAGAACAATGTAAATGGCTTTAATTATACAATCATACAAAAATAATGACTAAAAATCTTCCCCCAGACCAGTCAATGTTATTCAAATGTTTAACATTATATTTGAGTAATATTAATTACATAAGTATATTTTACTTATTTTCAGAAATTCTTTGCTTCTATATTTTTATAAAGATAGATTGCTCTATTTAAGAGGATATTTCAACTGCATATGTGTATTCATATTCCTTTATTTTCTCCAAAATGACCTGTTTTGGAAGTGTAAGCACAAAAGTACCTAGAGCTAATGCATATGAGAGAATAATAAACATTGTAGTCTTCCTCTGGATGGAAAAGTCTTCTCTCATTAGTAGTATGTCCTAATATTTACATCATGCAAAGATATCAAATAATTTATTCCAGAGAAAGAAATTAGTACATCTAGAAAATGCAGTGATATAAGAAAAAAGTATTCCTTAAAAGGAAACATCTATTCAGGTGATGTTTCTATTTCTACCTTAAATTCCTGGGCTCAAGAATGCTTAGGGCCAGTCTTTGCAACTCAGGAAAATATTGGGGGAGAAAAAAAAAACCTTAGACATTTGTTGTCCCGGGGCTGTTGCCCCTTAAACACCGCCCCATCTGTATTATATTGCACAAATATAATCTCACTAAGGGTGCTTAGCTTCATCATTAAACAAAAAAACATAATGAGTCTTTGCAGAATGACTTAAAAATCAGAGACCCAAGATACGTCGCATGGATATGTTCCACATGGTATATGTATATTGAACACTACGTAGACTGAATGCTCATGTGAACTGGGTGACAAAAAGGGGAAGGAAGAGACCAGGCATGAAAATATATCTCTAGAATAATGTTGATATGGAAATCTATGTGGGACACAAAACCATCATAGATACTATAAAAACATTACTAGGAATTATTTAACAATGCAAATTTGAAATTTATGCAGTTGAATATAAAGTGATGAATCTAAGAATTAGAAAGTTACATCCATTTGCCATAAATTATCTGAAAGACACTGTGCTAGGCATGCTACCTGTATTATACTTAGTGTCTTATTTAATCAACTCAACAGCCATTAGAAATAAGCACCATTATCATTGTTCCCTTGATACAAATCAAAATCCAGAGAAGAGAGAAATTTAGTGAATAACTTAAGATCACATAATTAGTAAATGTGAGAATCATAGTCAGTCTGCTTTTAAAGCCCAGAAATATCATCAGGATGTATTTTTTCCGGAAGTTATATGATAAGATTTCAAAATTATAGCCCCATAGAATTTCAAGCTTAATAAAATGTTAATGGTTATTTAATGCAATCTCCCATTCATAGATACAATAGCCATATCCATCACTTCCAATGATGGTTAGCCTATTATTTGCCTTTTACTTTTAGTCAGTTTTCTCTAAATTTCAGTATTAGTGAGTATTATTAGGTGCCAGATAGTCTTCCTAGTTTTAGAGACTCAATAGCAACATAGTAGACATGGTCCCTTTCCCATAGAACTTACTTTCCACAAAGGAGGCAAGTTAATCAAGATGCTGTGATAGTGACTGGCAACTATTTTAGATTGGGTGGTAGTATATGTTTTCAAGGACATAAATGCTGAGACAATTATGACAAGAGGAAACCAAGCATATGAAGATGAGGAAAAAGAACCCTCAACAACTTCCCAAAATTCCCTGTCAGGTAATTAAATTGATACATTTCAGAAACAGAAAAGATGCCTGTGTGTCTGAAGCAAAGTGATGAAATAAAAATTAAAAAAAAAAAACCCTATAGAGAGGTAAACAGGAAATAGAAACATATATAGTGTTATAGACTCAATTGACAATTTATATTTTTATCCTAAGAAGTAATATTTTTTAGCTGAGGAAAGGTGTTACATATTCTATGTTTTTTTTAAAGTTTGTTTTACTGGGGGCAGAAAGGAACTAAGAGATGGCAGTGGAATGGATGAGGGTTGTATCAGTGGAGATAGAAAAAAAGTGTATTGGGTCAGCATATATTTGCAGGTTAACTCTGAAGGACTTGGTTATAGATTAGGTATAGAAAAGGAAAGGGGAAAAACAATCAAGAAATAATCTTAGAATTTAGCTTGATGGGAAAATGTGATAATTGTGATTTATAAATTGTGATTATTATATACACAATATATATGCACATAATAGATGATGATAGATAGATAGATGATAGATAGATAGATAGATTTGATCACTTAAATGGCCAAAATATATTTCTCATATACATTTGGACTTCATCCACAGTTCCTAGCAAACAGCTTCCCAAACCCTTGGAATTTCCTGAGGCTATGAGCAATGGGAGCACCTTTTGTTATAATATTTGGTATCTTGTCCTTAGTTTCTTAAATCCATTCAGAGCCAGAAAAGTGAAATGGGCGTCTTGTGATTCATAACAGGTCAATTTTTCCACCACAGTTGGGTGTATGTTAATGAGGTGACTTTTGGAAAGCACCTATTAATAGAAGTTATTTGCCAAGGGAACCAACCAGGTACACAGGATTGAAACACTTAGTCGTACACTCCGATTTCCAGGCAGGGGAGAGGAACTACAGGTTGAATCTATCACCAATAGCCAATGAATTAATCAATCATGCCTATGTAACGAAGTCTCCACAAAACCCCAAAGGAAGGGGTTCAGAGCTTCCAGGTCGGGGAATCAGAATCTTACCAGCAAACTGGGCTCCTAACGCCATAATGAAAGGAGCTCCTTTGTTCGGGACCTTACCCTATGTATGTCTTCATCTGGCTGTTGATTCCTATCCTTTAATACCCTTTATAATAAATGAGTAATTTAGTGAATAAATGAGTGTCCTGAGTTCTATGAAGTGTCCTAGCAAATTAATGGTACCTAAGGAGGGGATCCAATTTATAATCAGTTGGTCAGAAGTACAGTAATAGCCTGGAACTTTAAAGGTCATCTAGTCCAAATATCTATTCAATGTTTGCTCTCCCCTGTGTCCACATCTCCAAAATGGTTGTCCAATTTGCTTACCCCCCTGTAGACGAAGAGCCCATTCATATAATGTAATACACTAGTTTTTTTATTTTTGTCATTATTAAACCACTCCTTAATATTGAACAGAGTCAATTTTCCTGTAGTCCCCATTAGTTGACCCTAGTTCTGCCTTTTAGGTCCACACAAAACAAGTCTCATTTCTTTTCTACTGAGCATACTTTCCAGTTTTTGAGGACAGAAATCATTTCCCCTAAAAGTCTTTTCTGTAGTCAGAGCATACAGAATGATTATTAATGATATTTCTAAGTTAAAATGTTTATGAAGTTCATTGATCTCCCCTTTTTCTTGGTAAACATTAAAAATGAGGGTGTTTTTATTCCTCAACTAATTGTTAAAATCATTTCTGCTTAAAGAGAAGAATGAAATTCTAGGCAGGATATTCATGTTGACTTATTTCTACATGAAATGTAACATTTCTTGAGAATAACTACTCTATAAACTGAATAAATAAGGACTCAGTTTAAGTTGACAACTAGGCTTGATGTTTAAATTTAGATTTATTGCATATTTAATGTGGTATCATTAGGGAATAGGAATTTAAGACTCCCTAACTTGAAATAAAGTGTACTACTAACCTATATCCAAAATCATTCTTGAAATTAACAAAAAAAATTATAAGTATAAGGAGTTTCATGGGAGCCACTACTAATTCTACTCCATTTTGTTTTCATTTATCTTAAATTAAAATTTGGAAACACTCATACATTTACAGAAACACTGCAAAGATAGTACAGTACATTCACATATGTTCCTCACATAGTTTCAGCTCCTATTGTTAACATCTTACATTATATACATTACATGTGTTGAGACTAAGAAACATTAGAACATTATTATAAACTAGACTCCCAATTTTATTTGGATTTGATCAGTTTTTCTGTACTAAACCAAATCTAAGATGACACCGTGCATTTAGTCATTATGTCTCCCTAGTATACCCTAGTATTTGACAGTTTCTTTGTCTTTTCTTGTTATGACTTTGACCATTTTGAGAAAGGCTACTTAAGGATTTTATAGAATGTCCTTCAAATTGTTTGATTTTTGTCATGATTAGACTAGCATTATGGGTTTTTGGAAAGAACATCAGAAGTAAAGTGCCCTTCCAGTAATGTCATAGCAGAGTTTACATGATATTATTGATGATGTCAACCATGATCATTTGGTTAAAACAGTGTTTACCGGGTCTATTCACTACAATGTTAATATTTTTTCTTTATCATACTCTATCATTCGGAAGTGAGTCACTAAGTCTAGCCCACACAAGAAAGGGGAAGGGGAGACTAAGTTATGCTTTAGTGTATCGACATATACTATTTGAATCTAATGATTTTTATTAAAGTTGTTTTCATTGTCCTGGTCTGTTTAAGAAAGGTAATATTTGCCAAAATAGAATTAAGTATCTACATTATCTTTTCCTCTAACATTTAAAACATTAGCTCAAAGGTTATACAATATTAAATGTTCTTATGAAATTGCAAAAGAGCATGAACTATACACTCTAAATAAATTTCATGTTCACAGATACTAGAGGATATGTCGTTAATATTAAAAGTTCAACCTGTCTTATCTTTATGTAAGAACAATATGCCCAGAATACTCTTTTTATATTAAGCAAAAATGCACATTAGAAGCATTCTCACATAATAATAGAAATTGACTTTAAGAGAAACTCAAATTGTCTTCAATGTACAAATATACATTAGCTTTCAATTTAATATCTGCTCATTGTCAAGGAAACAATGTAACCATGTAAATATGAGACAAATTCCATGACTATTTTCAATATTTATGCAGAATAAGAATTTTTTTTCAGTCATAAATACTCACTAAAGCTTAATTTATTATTCTTATTACTTCCAAAGCAAACCTATAAGAAAATTGAAGAACAATCATTTACAGACTTTTGTTTGGGTCTTCTGAAAGATAAAAAGTAAAAATGAATACATAAATGATATGATCAAATAGGATTTGAAGGAGCCTGGTAGAAACACTGTGTCAGTGAAAGCAAAATAAAGCCACATTATCCAATAGCATGAAAAGGAAAGAACTATAATACTCTGGGAATTTATTGTGGCAGCATATCTAATGGGTCAACAGTGAAAGGCAAAACAACACACAAACATAAGAACAGTATTATTTTGCACATTAGTTAACAATATGTTATAAATGCTCTAAGTGAGAATGGTGTTCCCCCAAACAATATACTTTGAGAGCCAGATTTCATTTCAGAATGGTTAATAGGATTACTTTGAACATGTATTTTGTATAATGTTTCTCAGTTTTAGTTTGTTGATGTTTATCAAGCTAGACTGTAATTACAGAATTTTTATAGGACATTGAGATCAACTTTTTTCCCCCCATATTTGGTAATAGATAGATAAGATGGAGTTCCACTGATTTATTCAGTATAAATTTTCTTCTAGAATAGTGTGTGAGAAGGTACTCTGAGAATCTTAAAATCTTCTATTCCTCATTAAACTTTCACAAATCAGTTTTAGAAAACATTGAAGCCTCCTACCTAAATTAATTACTACTTTGAGGCTTGAAAATGGTCATTTTCTAACTTCATTATTTCCTTATAACCTTTTTATTGTCAGGCTACTATGAGAGCATTTGCCAATATGCTGAATGTGTAATGGAACATTATCATGGTTTTAATATACAACTTTAATATGTAATTCCTGATACCCTGTGGATATCAGCAAAGTTGAACACATTTCATATGTTGTGTTGCTTATGCTTTTATTTCTGTGTGTGGAGTCACCTAACTTGTCCCCTCTTTGGACAAAATAGAGTGAGACTTTATTCTTCCTGCTATCCTTACTTACATCTTTAGAAAAGTAGCCCAGAAAGAACAATTGATACCATTTTTTTAAATCATGAGAACAATTTAAATCTTTGAGTTTCTTCAAATTATGTAAAACCCAATTTATATGACCTCTCTATCTCCTTCATCTATATCTTATTCAGAAATTAGCAGTGCAGACTTTACATCCTTCTATAGCACCTGAAAGAACACACTCTTATTTTCTATTTAATGCAATTTGTTGTCCCTAATCTCCCTAATGCTATGTCTAATTTCTCACCTACTAAACATGAACTTTATTTTCACAAGTTCACTTTTAATTAAAACCTCTAGCTTTCATGGTTGAGATCTTTTATCGGTTATGTGAAATCATGAATATTATCCATAAATGCAAACCTATCCCAGAAGTAAATACTTTCTATATAAGGGTACTGATGAAGCTAATAAAATCATTGAGAACTTACACATAATGACTACATTTCTGTTTGTTGGCCCATATATCAGCTTCATCCTTCATCCTCCTTCTTCCTTATTCATTAATGAATGCAATCTTAAATTATTTAAGTAATTGATAATTTTCTCTGTCCTTAAACAATTTACTTCCTTGCTTGCCAAACTTTGCATATCTCTCTTAACTAGATTATAATTTCATATGGAAATTTTAATTTTTGAAGAAAATACTGATTAATAAATACTGTTATCAATACATAAGAGAATCTATGGCCAACATTTATTAAATGTCTCTTGAGGACTCCATACTTTGAGGGCTTTTACAGATATTGGGGAAAGATGATGGATTTGATGCATTTATTCTCTGTTCATTTCCAATTATGATTTTTCTTAATTGGCTTCATTATGAATGTTAACATTTACCACAACACAATAACTAGAGAATTGTACTGTGTAACAAAGAAAGCTAGATATATAAGAGAGAAAAAAGTAGGTCAAAAATTTTTGGCTTAAATAATGACATTGATCACCAAGATTTCTTTATCTTTATAGTTAATATCTAACTACACGAATATTAAAATCACCCTGACAAACAGAATTTGAGGCATAGAAATAGTCTATGATTCAATTACCAAATCTTCAAAGGCTGTAGCTGAGTGAGAAGTCTTTATGTGACTATAATAAAAAGGCATATACAAAAAGTATTACAAAGGGGTATGAGGAAAGGTCAAGAATATTAATGAATTTTTTATTTGTTTATTTGTTTCAAGAAAGCGGTTTTAGTTCCTACATGTAAAGACCTTGGAAATTGTCACTCCTATGCTTACAACAAGAAAAATACTGGACAAATTAAAAATAAGTGATTTTGGGTTTGATCTACTAGAAAACCAAGGCCACAGAACAAACCACTACCCTGATATCTGGAGACACAAGCTTACACAGAGAATTACAGCTAACTTCTGGTTTTTGTGATAGAAATCCTGGAGCAATAAATTGGTTTGACTTAGATGCTCATAACAGTGGATTACATCTAGAAGAGCCACAGAACACAAATTCTCTCTAAGAAAGAGTATTTAGGGAAGCCCAAAGTAGACATGCAAGCCAATAACAAAGACACTGGAGGAATTTAAAGACTAAGGCAACTTAGATAAGGCAAATGTTAAGCATATTGCAATTTGTAGCCTGATTAGCATAAATCCTCATGCTAAAGGTTTATATACATCTCAGTTACTAAAATCTAGCACAACCTATCTGGCCTTCAACAAAGGATTACAAGTTATATGAAAATGCAAGAAAAAAAAAAACACTGTGAAGAGACAAAGAAAGCTTCAGAACCAGTATCAAATAAGACACAGATGTTGGAATTAGTAGCTGGGGAATTTAAAATAATTACAATCAATAGGTTAAGGGATGGAAAAATAGATAATATAATATCGTAGATGAGCTATGTAGCAGAGATATGGAAGCCCCAAGAAAGAAGCAAAGGTAGAAGCTAACAATCAAAATCACTGTTAATAGAAATTAAGAATGCCTTTGATCAGCTCCTTATCACACTGGAAATTGCTGATGAAAGAATCACTGAGCCTGAAAACAGTTCAGTATAAATTTCACAAGTGAAAATGCAAAGAGACAAATTATAAAAATAAAACTAGAACAAAACATCCAAAATTCCACATTGTATACCGTACATGTCATTAGGGTTGCAGGAGGAGAAATAATATATTAGAAGTATTAAGACCTAGAATTTTCCAAAATATAGAAACCAACCCAAGGGTGAGGCAGCTCTAAGAAAACCAAGGAAGACAGTCCCTACACTCCTGCATAAATGCCAGGCAGAATCAGAGTTTTCCTGAGTGAACATTTAGTCATCCTGCATTAATTACAATAATGTAAAAGTTACATTTTCCCTGATCTCATCAACACTTCTATAAAACACAAATGCAAGAGGCACCATATACCTACAGTATGAAGGCACCCATCACATAGAAATCACTGTGAATAGTGCCCTTGGAGCTGCTTAAGGAGGTGGTCCTGGTCCTTACTCTAAGCCAGGCAATTTCCTAAGGACCTAAGCCATTTTAATTCAATTACTATTGAAAACTTCTGAAATGCCTGTTAATGGATTTTAAAATGAATTTTGAAATTCATTTTAAATGGATTTATCAGATTTATCCTTGAAGAAACAGATAGATGAATTGAAAACTTGCCCAGAGTCATACCGCTAAAGTTGATAGTCAAGGATTTGAACCCAGACAGTGTAGCATTCTAATTCTTACTTTAATCATTGCACTATACTCCACACTATTAATTCCTTTTCTCTAATATAATATGTAATTAGTAGTTAATGATCAGGACAATACTCTGAGAGTATAAAACTTTTAGGATGCATAATGTTCCCAGAATGAATTATATTCACATAATTTCCATTGCATTAATAAGGACTATGCACATAAAGTGATAGCTTGTGAGTTGGGACTATATTCACAAAGAATAGGATAAAGTGATACACTTTATAAGTCAGAGCTTTACTTCTGACAATTTTATTTTGAATTACTTAAAAACCTTAAGAAGCCACATATTTTCTAGAATTACAATCAGGTATTCCATATTCTTGCTTTGTATTTTCAGGCTCAATAAAAATGGAAAGTGAGATTCATGTGAAGAGATTCACACCTTCTCTCCTCTTGACAGTCACTCCACTGATAACTCTTTGAACTAGTATCGCTTTCCACACAGTACAAATATTCTTCCAGTAAATTATTTCCCTAGAAGGGGAATTCTACATAACCTAGGTTTTAAAAATCAGATTAAATGTGAAGTAAAACATATATATTTTTCCCTGGGTCCACAATGTTTATCTACCTTGTCCGTTTTCAAACCCAAACCTTACTATGCAAATCATCCAGGAGAAAAGTGGGTGCATCATGAGGAGAGTTAAACTTGGATATATGTTGGGAGGAAACAACTTAGAAAATAGCAAGAAGAAAAAAGAAGTTGATGAATATATCAGAGATAAAATATTTAGAATGAGAGAAAATATTTAGCATAAGAATGACTCCTTTCATCTTCATTTAGCTTCTAGCTCTTTTACGTTCAGTCTAATGTCACAATTTATGTCATAATCTGAACAGCAAATGCTAACCATGTGTTCCTTTTGTTTCTCTCTCTCTCTTTTTTTTTTTTTTTTTTTGGACAAGAATCAATGTCTTGTCACTTGTTACAGAGGCCCATTACTACAAAAGTTGTTATTTGACTTCCTGGACTAGTTGCTATTATAGTGGGTTCGTTTCTTTAGCTGACTGTTGCAGAGTGCGGGCCATTGTTCTATTTTTATGGATAGTCTAGTCATTGCCCATTTACATAATCGGTGTCTGAGGTGTATAAAGGGCCAGCCCCCTATATATCCAATTTTGGACAAACATGAAGGGCCTTCCAACTCTAAATCTCCCTTTAGGAACAGTTCCAAACTTTAGTGGAATTCTCCATCACACCAGTCCTGCTTCTTTTCCATTCCATCCATTAGGCATCAACATCAAGAGCACTCCCTATTAAAGACCTGCTCTCCAATCTTCATTTCAGAATCTGTTTCCCAGGGAACCCACTTGCAAAAAGCCATAAGGGCTTCAGCTGCCCCAGGCCTTACTTGCCTGTTCCAAAGACTAAAGAGCTCAATATGCTGGCACACCTCCAGTCTATGTGTACCACATCCATGTACTAAGACACATCAGTGCCCAACACTACTATGGCCTTGAGAGAGAAAGAGAGAGAGAGAAGAAAAAAGACAATTATGGATGTAGTTCAACCCACTAGGAAGTAATTTTGAAGTCACTTAGGGGAAAATCACTGAAAAAATCAGAGCAGTAAGCAACTAGCTACCTTGGCTCCATCTGCTGTTCAAAGAGACCAGAGAGGCAACAGGAAAACCACCTTGAATGTATAAAAGCCATTGATTCAAATTACATTTAGGGATTTATCAGGAGAAATATCCTTCTACATGAACTGTTGTGAACACACATCATATATACATTCACATGAACAAGCAATAATAAGAGTAAATAACAGTTGTCAAAATGTGAGTGAATGTTTTAAATCTTCTAATATGAAAATGTAAACGTATATTTTAACCAAAGGTCTACCACACTCTCAGAGACTTGAGATCTTTGCTGTTGATAATAGCTCTTTTCAGAGTGGTAATTATCTTATGGGCATTTCCTTTCTCCCAAGAATTGAAGAGCAAATGAGTATACTCAATGAGACAAATAAATTAATATATAAGAGAATCGAGAAGCTGGTGTGCTAGAATATTATGGCTCTGCAATTTTACTTGTATTGTTCTGTTATATTTCTCAGGAACATTGGTAGGGGTCCTCAGGAAAATCCTCAATTTATAAGATCTGAACCCCTCAAATGAATGTAGATCTTAACAAGACTTTCCCTTTCTAGTTACCATATCTTAAATTATAACCACAATGATGCAGGCTTTTTAATACAATAGTTTAAATTTAGATGTAAATCTATGTTTTCATTGTAAACAACTAATAGGCTCTTAGTGATATAATCTGAAAGAAATAGAACTCACTTATTCATGGGAAGTCAAGCCTCTAAATGCCTGGCTACTCCTGATATAAAGTCATGGTTACAAGTAAACAACATAAAGGGCTTGTCTTCTTTCTAAGGCAGTTAAGTGTTAATACACTTAAGAAGCTAAGAAAATTGCTCTCGAGAGAATGGTCTCCTAGAAACCCACTAAATTCCAGGACTATGTCTCAGGTATAATCTAACTTATAATATTTAATGGTTATATGCAGAATTTTCAAGTGTTATACCCAGGGAATAACAGCTTGCCAAAGTAGAAATTTTGTTCACCATATTTGTCATTGAACTCCTTGAAAGCTTTTTAGGAACATAAGATTAAAAAGAAAGAAAAAAAAAAAAAAAGAAAGATTGGTCTCAAATGGATAATTAGTACCACATCCTTCCCATCTGACTTGGTTACCTGTACGCAGTCACTAATTAGATCTCTCTTGCTAAGTGGAAAACTCAAACTCAGGCATATTTTTAAGTTATTTTCCCAACTAATTTTTCATTTCTTTATGAAAATTATTCATTCTAAAGTCATCACATAACCATTCTGTGATGGACAAAGACTCTGACATTTGCCTGCCATCATAAATACTTAAGAACAAAACTGATTAACTGAACATGAAAATATATGAGAGCCCAATAAAACACATACCCTAAGATTTCTAAAACTTTCAAAGTTTAATATTCAAGAACAGGTTCTGGCTATTTTTCTATTTGGACATGTCTGCCTTCCATACCTTTTCAGGTTCAAGGAAGACACAAGTCAATGAACAAAATTACAACAGCATCCTATTGCCCTTGAGTACAGACCATATATAACATAATGCCACATGTTTCTGACTTATTTCTCGCCCCATCTATAGTAAGGTGACAGAAGAGGAGTTGAAAATATCCTCATAATCCTCAGAGAAACTGTCTTTGATTTGAAAAACATAAGAATTTTAACCACTAATCAAGAATATAAGCTACTCTTTGATGACTCTAAAACTAATGGCAAGTTTCCATCATTTCCCCATGGCTGAAAAATTATCAATAAATATCTAACCATCATAGTCATAAAATTGGATTATCTAATTCTAAAAGAGATGTGGTAGTATTTCTCAAAAATTGTTTGGCAGCCAATTATTCCTCTGCAATTATTATCTCATAAAAAATAGCATGCTACCAAGAAAACAATAGTAACTGCAATGCTATTTATGTGAGATCATCATTGCATGGTGTTTTAAAAATTACTAAATAAAGCTGGAAGAGCTGACTTTGTTACTGTCCCAGCTAATATTTCTAATCTTAAAATACTGACCTGTTCCTTAAAGTTTGTCAACCAATTATTTTTTTCATGAAATTACCTAAAACTTAAGAATAAAGCACAAAAGTTTTCTTCCTTCCTGATAGTGCTCTTTAAGTGCCTTAAAAAGTTGTTCCCATAATCTACGATTTCTTTGGTTTATTTATTTATTTTTAATTTTTTTTAATGTTTTATTTATTTCTAGGAGAGAGAGAGACAGCGTGAGCAGGGGAGGGTCAGAGAGAGAGGGAGTCACAGACTGAAACAGGCTCCAGGCTCTGAGCTGGCAGTCAGCACAGAGCCCGACACGGGGCTCGAACCCACAAACCGCGAGATCATGACCTAAGCGAAAGTCGGACGCTTAACCGACTAAGCCACCCAGGCGCCCCAGGATTTCTTTGGTTTAAAGACACAGAAGTTAGAAGCAGCTTTGCTTCAGATCCTCTCTGAGACAGGTAAAAGGTCCAGAAGGCAACCAGCCGTATAGATAAGGCTGCCCAACATCCAAACCCTCTCCAGCAATCGGGAGCTGCCTGAGTGCGCAGGTTCCCAAAGCAGCTAAACACAGATCAATTATTAAAACAGAATATAAAGACAAACAGAGAACATGGTGGAGTACCCCATGGGTAAATGGTAGGAGAGTTGTAAAAAGCAAAATTTCTGCAAGATTTCTCTCTCTCTCTCTTTTTCTTTGTATAAATACATGTGCAAACAGGTCTTAAGAGAAAGGACTTCATTATTGATCTACTTCCCAAGTGCAAGACTAGGTGGTCTGTTTATACCTTAAATCCCATCTCGGCAACTGTGAGGGTGACAGGTTTTGCTCTTTTAAATTGTGTTTTCCTTATTTTACAAGCTTTGAGCTCCTGAACATCACATTCAGCCTCTCTACTCATGAAGGAGTGGTTTTAATCTATTCTTGTATCTCCAGAGAGGATTTATTCACCTTAAAAATTAATCAATTACTTGATTTCCTTATTTCATAGACTTTTTAGCTTCTTATTGGCATCCCTTCTAAAAAGGTGAGCAGACTGAATGTAAGAAAGTGAAATAAAAATCAATCACAGCCCAATTCCTGATATATGACAAACTTCATTTATAAAATGAAAAATTTGGACTAGAGGCTATGGCAGTATAGGTACTCTAGAAGGCAGAACTTAAATGGAGTTTAGGATTCAATATTTCTGTTAGGGAGTATCTTTGGAATCAATACATATGCAAGGGAGAGAAAGGAAGCAGCATTGGGCAGAGTGGGCAGTTGAGACACAGGCTTGACTGGGTCAGTGGACTGCACAGGTAATCTAGGGCTGCAATGGCCCATCAGAGTTGTCTAATGAGTGACAGAAATAGCCAGGTTGTTATACTTCTATCTTGATCACTCACTGGATGTTGGCCATGCATGAAAGGGCATGAGCTTGGGTGAGGTGCAATCTCTGGAGAGGCTGAGAGTTGAATGCTGTCCACTGATAACACTGCCAGCTGCAGAGGCAACAAGTATTTTCTTGGACGGGGATCTGGGTGGTAAATCTTCAAGTCCACAACAGACACTCCCGAAGATACTTTCTAGGCATTCTCCATTCCTCCACTTCATTTTTTTTAGGTGTTTATTTATTTGAGAGAATGAGAGAGAGAGAGAGAACATGCATGTAAGCGCATGAGTCAGGGAGGGGCAGAATGAGAGGGAGAGAGGGGATCCCAAGCAGACCTCAACTCCTCCCCACAGTAAAGCTGGTCAGGTGCCATATGATCCAAATGCTTTAAGCAAAGACTAGGTGAAAATCTTGGACAGGCTGTTTGGGCTCTTTATCTCTAGGTAAAGAAGTGTGTGGGGATCCTGAGTGGCTCAGTCAGTTGAGTGTCTGATTCTTGATTTCTGCTCAGGTCATGATCCCAGGGTCATGGAATTGAGCCCCACTTCAGTCTCCATGCTGAGCATGGACCCTGCTTAAGATTTTTTCTCTCTCTCTCCCTCTCCCCCTTTTCCCTCTGCAGGAATGTGCACTATCTCAGATAGATAGGTAGGTAGGTAGATAGATAGATAGATAGATAGATAGATAGATAGATAGATAGATAAAGTGTGCCAAGCTCAGCAAACACTCCTACATGGTGGTGGTAGAGTAGGGATAGAAACATGGCATGCAGAAGATTGCCTTCCCCTACAGTCTTTTTCTCTGGATTAATTCTGTAGTGTCCCTAAGACACTTCATCTTTATCCTTTCATCACCTGTAATATTTGTAAAAGAAAAGCCCAAGATTTTTCATAGTATTAAAGCATATTCAAGGGTTTTGCAAAAGAATCCATCCCTTTGGAAATTTCTCATAATCTTAGCTGACACCTCATTTATTATGGAAGCAGTATCTTGAATAAAATAATAGACAGGGATTCAAGATAATATGCTCTCAGACAATAGAGACCCAATATAGACCAGGATAATTTAATATTGCCTGACAATATGCACTTTTTTCTTTTCATTGGGTAGAACTTATTTTTTCTCTCCAAGTATTTTATGCCTGATTCGTTCTTTTTACTCTCTGCAAGACCTTTGAAGCAGCATCATCACTTGATGCTAAGTGATAGTTTTCGTTCTCTCTGCTCTACTCAATAGCACAGATTTCATAAACTTAATTAGATTTCGCTTTTATCAATTTACTTCTTGAATTCAATCAGTTTCTAAGGACATATTCCCTGGAGCACCAAACACTTGGTAATTGCTTCAATATCTGATTTTTGATCCACTTATTAACAATTCTAAAACGAAAAAAAAAATGAAAAGCTCCGTATTCCTTTTCCTGTCAGTGATGTCTTGGGGTCAGTGGGGAGAATATATGTTCAGAAATAAGGAGTTTGGCACCAAAATTTGCTGCAGATCTTCAACTTAGCAAGCTCTTACATGGTTCAGTGAGTGTTACTTTTTGAAAATATGTTAAGTGCTGCTAGAGGCCACTGCTTTAACAGCACTCTGTTAGCACTAAAGTAAACCCTTGGGGCTCCTTTATTGCTATGTCTTATTGCTTTGGCAAACTAATCTTAATTTCACTCTGCTAATGGCTTGTATACTGAAACAATATACTGAATATTCATAACCCACATAAGGACCAGGATATAGCAATGGAAGTATAGTTGGGTAAATTTAAAAAGGAGAATTCATTTAATTTGCAAAATCTGGTAAAAAATGCAGATTCTAAATCCCAATGCACTTCTTCCAGAGAAGATGAAACCAACTGAATCAAAGATTCTACTGAATTATGAACATTAATATTCTTCTTGGATATTTGCAAAAGCACAGTTGAGATTTGGGCAATAATTACAGAGTGGGGTTTGGATAACATGACATTGGACATGAAAATATTATAGCACTTAAGGGTTAAGCAACATGTTTTTTGAGTAACCCCAGATAGAGTGAGGAGAACTGGTCCCTAGGACGAGAAGAAAAAAGTGGGGTTTGGAGGAAGTGTTGAATGAGAGCCTGGCAGTTTATTTCCAATAACTGAGGATCATGACAACTTCCCTAGAAAATAGTTCAAACTAGGGCAAAACAAGATTTCAAGTTACTATTTAAAAAATGCCTTAGTGGGAACTCTGTAGGGCTATGATCTATGAGACACTATAAGTACTCAGCAAACCAGATGCTTTTGGTCTCAATGGAAACAAAGAGAACTCAAAAGGAAACAAGCCTAATCTAGAGAACTGTAATCTGCTCTTGATTATTATCCTTCTTAACAATCTATTTCCAATCTCCTCATTGCTCAAATATTTTTTTACTAAATTATATAATAAACAGCCAAATATGCTTGTCAACATTTTGCCATTTCCTTTTATTTTTCTGCATCTGCCTATTTCTTTTTGAAGGAGTGGTAAAAATAGAAAATAAGCAATGCATTAATACTTAAGTATTCTAACTGCACCAATATTTATGTATTCTTAATAGCCTTCTCTTCTTAAATTACAGTCTGTATCTTCATGACCGAGACCAGAAAAATTCAACTTTCTATTGCTATTATCTGCAGCATGCACCTGCTGCTCTCCACTGTTCTGATCACCATCATGTATAACCGTCACACTACCCTGATCATCACATTCATGTTACATATTGATTAAAAGAAGCAAGTTTGAGCAGTAGTATCATTGACTTTATAAATGTTAAGTAAGTTACATAAATTAAAAATGAAAACATGCATTATTACCACATTAAAAAATATACAGGCATAGTTGCTCAATGGGCATATGAAAGGAAAAAAAATAGTTTGGTAAGTGGAATGCTGTCCAGAAGGCACAAGAAGGAGTGAAAATGCCTAAAAAGAAGAAAGTAGATCACAGAAATCAGTTCTTGATGGTTTACATAGTATTTTCACAGTGGTATCTTACTGGATCTCCACAACAGTTCTTTAAAGAAATTGGTTTTATTCCCATGTTATAGATAAAGGAAATGAACACTAGAGGCTGGTTTGTCCCAGTAGGAGGATATACAAGATCTGAACTTAGCTTCAACTATACATCCCATGGCCAGTATAGAACGATCCCTTTCAACAACACACATCACTTGAAATTCACCCTGATAAAATATTCTAGAGGACATTGTAGTCCATAATAGCTAAAAATTAAAATGACCCTCAGAAACTTTCAATTAAGTAATCACAGAGAAACAAATGTAGAAATTTTGTCTCAGGCAGACCATAATAAATGTTCTGATGGAGTTGCTGGAGGCAAAAGAATGGTATATATAAAACTCCTGGGTATATCTGGGGAGGCATCTTGGATCATTTGAAACTTGAGTGGGCTTCACAAAATATTTTTCTTGAGGTTATAGGGTGGCAAAGAGCATTCTAAGCAGAAGGAACAGTTGAGCAAAGAGTCAAAGGCAAGAAAAGGAATCAGGGCTGTGGAAGATGGCTCGTAAGTCAACAAGACTAAAAAGCGAGGTGTGTAGGGAATGTAATCAGAGATGAGACTAAAAAAGGTAAAGAAGGGACACAAGATGAAGAGTTTTTAAAGGCAAGCTGGGGTTTTGAACTTAATTTTTTTCGCCCCTGAGCCTGTCTTAGGCTACCTTTCTTTTAAAATTTAAGCTAGAAAACAGAACTATGGGAAACATAGGAGGAAGTCATCAATTTATTTTTTTATAGTTTATTGTCAAGTTGGTTTCCATATAACACCCAGTGCTCATCCCAACAAGTGCTCTCCTCCAAGCCCATCACCCCCTTCCCCTCTCTCCACCCCCTCCATCCCTCAGTTTGTTCTCATCATTCAAGAGTCTCTCATGGTTTGCCTCCTTCCCTCTCCCCAACTATTTTCTCCTTCTTCTCCCACTTCGTCCTCCATTAACTTTCTCCTAATCCACCTATACGTGCAAACATATGGTATCTGTCCTTCTCTGCCTGACTTATTTCGCTCAGCATAACACCCTCTAGTTCCATCCATGTTGCTGTCATCAGTTTATTTAAAGATGTCCACATCTTCTCAAATATAAGATATGTTTTTGAACACAGCTTCCCAAAATTTGAAATGTCATCACAAAGGATTCAAACAAACATGTTCACAACACAGCAAAATCTAAATTATTCCAGTACAAAATTCTTTCTGAAAATGCCACCTGCAGAGAAAGGATTTAAAACACCCTTCAGAGAATGACAAGGCACAATAAAACCCTAAAAAGAATCTTTCTCCCACTTATCAATCAATCAATCACTCCATCCACAAAAAACTAAATGTAGGTGATAGCCATCTAAAAATTTTGGTTGAGCATTAAACATGATGAATAATTTAGAGCCTAAATAATTGCAAAATGAAGGACGAATTCCCACCCTCCCCCCGTGCCAAACACCAGTCAAAATAGTCTTGACGATAGAAGCTGTGAGCATATAAGAAACAAACAGAATATTTAAAGAAAATAATTGGCTAAATGATTTGACCCCATGTATACTCCTTCACTGAAAGAATTTGTCATTGAGTGAAGAACTGGAACTGGAAAGTTTTAAAATATAATTTGAGTCATCTACTCTGCCATTATTTATCCAACAAACACATGCAGTGCTTACTAGATACAAGACACTTTCCCAGACATTTAATGAATTAACATTTAATTCTTATAACAGTCTTAAGATGTGAGCATAGTTATTATCATCATTTTACAAATGGGAAACTAAAGTACATTAAGTATCATGCAGAAAGTCACAGCTATTATAAAGTCAGAGCCAGAATCCATGTGCATAACTACTAGACTACATCCTCTTCTATTTCTTTGCAGGTTGTTTTCCAAAAGTTATTTTTAAAAAAGTCATTATTCACTTATATTGAAAAATCTTATTAGTCTTTTTTTTTAATAGTAAGCATTTGGTAGCTGCTTGGGATGCAGTGGTATACTAAAGGTGGGTAACAGCTCTGCCTTCTGGAGCTCACTTTTAACCCCCCCGATTAAACAAGATAGGTAATACATAATTAAATCATTAAATAAGCAAGTATATTTCAAAGAGGAAATATGATCCATGAAGAAAATAAAAGGTTATTTGATGGGAATAATGGGAAGTGAACTAAAATTAAAAATACATGCAACTGGCTTTGGGAATGAATGGAAGATTTAGTTGTCCCTGCATCAGATAAAATGTATTTGCGTATTCCAGACAAGAATCATTTTCATTCATCAGTTACCTACAGTGTCTACAGTTGCAAAATAGCTCAAAAACAATGCAAGGCACAACCCCCTAAAATCAAATAACCAAGAAGGGTATGCTGTAAAGAAGACATAGTTTTCCACTGATTACATCCAGTAATCTTGATCTATTCATTCTCAAAACCTTTCACAATTTTTCCCGACACTATATGTGTCATAGATCATTGGTGTCATATAAATTATAATCCAATGTATACCTCCAGTCAATGATTTTTCCCATATTCTGACCTATGTGCCACCTACTTGACACCTCCACTTGATGTCTAAAGGGAATCTTAAATGTAACATTAACACATAGTGACTTTTTGCTACTGAACTTTTCCTCTTCCAATTTTCACTAACACAGTAAGTGACATCACTATTCATCCAGTTTCTAAATCCCAGAAATTTAGGAAGCCCTACTCACCTCTCTTTATTCCATCAGTCTCCTCATGAAATCTGCTAATCTCATTAGCAAATCTGTCAGCTTTACCCCCAAACTGCATTTTGACTTGTTCACTCTTGTCCCTCTCCATTGACATCACTCTTGTTTGAACCATTTTTGTCTTTCAGTTTACAGTTTCAATAACCTTGAAAATCATCTCCCTTTTTCTATTCTTTTACTTCTCTCCTTTCCATTCTCCTGACGGTGAGCAGCCAGAAAATGCGTCATAAATGTACACCAGATTATATTATCATGAAGCTTAAAACCCTTTGGTGCATTTCCACAGAATTAAAGACAAATCACTCACTATGGATCTATAGGGCTCTGTATGAACTGTCTATCTCTTCAGTGGTATCTGGTTCTCTGATGGCATTTAAAACGCATACTACAGACACAGAATTTCCAGTTACGCAAATATAATATTGTTCTTATCTAAAGAACCTAAAGAACTTTACACTGTTGCTTCTCTGTGTCTGTCCTGGTCTTTCTTGGCATTTCCCAGAGCTGGATCCTTCAGTACTTCAATTTCAACTTTAATGTCCCCTCCTCAGAGTAATCTTCCCCAACGCTCCCATCAGAAATTAGACCTCATTATTTTTGATATATTGCCCTGTTAAATTTCTTAAAGCATTTATGTCATCCTAATTATTTTACTTGGTTATTTATTTTCTGTCTCCCCTAAAAAGAAAAGTCTGGGCGGCAGAGGTCCTGACTTTCTTACTCTTGCACATATTGATGCTCAATAAACAAGTGTTAGCTAATTGATTAAAAATAGGTACTTAGAGAAGTAGCTCCCAAAGCATATTTCATGAAATAATATAATGTTAGTGATTGATACAAAATTATTTTACTAACATCACTAAAATTAGTAACTGATGAGAAAGCGCTTTTCAAAAAGTTTTCATATTTTCTTTTCCTTTAGTAGATTTAATATACTTATGTGCATTGCGAATTTTCAAGGAGACTAGAGTATTACATTGTTGCTCCATCTTGATATTTTGGATTAAGTACACATTTACACTGATCATAATTTAACTCTATGAAATGGCAATTTTGGTATGTGTTTATTTGGTTTCATTGTAAAATGGGGGAACATGTAGGTAATTTAGCTTTAAATTTCTTGTCTATTAAATTTAGTTATTTTATCATATATTTTGTGACTAACTCTTAGTTATTTATGCTTTTTTGGTGTATTTGATTTGTTCTAGGAGGCAATCATTAATAGAAGCATTAGAGTGGGATTTAATAACTTCTAATTTTAAAATAAAAATACAATGTTTTACAAAATTTTTTCTCTCTAAATAGATAAAATAAGAAAATACAATTAGCCAATGGTGGAATATGATTTATAAGGCTATAGGTTCTCAGGCTTGATAATTATCATAAAGCATCTTCCATGTCTGTCAAAGTCTTTTAAGTTATCATTCACATGGCATATATATGAACGAAAAGCTCCTTTTCAATATTACTTGTTGTAGTAATTTAGAAATATATTACATGAACATCCAGATGGCCAACAGACACATGAAATTATGCTCAGCATCCCTCCTCATCAGGGAAATACAAATCAAAACTACACTTAGATACCACCTCACACCAGTCAGAGTGGCGAAAATGAGCAAATCAGAGGACTCTAGATGCTGGCGAGGATGTGGAGAAACGGGCACCCTCCTACACTGTTAGTGGGAATGTAAACTGGTACAGCCCCTCTGGAAAACAGTGTGGAGGTTCCTCAAAAAATTAACATAGAACTCCCCTATGACCCAGCAATAGCACTGCTAGGAATTTACCCAAGGGATACAGAAATGCTGAGGCATAGGAGCACATGTACCCCAATGTTCACAGCAGCACTCTCAACAATAGCCAAAACATGGAAAGAGCCTAAATGTCCATCAACGGACGAATGGATCAAGAAGATGTGGTTTACCTATACGATGGAATACGACATGGCAATGAGAAAGAATGAAATCTGGCCACGTGTAGCAACATGAATGGACCTTGAGGGTGTTATGCTGAGCGAAATAAGCCAGGCAGAGAAGGACAAATATATGTTTGCACGTATAGGAGGATAAGGAGGAACTTAACGGAGGACCATGGGGGAGAAGAAGGGGGGAAATAGTGGGGGAGAGGGAGAGAGACAAACCATGAGAGACTCTTGAATGCTGAGAAACAAACTGAGGACTGATGGGTGTGCGGGGGGAGGGGGTAGATGGGCAAGGAGGAAGGCACTCGTGGGGATGAGCACTGGGTGTTATATGGAAACCAACTTGACAATAAACTATTTGTAAAAAAATAAAAATTAAATTAAAAAATTATACTGCAATAAAAAAAGAAATATATAACACGAACAAAGAATATAAAAAAATTTTTTTTAATTAGCATTTATTTATTTTTGAGAGACAAAGAGAGACAGAGTGTAAGCAGGGAAGGGACAGAGAGAAAGGGAGACACAGAATCCGAAGCAGACTCCAGGCTTTGAGCTGTCAGTACAGAGCCCAAGGTGGGCTTGAACTCATAGACCACAAGATCATAACCTGAGCTGAAGTCAGATGCCTAACCGACTGAGCCACCCAGGTGTGTTAAGAATATGAAATTGTTTCTAGTTGGTATAAAGTAACCTATCATGCTGCATTTGTTGATAAGTCTTTGAACTTTGAGTAAGGAGGAAAGAAATGATAAGTCCTTTGCTTCCCAATTTGTACATCTATAATGGATTGATTGCCAATGGGAGAGAGGAAAGTAAAAGATTTTTCAAAGTTTCAACCACAGTCTGCTGTAATTCATTAAACTTCTGATACTGTACAAACACATATTGATTAGGTCTCTAATGAAAAAGTTAAGAGAAAGAAATGTCCAAGTGGGTATGCCTGAATTCCCAAGCTATATGTAGATGCATCATTTGGATCAGTTACTAATTAATGAATAATTTTACAAACATTTACTGGATACTTCATCCCTGGTACTGGGAATTCAGCAGGAGAGATAAAAAGTAAGCTTTGCCTCTCTTGGAATTTATAATCTCGTGACAACGACAGATATTGATGAATAGTTATTGCGCAAATAAGCCCATAATAACAGATACGATAATTGCTATGAGAAATAGCAGTACACTATAAATACAATATAAATAGCAGTAACTATAAAAACACACCGTAGGGGCATCTAACTTACACATGGGCTCAGTGTTGGCTTCCCTTAGGAAAGGTCATTCAAAAGGTTCAATGAATGTAAATATTACACAGCACCATACTCACAAATTTCCTTTTCTGTTAAAGACTGGTTATTATTATTATTTACATTTTAGTTACAAGTGACAGTAAATATATGGATATAAATATGTAAATATGTATTTACTCTCCTTAACATTGTTATTCAAAATAATGACAACTTCAAAAGAATGATAATAGGCTCTACTCAATGATAATCTCATACTATCTCCCACAGAAATATTTCCATTAACAAGTTTATCAATTTAACTTTTCTAAAAAGTTAAAGTCTGAAAGCATTTTAAAGAAAATAAATTTAATATTGATTTTGGCATTTCCTATGCAAATTTGCTTCAGTTTTGTCATTAGATCTTAAATTAATGAGATTTCAAACTTTGTAAACAGGATAAGAGGATGTCAGGAGGCTGATAATTTATAGTTAACATGTTTTGCCTTTATCCACTAAAAAACAAATGAAGCAAAATTCAGAGGGGAAATTAATAACCCTTTGCTTCTAGGGAAGAGAAAAAAATCTGTTTTGAATTTTCAAAGGCTTTCTTCTGGTATCACAAGGTACATCATAATCACCCCCACTTTTAAAATCTTTTGAAAATATGTAATGAATCCTTGACAATCTTTCAGATAAATGGTTATTAAATAAGCTATTGAAGTTTTTAGATGGATGTATTTCTGTCAGCCTAGTCTCCATTTTCAACCTCTAATAAAATCAGAAAATCCCTTTTATAAAAATTAATACAAAATATGTTTGTAGTTGTGTTCTGTGTAGCTTAGGAGTACAGGAGTTATTATAATTCAGTTTAGACATGAATTGGAAGACACGATAATAGTACATATACATGAGATCCTTTAAATACCGATATATTTAACATTCTTATCAACAGAGATATGAATAAAGCTAATAAATATATCATTGATATGTTTCCAGATTTAATTTAATGACTCTTTTATGGAGTGACATTGCACTGTGAAGGCCACAAAAAGGGAAATCACACTGTTCTTGTATCTTGTGGTTAGTGGCAAATTACATGCTTTTTGAAATTATCTATGAAGCAGCAACTATGTGTCATGGATTCATGAAAGGTACAGGCTGGATGTCAAAATGAAAATAGCCTGGGGGCGCCTGGGTGGCTCAGTTGGTTGAGTGTCTGACTTCAGTTCAGGTCATGATCTCATGGTTCGTGGATTCAGGCCTTGCATCAGGCTCTGTGATGACAGCTTGCTCAGAGCCTGGAGCCTGCTTCAGATTCTGTCTCCTTCTCTCTCTGCTCCATTCATGCTCTGTCTCTCTGTCTCTCAATAACAAATAAATGTAAAAAAATGTTTAAGAAAATAGCATGGATGTTGGTACCAAAAAATTTACTATATAGAAAGAAAACTAGAATATTACTTTAAAGATTATCATAAATATTAGAGAAAACAAATAATTTCTATATAATATAATTTCTACTCTATATGTCACCTTACTGGTGGATACATTACATTATACATTTGTCCAAATGGAATATACAACACCAAGGGTCAGTCTTAATGCAAACTACGAACATTTGTTGATAATGATGTGTTGATTCAGGTTCATGGATTATAACCAATGTAACACTCTACTAGGAGATTTTGTATCTATATGGGAGGGGAGGCCACATAGGAAATCTCTGTATCTGCCACTCAATTTTGTTGTGATCCTAAATTTCTCTAAAAAATAAAATGTGTTTAAATTTTTTTGAAAAAGTAAAAGTAAGGAATATAAAATTGCTAGTATACCTATCCCACAAATCCCTATCTAGTTTCTAGATTTAGACTCAAAATGTGGCTTTTGACAAGTGCAAAGAGGAAATTAACATCAATACCTCACTATTAAATGAGATTAGGAAGTTTTCCTAACAAAGAGGCCTGAGAAAAATGTCCCTTTGTCTCTATGAAAGAAGGCATCGTGTTTTGTAGTGGAATGCAATACAATAAAGACATCAATAATGTTCCCATGGTTATTCGGAATGAATGAACAATTCAACCAATGCAATTTTTGGAAGTGTCAAAAAGAGTGCGTTCTGCATTGGAAGCTTTTTGGTCATCTGAATGCTTCATAGATAAAATTTAGACCGATTGGAAGGTATGCCTTCTCAAATTGTGTTAAGGACATGCCCGAAGACATATGAAAGTGCACAGGGGTATTCAAAATCCCACCTTAGTCAGTGCTGAGACATTTTAAACATTAGTCCTATGTTAAAAGACCATGGCTATACTGGAGTATATATGCACAATTAGCATCACCTCCCCTCCCTACAAAAAAGGTAAGAAAAAAAAAAACCCAAGACTTTAAAGAAATATGACTCCCTATTGGCAGGAGCTAATTTTGCTTTGCTCTCAGTCTTCCATGAGTACCAATTAATTTACTCTTGTGACATTAGAGTGACTTCCATGAAAACATTTGTAATTATGATTCAAGGAAGGGTATAAGATTATATGTTTGAGTTAATGTTTGTTATGTGCTTCGTGAGGCTAAAAACTTCAGCCTGGCCATACACTCCTTTTTCCCTCTGATCTCTATCATCACCTTATGGCAGCAGAATTCCCACTAAAGTTAAAAATGAGGAGACTAGGAGCTCCTGGGTGGCTTATTCGGTTAAACATCTAACTTTTGATATTGGCTCAGGTTGTGATCTCGGCCCAGCATGGTCGTGGGGTCGGGCCCCATCTTGGGCTCCATGCTGAGTGTGCAGCCTGCTTAGGATTCTCTCAATCACAATTTCTCTCTCTTTCGCTCAAAATAAATAAACATTTTAAAAACTGAGACTAAAACTAGGTAAAGCTGAGCTGGAGGGGCAAGCTTGGAGAGGCAGTGTGTCTAGTGGGAGAGGAACATGGGTCTTAGAGCCCGAAAAAAACCCTCTCTGAAATCCTAATGATGCCACAGATTTGTCGTGTGACCTCAACCAAGTTACTTAACATCTCTAAGCCTTAGTATTCTTGTTTGCAAATAAGAGTAAAAATAATATCTATTTCATTGGTGATAATGAGGATTATAGAATATGATACTGTGCTGTCCAAGATGGTAGCCACTACCCACTCATGGTTATCAACCACTGAAAATGTGGCCAGTCCACTTGAGATGTGCTGTGATTGTGAAATACACATTAGATTTCCAAGACTTGGTATGAAAAAAGAATATAAAACATCATGGTATAACTTTCTCTGTAGTTTCTATTTTTACATGTTGTAATTATATTTTGGATCTCATTGTTTTCTTAAATACATTATTAAAGTTAATATCACATATTTCTTTACAATGTTCTTATTTGCTTTTCAAATCCATTTGGAAAACTGGTCAGGATTGCTTTCATTATGCCAACCTGACAAGTGAAAAAGCAAGGGCTCAAAAAAACTAAGACTTATTCAAAATGCCACAAGTAGGGACAGAACACAGAAACAAGTTCTGTGGTTTTTATCGCTTAACTGTGTTAGCTCTAAAAATCAGCATCATGACATACTACCAGTAGTAAAAATGCCAATAACAACACCTTCATTTATTGTTATTCATGAGGTTGACACTGTTTTAAGTACTTCAAATGAATCAACTAATCTGATACACCTACTCTTGTGGTGGGTGCAGTATGACCCCTGTTTTATAAATTGTGAAATTAAGGAGGAAAGCAGGCCTGTATGTATTAGCTTCCCACATTTTGATCTCACCCACAGACTTTGATTTACATAGCGAGCAAATTAAAAGATCTGAAATTTATTTAATTTCTGCTTCTTTTTAAAAAATGTTCTTAATGTTTATTTATTTTTGAGAGACAGAGACAGAGCATGAGTGGGGGAGGGGCAGAGAGAGACAGAAACACAGAATCCGAAGCAGGCCACACAGTCTGAGCTGTCAGCACAGAGCTCGACATGGGGCTTGAACCCACAAACTGTGAGACTATGACCTGAGCTGAAGTTGGACACTTAACCAACTGAGCCACCCAGGTGTCCCTAACCTTTGCTTCTTAAGATCAGAACATCTCTACACCTCTAATGCATATGCTGAGCTTTATATTACTGGATTGTTAACCACTTCTAGTGAGCATCTCTTTACATTTTATCAATGACTTGAAGCATTAACTCTCTGGTATATGTATATCATTGCAGTTCAGAGTGGAAGGTCCTAAGGCAGCCTGCTAGGTTTAGATTCTGCTGGACCTAAAGATTTCTAGCTATGAATTTGGGCAAGTTACTAATCTCTTCACGTCATTGGGTTTTTTTTTTTTTCCATCTATAAAATATAAAATGATAGAGGGTGAAGGAAGGAAGCAAGATAGTCTCTTTCCTACTTCAAAAATTGTCATGTATCCAGGTTCACCAAAGGTTTATTTCTAAAGGTCCAATGGAGATATAAAAATTAAGGCCATTCTTAAATTTATGATTGCAATGAATTTTTCATTACTTTACATTTTGTATTATAAAATAAAAATAGGAATAATGAAGAGGATATTATTGTTATATTGATACCTTTTGGTCATTTGATACCTAGATAGGTAGTTGGGCAATGCGTGTGTATTAATGTTTCCTATTTCTTTTTTTATTTTTAAAAATGTTAATGTTTATTTAGTTTTGAAAGAGGGAGAAAGAGAGAGAGAGAGCATGAAAGGGGGAGAGGGGTGGAGAGAGACGGAAACACAGAATCTGAAGCAGGCTCTAGGCTCTCAGCTATCAGCACAGAGCCCAATGTGAGGCTGGGACTCATGAACTGTGAGATCATGACCTGAGCCGAAGTCAGGCACTTAACCCACTGAGCCACCCAGGTGCCCCTGAGTGTTTCCTATTTTTTAAATTTACACATAATTCAGAAGATTTTCATATAAATTATAATTTAAAGGCAATTAAACTATATGTATGTAAAAACATTTGCATTACTCCCCTATTGTATTTTATTATTATTATTATTACTATTGTAAGAAACATATTGATAGCATTTTTTATAGCAGCATCTTTCTTTTTCTCCCCAGAATGTAACTATCTAAGCATGTGAACTGTCTGTATTGATCAAACTTTGTGTAATAGGTAAGTCTGAGCCAATAAGCTTGCAATTTCTCTAAGGAAATGATACAAGGTTGTAGAAGAAATGTAGACGACACTCTCTAAATGTGTGAGGTGTTAAGAATTATCTTTGGCAGCCATGAGATAGATAATCATCCAATTCCATTTGCACTGTATATCTCTCCACCTCCTTTTGTACTCACTGTGTACTTAATCCCTCACACCCTCATGAAAGTAATGAAAAAAAAATGTATTTTTACTTCATCAAAAGAAACGCCACAAAACTCTTTAGGCACTGGGCTCTGTTCATAGAGTAAAATAAACACTATCCCTTTCCTTGATTCGTTGCTATAAATTTTATCTCTTTGGACTTAGTAATTGAACTACCTATGCCCCAACAGCTACTCATGCATCTGAGTTGTATATATCAAATCCCAATACTCATCAACCTAGAACTATTAAAATTAGAGAGTATGTTTAACATTCAAACTCACATGATAGTACTTCTTTGACCTATTTTTTCTCATTTTAAAATGGCTAACATCATACTACTGAATAGTTTATAGATATGATCCATCAGCAAATGTTTTTGAAGTGTTTACTTTTCATGAAATACTGATAGACTCTGTTGTTAGAAGGATGGCTAAGAAATGGTTCCTGTCCTCAACTAACAACTAGGATACAGTTTCATTGATGCCAATATTTTTCATTTAGATTAGAGAGAAATGAGTATGAAAATGGAGCTGGATGAGGAAGAACCAAGGATAGGGACACAAGGGAAAGATTCACCAAACAGCAATATTTAAAATGCCTCTTCGGTGAAAATTCGCCGGTAGACAAGACAGAATAGAGTTGGGGGCATGGGAGAGTCTATGGAGAGAAAATCACTCACAGAGTCAGATGCAAATATGGAGAGAAAAGAAACAGAATGGTTTGTTTAGGAAACTGTCCACAGTTACGTATGTTAAGTATGTTCCAAGTGTACATTACAAAGGAAGGGATTGGGTTGATTAAAGACAGGGCTGAAGAGAAAATTAGGGGATAGGTCATGGAGCAAGAATTACTTCAGCATTTGTGAAACATGAGGGAAGAATACAAATGAAGACTTACGGATCAGATATTAAACATTTTACAAGTTGTAAGTCTAGCTTTAAAAAAGCTTACATATAGGGTGCCTGGGTGACTCAGTCGGTTGAGCATTGACTTCGGCTCAGGTCATGATCTCTTGGTTCGTGGGTTCGAGCCCCGCATCGGGCTCTGTACTGACAGCTCAGAGCCTGAAGCCTGTTTCGGATTCTGTGTCTCCCTCTCTCTCTGCCCCTCCCCAACTTGTGCTCTGTCTCAGTCTGTCTCAAAAATAAATAAACTAAAAAAAAAAAAAAGCTTACATACTACAAAGGTGTGTGCAGGTGCACACACTGTGCCTCTGTCTGCTGACCCTGGTCAGGCCTTGCCTTGTCCCTGAAAACAGGGGTCATTATTGGGCAAAAGGTTTTAAAATGAGATCTGAAAAGCAGGGGATGCAGGAGCAAGGGTTGCAAGTAGGCATATGTCCTTGGCCTCAAAGACTGCCTTCCTGTGGGAAAGCCAGCAGAGGGCCACAGGATACCCTCTAAAGCTCATGGACACGGGCAGGGGTTCCCCTTGCTTGGGTCAAAGACTGGCAGCCTTATAAGCTCTTCATAAGAGCTTGGACTTTTTTGCAGCCTAAACAGAGCCATCGAAGGCTTTTTAGTAGTGAATGTCTTAAATAGCTTTTTTCATTTTTACTATTTGTATAACTACAAATTAGTGAAGGTCACAGGCAGCAAAGTTTTCTTTCATGGGGAGTAAAGTAATGCTATCTACACACTGGAACCTTCTTTGAGAGAACCCATTTATTAAGTCACTGCACAATACATATGATTAGACTTGGCAACTACATAATTAAAGTATACATTGCTATTTATCACGTGTGATGCTTTATTATTTAAAAACCCCTCCACAACCATGCCAAGGTAGGGATTTAATCCTGATAATGTTCCCTCGGGGCACTGAGAGTAACAGATTTCCCACCAAGGAGATTTGTAAATGTCGGGGTTGAGCCTCGTGGTCTCCTTAGGAGGGATAGAAGAACGGAAGGAGGGAAAGGAGAAAGGAAGGAGGCAGAGTTTGAAAGATGCACACTTGGCAGCTGAATCTAGGTGGCCTGGTTTTCAAACAGCCCGACTCTATTTTTTCCTGCGTTTATTCCTTAAGTACACAGAGACTATTCACCAATCGTATGGTAATTCTTTGCCCTAAAACTGTTCACCCACACACTGACTCATACGATTTATAAGAATGGTGTTGAAATATAACAGAATTTAGATTAAAAAAAAAAAAAAGTCAGACACTAGTGGCTGTGGGGTGGCACTCAGGTCCCTTACCGCTCTCTCTGGAATGGAAGCACTCACCTCTCCAAATGGTCGGGGGCTGAATGCTCCGGGAATTGTCCTTTTCAGAAGGCAGTTACCTCTGCTGGAGTAATACCACCTTCCCAGGGGCAGGCAACATACAGCTAGTTGATGCATGTCCCCTGGTAGAAGCCGACCCTCCTGGCCTCAATGCTCAGCAAACTTGCAGGGCCCTCTCGGTAACGGTAACAGAGCTGACTACTGCTCATTCCCTCCCTTTCTTGGAACTTGCTGCCATCATTTCTCCATAGGTGTTGAGCCTAGGAATTCCCCATTAGATGCCCTGAGCATGAATTTCCATCTCCAAATTCCCTTTCTCTAGAACACAACCAGAAACTTACACTGAACTCGTTAGCTCCTAAGACTGTTATCTCAAGGGATGAGGGGAAAAAAATCTCATTTTATTTTATCTTTTTTAATGTTTTTTATTTATTTCTGAGAGAGAGAGACAGCGTGAGCAGGGGACAGTCAGAGAGAGAGGGAGACACAGAATCTGAAACAGGCCCCAGGCTCTGAGCTGGCGGTCAGCACAGAGCCTGACAAGAGGCTCGGACCCATGAACCGTGAGATCATGACCTGAGCCGAAGTCGGACACTTAACCGACTGAGCCACCCAAGCGCCTGGAAAAAAAAAATCTTATTTTAAAGATCACATGTGGGGCGCCTGGGCAGCTCAGTTGGTTGAGCATGCGAGTGGCTCAGGTCACCTTCTCAGGGTCATGGGGTCGAGTACCGGATTAAGCTCTGTGCTGAGCGTGAAGTAGGCTTGAGATTCTCTCCCTGGCCTTCCTTTAGCCCCTCCCTCACTTTTGTCAAGCCTTCTAGAGATACAGAAAGTGTATTACCTCTTCAGATGAAAGCAGTTAGCTAGCCCAGCCGGCTACCGCAACCGCACCAGGTGAACTGAGGATGAACTGTGAAAGAATGTACAGCCAGAAGTTCTGTCAAGTCTTCTTCCATGAAGGCAAATGAATCTTGAGAACATGTGCATAGTGGATCATGTCTGTGTGGTGGTATAGCAAGGATGGGATTGTCTTGTCTTTATAATGTCATTGGCAGATTACCTGTGATATACATCTCAGTCTGATTTGATTGTCTTCTTTCTCAGCCACATTTGAGGAAAGAATTTTCCAGGCTGGCAGGGGATTTTATTGTTAAGTTTTCTTCAACTGCTGAGCAGGTTTCTGCTCTAAGTAAAAATATGAAACAAAACTATGGCATCATCAGTGCTAACTGTGCTGATACCTGTGGTTTTCCCGTCAGATGATCATTAGAGTTGTACTCCCTGCTGGATGAGTCTTCTGAGAGGAAAGAGAGAGATGGCTGGACTCAGTCTCTGGAATCCTCTTTTGTCCAAAAGGGCTCTGAGCAAAAATCACATGTCATAGTCACTACCAGAGTTTGAAACCCTGACCCCGTGTGGGCCCTGGATATTAATGTGCTGGCTTGGCATACGTATGTTAAGAAGATTCTTCTCACCTGGAACTAAATGGCCAGGTCCAAACCCAGTCTTCTTTGGCCCATGGCCCCTGGGACAGCAGTTATGAGTCCTTCAGGCAATGTCATTAATTCTTGGAAACTCTGATGACAGCTTTTAGCATCCTACTCAGAAAAGTACACGTATATACTTAAAGTCAAATTTTTGCATGCAAATTTAGGAAAGTTCTTAAATTCCTGGGCCTCTTCCCTCTGGTAATCATGAGAATTAAATATTCCCCAATACTGTATAATTTTTTTCCTGGTAGATATTCAGTAAATATTATCTGGGCAAATCCTAGTCTTCCTTGGAGAAATGACTGATGTCTGTGATTAAAATGACAAACTAAGGGTTTTATTTTTCTTGTTTTCCTATGAAGAACTGACTTACCAAAATAAAAGTGTCCTTCACTAACCTTGAATTTCAATTTCATCTCACTGTGCTTCCAGCAAGAGCCCTTTCTATATATATAGCATTATGCTTAATGCGTGGGCATAATGTAATCAAGAACACAGACTCTGGACTGGGATGGCTGGGGTTTCAAATGTAAACCTCTGTGCCTCTGTTCCTCATAAAAAGATGATAATAACAGTATCTAGCTCATTTGTTTTTGGTGACAATTAAACAAGAGAGTTCATGTACTATATTTGCTCGATGTTTGCCATAATAAATGTCCAATAAATGTTAGCTGTAATGATTATGAGAAGAAAGTTTATGTTTATGAGATGCTACTGAAGGATTCATCTGGAAGAAAGCCACTGTTGGCAAAGTTGAGTACACATATTTATATTAGTACTTGAAAAGTAAATTTTTAAATAAAATATATTAGAGACATGTGCATACCTCTTTTCTCTGAAGCTATGCAATTAGAAAGAGTGGATCAAGGAGAAGAGAAAAAACAGTAACGGTAGCCTGATTCACGTAGATGGGTGAAATCAAATATGGGCTGAGAAACAACCCCACGTTTTAAGTTTTAGCATCCGGAGTGAAATTTTAGAAGTTTTAATAGGACACACACAAAATTCTCTCCCTTTGAGATAGATTACATTTTCTACTTAAGATAGATCAATCACACTATGAGATAGATCACATTTCTTACATAAACTTAAATTTGATGAATGGGACAAGAAAAAAAATCCTTGATAATAAAATTGTGAATGATGTTAGGAAACTGAAATCACAATTTTAGAGCAATTGGAGAACAAAGCTCATGTTGACACTTACTCTGCCCTGTCTTCCTCATCCCCCACAAGCAAGAATTATTTAGATTTTTTATTTTCTCATGGAAAATTATGTTTGTGAAAATATAATCACTGCATGTTTGAGCTATTATTTCTCTTTTAACACAGTTCTACTGAATGTAAAACATCCATATCACTCAGCCACTATTTGTGAACTTCTTGAAAATGCATATAATGAGTTAATAATACAGTTCCAGGTTTTTACTTTGAAATTTAGTTAGGCAGCAAGAAAGCAAAAACTTATTTGTTTTCCTATTTCATTTTCATTGCAGGCCCCAAAAGGGATGTACCAAATTGTCTTTCATTTGCAGAATACCCTAGGGGATTCATAGCTACAAATCCTGCCCACCTGTAATAATAATAACTTTTCACAGACAAAAGAGTCAAGGTCAATTTGCTACAGGGGATCTCAATTTTGTACTTCTTTTTCCTGTTTCTATAAATTTAGTCTTTTAAATTGACCATCTGAAAGAGTCATTCTTTTTGTGTTTTTATTTAACCTGAAGATGAAAGTTTACTGGCCTTGATTTCATGTAATGATGGAGGAGAGTAAACTATTTCCCTTCCTCATAAGTATTGGCAACATCCACAAAGCCACCATTTTGTGTTGTTGCTTTTTGGTTTTCATAGATTATTTGTGGTTATTTCATATTAGTTTCATCTTAGCCTGGATTCCTAATTCATCATCATGTAGCAAAGAGTTGGCTTTGGCAAAGAGAAATTAGTCTGGCCTTTGTCCTCAGCTTCTGGTAGGTAACTGATATCAGATATGGTATGAATGTCTTAGTTTAGTGTGGGGGCTACTCACACTAGATCTTTGAGTGGGGCTGACCACATCCCATAATCATAGAATGGGTACTGGCCAAAAAACACCATCTATGTGACTTAGGATGGAAACATTGGGTTATGCAGTATCATTTGACCTGGATGCTTTGATCAAGCATTTGGCCAATCAGTTGATCAATGATGCCTACACAATAAACCCCAATAAAAACTCTGGACACTGATGCTCAGATGAATTTCTCTGGATGACATTATTCCTCGTATATTATCACAGATTAATGCCAAAAGGTTAACACATTTTAAAGACAAGAAAAGCCTGTGTTTGTAACCTCCACAGACCCTGCTCTATGCATCTTTTCCTTTGGCTGATTTTGATACATTTCCTTGCCCTGTAAAAACAGTAAATACAAGGATAACAGCTTTCACAGTGAGTTCTGTGAGTCTGTCTAGTGAATTATTGAATACAACGATAGTTCTGGGAACCCTGAATTTACAGTTGGGATCAGAAGTGAGGATAATCTTGGGGACTAACTCTGGGAAGCTACTTGGTTATGTACAGTAATATCCTTACTTATTTTTTCAGTTTTGAACATTTAGGTTGTTCCTAATTTTCTGTTATTAGCGGTAATCCTGAAATGAATATTTCAGTACACATAATCTGTCTCTTCTTGGCTATAAATAAGTTTCTTGGTTATAATATGAATCTCTCATGAAACTAATTCTTACATGAAAATTTCTCTTATTGTAGCACCAAGTTTTCTCACAAACTTTCAGTTGTTTTTCTCTGACTTTTGTTGTCGTGTGTTTTTATATATTTTTTGGTCTGATTCAGTTGGTGTTTGCTGTTTTTTAAAAGCTTTATTGAAATATATCCCATTAAGTTTGGGCATTTAGAATCTACATGTCAATGGTTTTTAGTATACTTACAGAGTTATGCTTTTACATCAGAAGAGTTTCTAGTAATGTAAAATAGGGACGAAATTTCATCATTTAATTTGAATAAGTCTTAGATAGCAAAAGTGGTAAATTACAGCATTCACTCTTCTCTGGCCATGCAACATTATGAAAGGTGTTTCTTCTATTCTTTTCATGAGTGCTTTGATTGTATTGAAGACTATATCTCCTCTGCCTGGAATTTTTGGCTCCTGTCTTATAATTACATCATCTAGCTTTTTGGCTTTCATTCTTATTAAAACTATGACTACAGCCTAGCAATGAGAACTTTCCCTATGAAAAGGTACTGGAACTCAAGATAAATTGACTGGGTTTTAAACAACTCTTAATAAACATTTTATTTGATGTGTTTTTTAAGACTTGCAACAACTGCCTCCTGGCTGTGCCCTACTCACTAGTTCTTCCCAGACATATATGGAGTATCTTCTCAAGGAGCTATATCTTTCAACTTTTCTAACTTGCATTTCCTTCCAGTTTGCTGAGGGGTTTGTCATCAGCTGATGAAATTACAAACACCAAACCTTTAAGTTCCTTTGCCTACAGTTACTTTGATGGATTGCTCCAAGACTCAGAAGAAGAGCTACAGCACTATTCGAAACTGGCCTGGCATTGCAGCACATTTCCTAAGCTAGAAAAACAGCGCCATGATTTTTTTTAAATGCCCTCAAGTTTGTACTTGACCTGTGTTTTCTAGAAGGTGATTCTTTTCTTTAAAAAATATTTTCTTCCTCTGCGGTGGAAAAAGAACTAGCAATTTCTCATAAATATATTCTAAGCTCCAATATAATTTATGACAAAAGTTATTCCTTCCTTTAATTTCCACTGGCTCTATTCTAACCTGAACACTATTTACAAAACCCTTAGTCACGGATTTAGTCTTGTAGCTCCCTGAATTCAGTGTCTCTGTTCAAAATCATGCAAACTGTTGCCATATGAAATTTTCATACTATTACCATGCTTCTCCTGACTCAAAAATCTTTATGGGCTGGCTCCCCATTTCCTTTAGGATAAAAGTAAAATAACTTAGGCAATATTTAATGGGAAAATAATTTGTAGAGACACAAGTTTGGATCCCTACTGTGTTACTTTTCAATTTTGTTATTTGAAGACTATTGGAAGTCAGTTCCTTTGTTGACAAATTTGACTATCCCTTTGAAGGTACTGAGAAAGTTAATTTCCCAGGTCCTGGGAAACAGTAGGTGCAGAATAAATGAATTCCCTTAGCTTTATTTTCAAGCTTTTCCTCTATCTTGTGTCATCTTTAAATATATATATTTTTTTTTCCTGAACCACTACTGTGCATGTACTATGTATACTACCAATGCCTGTGAGTGATATACAAAATGGACAGTGTTATTGTCCTTAAAGAGTTCAGTGTAAAGAACATAAGGACAGGGCAATGGAAACTTACATAAGGAGATATGGATGGATTTATGAAATATATGGCTGTTTGAGTAAACAAGACTTGGTGATTGAATAAAAGTTTGAAGATAGATAAAGGAGATGACAGAGAAAAGGAAAATTCCAGGGTTTATAGAACAAATTAGTAGTTAGATGGCAATTCTTTTTTTTTTTTTTTCATAATATCTCCCTTTTTCTGCTAGATGACCCCTTCCCTTGAGTGGGTTGGAAGTTTCTTAAGCTCACAATGCCACGGTTTGGAATTAATTAAATCGGCCAAAGTGCTCTGGATATAAACCAGACACTCAATGAATGATTAATGGAATAAATGTTTGTAGAGGAGAACGCAATTTGGGGGTGACTGGGGGCTGCCAGGGATCAGTGAGTTTCCTTGCTATTAATAAGTTCAATCACATTAAATGGTACCAAGACTTAAGTACTCACTTCTATGGTGAAGAGAGTTACTTTTAACTTTGAAAGATTCACACATTAAAAAAAAGAAGAAGAAAGATTCACACATCTTATGTTAGTCATCTTAATTCCATCTCTTGGAGTTCTTAAAAAGCAAAGTATTGCTGACTTTGGTATTTTTTATTTTTCTTAATAGTAGCAAACTGAAAAATAAAATGAAAATATATGCAGGTATGAGGAAGAGAAAAATCCAAGAAACAGTTTATAAAAAGGAAAAGCATATTCTAAGATAACATTGTTTAATAAACTGTAAATAAATGGCTGTTTCATAAAGCATTTTAATTCATATATATAAATGTATGCACATACCCATATAAAATAAATACATGTATATTATTTAAATTACTAATTAGTTTTACTAGTGTATTAATACCGTATAGTATCTAAACTACTAATTAAGTTGCAAAATTATGTGATTTATTTGAGGTTTGAAGGAGGTTTTTAAAAATCAAGCAGTAGAATTATTTTATTTTCCATAACATGTTACTCCAAGAGAAGCCAAAAGATTAAAAATACAGGTATATTAATTCTTTTTTAAAGCTTATGTACTTCTTTAAAAAACTTTAATTCCAGGGTAACTAATATACAGTTATATTAGTTTCAGGTGTACAATACATTGATTGAGCAGTTCCGGATGTAACTCAATGCTCATCAAAATAAATGTACTCTTAATCCCCTTCACCTATTTTACCCATTCTCCCGTCTACCTCCCCTGTGTTAATCATATTTGTCCTCTATAGTTAAGAGTCTGTTTTTTGGTTTGTCTCTTTTTTCTTTTGCTCCTTCCTTTTGTCTTAAATTCCATATGTGAGTGAAATCATATGGTATTTGTCTTTCCCCAACTGACTTATTTTGCTTAGCATTATACTTTTTACACCCATCCATGTTGTTCCAATTGGGGAGATTTCATTCTTTTTTATGGCTGGGTGGGTATATTAAGTATTGATAGAAATTTGTAGCAGGCCTTTTAGGAAAATGTGGAGCTGATGAAGGAATTTAGAATAGCTTTTGGCTTTTGTTCAGAGGCAGAATGTTGGGTAGAGATGAACACGGCAGTGACTAGGAGTGGTATTTCAGTCGTCACAATAGACTTTACCTTCTGAAGGAAAGGAAGTACAGTCTAATTACTGCTTGTAGTGTAGGGTGATGGACATGCAAGCAGATGATTCTAAGATGCGATCATACTGACCCCAGGCCAACAGAAGACCTTAGTCTTGCATGAGGTTCTTTGTTCTACAGATCAAGAACTGCCTCACAGTTTTTCTCAGCACTGTGGCCCAACCTGTCATTCTGCATCATTCAGAGTTGGGATGTGAACTGAAATTGTATGCAATTTATAAGAGCTTTCTGACTGCTTGAATGGAGAAAGTTAGGGAAGCATACACCCTCTGTCTGATCTTATTGAAGCAACCTATTTCAAGCCAATTTCAAACCACACTGCTAGCTGAGTGACTAACAGGTAGAAGCCTGAGACACATATGGCAGCATAAATGCAAGCATCTTGAGGACAATCCTCAGTAAATCCTTTTGTAAATGTCAGTTTCCTGCTCAGCAAGTTGGGGCACAGATGGCTGAATGAGAAGTCACTTACTATATTTTCAGTGGGCATCTATTATCTTACATTACCCAACATCCTCAGTTTTTTTTCTCTGTCTCAGAAGCTGTGCCAAGCCATTGGCAATGCTTTCCCCTCCATTTAGCATCTCTGTGTTTGGCATACAGATTCTAAATTTCCTTCACAGATATTCTTAACAGTAGAGTATCTGGAACTCATTTTTGCAGATGCATTAAAGAAAGGTAGATATCTCATTTAGTCAGGGCTGAAAGTGCCCACTGCCTCCATTTCCTGTCTACTATGCAGTGTGACCTGTACGGCTTAGGCCACACTGGAGCTCAAAGATGTCCCTAGAGAGGTAGAGATCCTGGCAGTGCGTAGGTGTCCTCCTCACCCATATATTTATTGTCATAGGAAATATAGTTTTTCAGTCATAAGAGTTTTTTGCAGTAATTATCTTTTCCCTAGGCATAGTCCCAGGGAAAGAAAAGAGTTTAGGGGATTCTAGGAGCGAGGGGCAGAATTTATAGGGAAATGACTCTAGGGTGTGAGAGAACTGAAGAGAATAGCACCTGGCTCTTACTAGGTTTCCCACAATTTTTATTGTATGAAATGTGAATGAAAACATAGTTGCACCCTGAACTCAAAAGTCTTGTCTTGGGACACCTGGGGGCTCAGTTGGTTAAGCATCCAACTCTTGATTGTGGCTCAGGTCATGATCTCATGGTTCGTGGTTCAAGCCCTGCAATGTGCTCTGCTCTGCAATGCGTACCCTGATTAGTATTCTTTCTGCCTCCCTCTCTATCTATCTCCCTCTCTCTTTCTATATATCTCAAAATAAAAAATAAATAAATTTAAAAAGTCTTTTCTTCCCTCATGACTTGAATCCAGATCACCTCTCCAGCCCAAAGGATGCAACACTGGAATAGATAAACTGTATTTTGATGTTAATCTTAATATACAGAATTCTCTAAGTGATGTAGCTGAAATTTGTCTTACTTCCTATTTTTAATATAGTAATACAAGGATTGTTTTGCTTTAACTTTTAAAAAGTGGAAGAATCATCTAATTTAGTTGTCTGTCAATGTTGTTTATAGTTCAGTCTCACTGGAATCATCTGAAGAGATTTTTAATAATCCCATTCCTGGATCCCACCTATTAAGTATTCAGATTCATTAGATTATAATTGGGACAAGTGATCTGTATTCTTGAAATACTCACTAGTCAATTCTGATGTGCCTCTTTTGGCTCAACCTCCCATCCTAGTCATCAGTATCTTAAAGAGGCTGTTTGCCATCATGTGCTTGATTCTTACTCCTCTGCAAAATAATCTATTTTTAAATCAAAATAATTGTTTTACTAGCTCCAGATAGTCACTATGAATGCATGCTGGCAGAGAGCAAGAATGTTTGGGAGTTAAACTGTTCCAAACACAATATAAAATGTTACACATGTATGAAACATCATCTTTAGCAGAATTAAGGAGGATGTAGATTCAAGCATACAACAGGTGTTTCTGTCCATTTACTAAGCACCCCTACACTAACGGTGAAACTGGGCTCTTTATATTCACTTTTCATGGACTTTCGTGGAAATAAATGAAGACCACACAAATGAAAACAGAGGTTATATACACAGAACCTGTTATTAGCAAGCCATGTTAAGTGCATTTGGTAGAAACTCAAAGGGAGGCAGAGGAATGAAAAAGCTATTTTACAGTGGTGGGGGGAGGAAGAAAAGAAAAAGGAAGCTTTCTGGAGTGCTCTGGAGGTCATTGGGAGCAGGGAGTGGGCTACCTAGAAGCAATTATTGGTTTAAGGATTGTATTTGCTTTCTGTGGTTGATCCTGAGTTGGAAATTGGCAAAAAAATAGGAAAACTGGCAAGTATGGACCAAGTCCTGATCATCCTGGGCTAGTAGCTACAGAGGTTGTTGGTCAGAGCCCTATTATCACAGGGGGGCTGGTCATTGTCCATTTGTATACATAGTCTTTCAATCTTTAACAGTAATTGGCAGGTATGCTCTATGGCCCAGAAACAGACACAGAAAAGCTAAATTACTTTCCCAAGTTTGTAAGTTTAGGTAAACTAGAGGAGCTGAGATTCCAAATACGGTCTATCTGAATGAAAGTACTTGCTTTTACCCACAACTTTACCTGTTTCACACTAAGAAATAATTAAGGTTTTAAAAATAATAATACTTTACATTTGTATCTATCTATGTCCAAGGTTTTTTGCTTTTGTTTTGCAGTTCTCAATGTCCTGTGTTCATTCCAGTGTGTGCTATGGTTATGTAAGTTCTCAAGTACAGGTCTCAAGTACAAAAAAATTCAAGATATAGAAAATAATAAATATCTTTAAAAGCTTGTGCATTCAAAAAATGACTTTTTAAATATTTTCAAAAGTCAGTCTTTTTCAGAATTGAGAGTTTATTTTTAAAACCTTTTTTTAAATAGTTGATTGTCAAGTTGGTTTCCATATAACACCCAGTGCTCATCCCCACAAGTGCCCTCCCCCATGCCCATCACCTCCTTCTCCTCCCCCCACTCACATCAGCCCTCAGTTTGTTCTCAGCATTCAAGAGTCTCTCTTATTATGTGTTACTTTGTCTGAGATTTGGTTTGTCTAACTACAAGAAAGTCTGTATATTTTGAATAAGCAGGCAGTTTTCTCTTTGAAAGATTATGCAGCACACCAGAGAGAAGAAGCCCTACTAGAAGGATTCGAAAAAACTGAGTAAGGAAAAGACACCCTCCCCTTTTTTGCTACATATTCTCCTTGTTATCTTAGAAGACTCTTCATTTTTCCTTATTTTGTAAACAGAAAATAAAAATGCTTATAGTTACTCATAAAAGTGTCAATTTCCTCACAACATTTAATTGTTAGTTCTTGAAAGCAATCACAATTATTTTCTAGAACTATCTGAATTCCTTCTATATTTGTAAATGTCAGTTTTTGTGGGCAAAGTAGAAATGTGAAGAAAAGTAAGAAATTCTGGTTCAGAGGGGGCAAGATGGCGGAGAAGTAAGGAGCTCCGTACTTGACTTGCACCCATACATCACACAGAAAAGATCTGAAGCCATTGGAAACCTTACAAAACCTGAGAGATTAGGAGAAAAAGGGCGCAGAATCCACTGAGAGAGCCTTGAGTGCGAACCGGGGAAGATAAAATCGGGCCGGGATCGGAGACTTCAGGGTGGGAGGCGATCCCACTCTACCCTCTACGGGGAGTGAGAGGGGAAAAAGAGACAGTCCGAAACAGAAAAGCCTCTGCTTGGAGGGAAAACCTCCGCTCGGGGCATAGAAAGACCGTACTTGCCAAATACCTGCACACCAGGTCCCCTCGCGCCAAGTGGTCCTGCGGGGCTGAGACACAAACTGCTTCTTTGTGCTGGCTCTTGGAGGCTGGACTTCAGAGTGGTGGCGCGCCTGCCGCCATTGTCCTCCCGGGCGGCTGGGGCCCCTGAAAGAGCCGCACGGACACTGGGCGTCCACGCTCCTGGCTGGCTGTAACTCGAGAGGTAAGGCAAAGAGCTAAAAACTGGGAAATTTGCCTGTGAGTCCGTGTTTCGGGTGACTAACCTGGTTTTCCTCACTCCAGC